>NW_028327175.1:200569124-200871624 GCF_987537825.1 Furipterus horrens
TGCCCGCTCAGTCCCCCTGCAGGCCGGATGCGGGTGCTCTCTCCAAAGTCACCTCGGCTTTTGGAGTCACAGGTCTAGAGCCAGGGTGACCACTGAGCGGGGGTCCCTCCGCTGAGCCCACTTTCTGTGCCGATACCCAGCCCCACCTCCGAGGGCACCCCGATCCACAGCCCGGGTTAGGAGGCAGCCTCAGATCGCAGCACCATGGGCGTCTGACGCTGCTAATCCCTGACACCCTGCCAGCTCAGGAAAGATTTCATAATTAAAAATGTAAAAATGTTAATTACCTGAAGATACTTCCTGATGGGTAGCGCTGATCAGGAGGGAAATTGATGGTATTAAAACAGGGAGAATTATTAGGTTGCGCAATATTCACGGGAGATGGATCTCATAAGAGCTCTGTGTGCGGTCAGGACGCTCTGGGCTGCTTCCTGCGTCCGAGCCGTCGGCGGGAGGGAGCGCGTGCCGCTGGGACCGACGGCAGGACTGGTCGGCGAGATGCTCGGGGGCGCGGGGCCGGGGCCGCGAGGAGTAAGATGGAGGGACCACGCAGTGCCCATAGTCTTGTGGCCGCAGAAGGTGGGGGGGGTGCGGAGCTGGGGCTTTGGGTCTGGGCGGGGTCCCGTCGGGCTGGGCTGGGCTGGGCTCCGGGAGCATCGGGTGGGGGGTGTGTCCCCAGCACGTGCAGCCAGCACCTCAGACGTGCCTGTCAGTCCACCCTGTCGGTGCCCTGGTGGCCTGGCGAGTCCTGCAAAGGGACAGACAGCGCACATAAATTAGGCATTGGCAGGGTCACGCCGTCTGTCCCGTGGCACCTCCGAGGCGGCCGGACACGAGTCAGACACACGGGCACAGCTGTGTCCCAACAACACCCGACGCCGACACACCGACGCTGGGATGTCACGCAGCTTCTGTGCGCGGTGGCACATCCTGTTAGCATCGTCCCCATCACTTACAAGTGGAAAAGCCGTCCGTGGCCCGTGGCGGGACTGGGCCCGCAGGCCCTCGTTCACCGCGACTACGGCCCGGAAGCGTCTCCGTTCGCTGGCAAACGTCCTGCCGGACCAGCCTGACGCGTCTTAAGTCCTAGCCATTGAGCTGCTGAGGTGCTTGGACAAACCCACAGCGCTAACGGGAAGGCGGGACCGAGAGGCCCCAGCGGCTTTGATCCAAGCTGGATAAGCGCCCGGGGCTTCTCCCACGCTCCCGCGTGCTGTCTGATGGGTCAGATGCGCCGTGTGGACGGAGCCCGCTGGCCCCTCGTCCGCTCCTGGGCTCCTGCATTCGTTTGGGGGACACACGTGACTCGATGTCTCGTTGTGTGTCAGGCCCGGCGGTGGCCCCAGAGATACAGCTGTGGGAGGTCAGGCGAAGCCCAAGGAGGCCGAGTGACATCTGTCACCTGCATTCACAGCACCTGTGCCAACATCTCAGATTTGTGAGCTGTTCTCAGCCGTAGCCCGTGGACCTCTCAGCGGGTGCTTCCTTCCGGCCACGGGCGTCCGCATCCTCCTGTCTGACGGGGGCGCTTCCCTCCCGCCTCCTCCCGGACGTCTTCTGGCAGCAGCAGGTACAGCGCACCTGAGGTGCCGGGGATTTAATGCCCCTTCTCCACCAAGGACTTTAGGAGCTGGTGTATAAACACCCCGGGGTTCCTTGCCTTTTTACAGAATTAAAATAGCTCTGTTGGTTGATTATTCGATGATTAGGGAGGTGACCCATGACTATAAAATGACCAGGAAGTAAATGAAAATGTAAAGAAGTGAAGTCACCCATCACTGTATCACCCGGAGGGGCCTGTTGTTGGCGGTCCGTGGTGTCAGGGACAGACTATCTGGGTGTCTACGCAGGCAACGGTCTGTTCAGGCTGCTTGGTAGTGCTTTGGACTTGTTTAATAAACAGCCCTTCGGCCTTAAAAATGACACAGTGTCCTGTTGTATTGATTTATCTATACTCTCATTACTAAATATGGAGCTTGTGTCCACATTTTTAAAAAAGTCCTCACCCAAGGACAATTTTTTTTGTCATTGCTTTTAGACAGAGAGGAAGGGCAAGAGAAACATTGATTGGTTGCCTCTCGTACTCACCCGGAACAGAGAGCCTATGCAGCTGGACCTGGGATCGAACCCACAACTTTTCAGTGAGAGGACGATCTTCCAACCACCTGAGCCTCACCGACCAAGGCTGTTTCCACGTTTTGCTACTATAAACAAAATTGTGATGACTATCCTGGTTGTATTATTATTATTATTATTATTTTTTGGTGTTTCCAATTGTTTGGTCAAAGGTGTTGCTGTTGTAATGACTTGTATCAGACATTGCAAAATTACCATCTCAGGAGGCCGTACCATTCTGTTTCCAACAGCAACATAGAAGCGTTTAGTTTTTCCTACATCCTAATCAACATGGGCTTTATTAGTCCCGTTGATCTGGGTCACGTTGGCAGTTAAAAATGGTAACTCATGATTTTTACTTTATATTTGACTATTAGGAAGGTTGAATCGCTTTTGTATCTTTACCATTCCCTTGTATTTCTTTAAACTTGAGTCTGCGCTTTTCAAGCAGGTTAAGGATGAAATGGTGTCTGGACGTCCCTTCGGAGCGGATGAGGAGCAACACTGCGCTTTACGCCCCGTGTCCTGCGGTGGTGGGTGGGCTCAGGGAGGCGGGATGGTGCGCCATGCTGGGCTCTGGGCCCCACCAGCTGAGCCTGCTTCCAGATGAAGAGCTGACCCTTGGCTCTGACCTGGAACTTCCTGGAGATGCTTAGCTTACCTGGACACCTGAGAATGGATCCCTGTGACCTGCTTGGCCAAAACCCAGAATGCCCCCTTCTGGCTAAGATTGCCCAAAGCACAGCTCCAAAGTCCTGCGAGAAAAAAACAAAAAGACTGGGCAGCATTGACTTGTCTACGATCACGTGTCTGGCTTGGCAAAGCCCATGACCCGAGCCCTGCTTTTTATTCTCCTCCTCTTCTGCTGAGGAGCGCACCTTGGAATTACCAACTTCCACTGCCTAATTGAATGTATTTGAGTCTCTCCCCCATTTCACGCCCCCCCCCCCCACTCCCTCAGCAAACATTCATTCATAATAAAGTGCACCTCCCACAGGCCAGGCAGTGTTCGAGCACTGGGCTGGTGACCAAACTTACTACTTTCTGAGCCTGTTCAAGAGTTGCACCCCTGGACCTCCGTTTCTTCGTCTCCAGAGGAGAGTGAGTTTAGGAATGAGGCGGGAGCTGCCTGGCCCAGCACCGGGCCACGTGAGAGGAAGCCGGCTTTTCTTGTTTGACAGGGATTATTCTGGCTACTTTGTGGAAGGCCACAGTGAAGTTAAGTCTCCTTCTGGAACCCTGCCTGCCTTCTCCTGCAGGAATGAAGCCCCTTGGAGTGGGGTGGACGATAACAGCGCCTTCTTTCTGATAAAGGGGTCTTGAAGACGCTCCAGTGGTAACATTCTTCCATCCTATGGCATCTGCTCTCTGATCCAAGTTGGGGCTGCAGGCGCTTCCAACATCCAACCTGGCCGCAAGGCTCAGAGGAACTCTTCTGGATAACGCAGACTGTAGCTTGTGTTCTTCGGTGTGGCGGCCTCACACGCGAGACGCGCTGAGCAGCTGAGTTTGACTCTTACAGAAGTTATGCGGCTTCTCCCGCCTTCTGCCACCCCCAGGCTCTGGTCTCACCCCTGTCTCAGGTGCCCAACCACCTAAAAATCCAAAGACAAGCTCCCTGCCATTCCGGGAGCTCTGCCTTGATTGATGATGTGCAGAATAGCCGGGGTATCTGGGGTTTTGGAATAAAATTTCTTCTTCTTCGGAGTACAACAGATTCGCATCTAATCAAAACCCTTAATTAAAAAAAAAACTCAGGTACTTAATTTGATTTGCCTATTTGCATACTATTGGAGGACAAAAGAGATCTGTCTCACAGCCCCTGTTTCTGTGCAGGCCTAGGTCTGCCCCACTGCGACCTGCCGCCCACCCCCGTGATCTGGCCGCGTGGGGACTGACCTTGGGGCAGACAGAGGGCTTGCTCCTGGCGATGCGATTCAGCTGCCGGGGTGGTCGGGGTTGTCCCGCTTGCAGGGAGGTTCTGGACATGCGTTTGTAGGGAAAAGGCTTCACCCCGTCCCCTGCTAGTTTAACACGGCGGGGTCTCTGAAAGTGGACGCCTTTTGCCTGCGCTGTACCCGGGGTGCCCATAGAAGGTGACGTCAGAAGCTTTAGGGTGTACGCTTGATGGGGGAGCCGGCCGCGGGGAGGGGGAGGGCGACCCTGGAGGCAAGGCGCCTTCCTCACGTCTGGTCTGTGCCGGACTGGTGTCCTAGGGCGGTCCAGCCGCCTGCCCAGGTTGGGGTGCCCTGTTTGCGTCCGAGGGCGCACCTGAGCCGAGGCCCGCAGGGGACCTGCCTGCTCGGGTCGCAGGTGAGACCGCCGCGCAACGTGCTCGCGGGCCAGCAGGGGGCACCGCCGAGCCCGAGAGAGCCCGCGGGCGGCGCGCGGGGAGCAGAGAGCCAGCTCGGCCACCGCGCACCCACCCGGGACCCGCGCCGCTGTCCGCGTTAAAGGGCGCTCAGAAGGCAAAACCTGGCTGCCGGAACTCTGAACGGACATTTGTGTCCATTTTTCTATTAACGAATGGCATTTGGTAAGAGCATTTCCCCCCCTTAAGTGGTCTAAGGGACCCCTTAGAAGAGCTCCGCTTCCTGTCTTTCCACGTGGAATTATTCTCTCATCTGTAACGCAGCCCCAGTCAAGCACAGGATTAGCGTTCTGGAAGGAAGGGCTTCCTGCGCTAAAACACCCCTGTCTGGGGTGGGGAGAGCGTCTTATCTTCCTTCCGTGCTTTAGAAGGAATCTGTAAGGGGAGTGGCAGAATGTATGCTAGGACTAAATGCAAAAAAAAAAAAAAAAAAAAAAAGGAAAAACTGACCCTGGCCCTTCTCTTTTCCCGTGGGCGTCTCAGTAGCCAGGTCCGCCCGCAGGATGCTCGGCCCAGAGCCTGGAGAACAGAACTTCGTGCCGCGACGCCAGGTTCCTTTCTGAGCGAGAGTCAAGGAGAAGCGCCGCCTTCTTTCTCGGCTCCGTCTCTGGCGTCAGAGGCTCTGTAGTTGGTCATCGCCAGCGGGCGGCTCTGGAAAGCGCTGCCCATTAGCCACCCAATCGTCCTCGGATGCACAGTGCAGGCCGGGGCACCGTGTTCGTGGAGGGGCTGCCAGCAGACAGCAACACGCGGAGAAACGGCCTCTCGGACCACATCTGCGCTGAAGTTTGACAGGAGAAAGAAGAGAAGATGTAGCTGTTCATGGGAGTTTCAGCAGGCGTGTAACAAGTGTCCTCACTCTTTGCGGCCCCTGTTAGGGTTCTGGCTGCGGGTCCAAGGGCAGTGAGTGTTAAGTGCAGGGATCACCAGGGACGTAGTCTGAGTGTCGTTATCCAAGGGTCTGACTTTGAATTAGACGTGTAAGAAAGAGCTTTAAAGTATACACGGGAGAGTAAGGGGTTCCTACTAAAGCCTGTTTATTCCCTGTGCTGTATGAAGCACCGAGAGCTATATCTGGGATTAAAGGCGCATGCAGCAGGGGCTCCATTCACAGCAAGCGGGGTTTTGAAACCTCAAGTATCCAGAACAATGTAAGTCCAGAATTTATTTTTAAAAGATTTTATTTATTTATGTTTAGAGAGAAAGGGAAAGGAGGGAGAAAGAGAGGGAGCGAAACATCCATGTGTGGTTGCCTCTCGCGGGCCCCCAACTGGGGACATGGCCCACAACCCAGGCCTGTGCCCCGACTGGGAATCGAACCGGCGACCCTTTGGTTCACGGGCCAGAGCTCAGTCCACTGAGGCACACCAGCCAGGGCTGCAAGTCAGGAATTTGAACAACCTGCGATACGTGAGGTCCCTTTTCCTCTCATCTAGAGCGGTAGTATCTCCATGGGTGAGCAAATGACACCGTTTTTGTTGGGTAATTTCTAAACAGCGTTCACATGGAAGGCTGGTCACTATGTGCATCTGGGCCTCAAACATTAAGTAAGTTAATGAGATCAATGCTGTACCTGGGCTCTTAAGTGGTGTTAGTCTCGGATGGTTATGGGCGCTAACATAAAAGGATATTTCAAGTTCTGATAGCCATCGAAGAATGCAGAAAATTCAAATAAATGCACAGTAAATTGACTTACAATAGTTCAATGAATTGTAACAGATTATATAGGTTCATGTAACCACCGGCACAATCAGGACTCAGAACAGCTGCATCCCCCCAAAACTGCTTCCTGCTCTTCCTTGTAGAAACACGCTCTTCCGTTCTCCACGCCGGCAGCCACGGTTGGCACCCCCACCGGACAATTTTGTCTTCTGGAGAACGACAGGCCCAGGGACCCAGCACGGGACAGGCCCCTTTCACTCAGCACAGTGCCTTGGAGAGTCATCCACAGTGCTGTGTCCGTCAGCGATTTGTTCCTCTAACTTCTGGTAAGTCGTCCATTGGGAACGCACCCCATCTTGGAGGAAGGACTTTTGGGCTGTTTCTGGTTTGGGGGGATTGTGAATAGAGCTGCTGTAGATGCTTGCACACAGCCTTCTGTGTGGACATCAGCTTTCATTGCTCACAGGCAGGTGCCTAGGAGCAGATGCTATGTGTGAGTTAAGTCCGTGTTTACGTTCATGAGAAACTTCTGGGTCCCGGTGTGGTTGGCGTTCCCTGAGGCCGTGCTGGAGGGGCTGTGTCTCTTCAGCACGCGGTCTTCTGAGCGTTTTTAGCCGTTTTAATCGGTGGGCGGGGTGCCTGCGGGTGTGAACTTAGATTTGCCTGGTGGGCAGTGATGTCGGCCGCCTTCCCACGTGCTCACGCATCACTGACACGCCGCTCTCTAGTACGATGTCTATTCAAGTCTTCTGCTCATTTTAAAAGCTGGTTGTGTTTCCTTAGTTCTGAGTCCTGGGAGTTCTTCATATGTTGCAGTTGCTGGTCGTTGCTGAAGACGTGATTCGTAACTAGTCTCTCCCTGCCGAAGAGGCGCGGAGAGCAGACACCACGCTTTGCTCGCGACCTTGGGGCAGACGGTCTCACATCTGGGGGTGATGCTCCCTGAAGGTGTTTCTTAGATGCCGTGCCAGGTGCGGGACCGTCCTCCTATGTCTGGTTTTCTGGAAGTTTTAAAATAAATCAGAAATGGAGGTGGAATTTTGTTAAGTATTTTTTTGGGGGGGCAACGGTAGATATGATCATGTGGGTTTTCTTCTTTAAACTCTCAATATGGTGGGTGAAACAGACTGACTTTCAAATGTCAGGCGTGTCTTGCATGACCGGGATGAACACCACCTGGTCAGGGAGTGTTACCCATTTCACACCTTGCTAGATTTGATTTGACAGTGCGTTTTGGGGGGAATCTTATATCTGTGTTCACCAGGAATATCTGTTTGTAGCTTTGCTTTCTTGCACTGCCCTTGTCTGCTTTAGTGATCGGGGTAGGGACGGCTTCACAAAAACGTGTCTTGAGAAGTGTTCCCTTGCCTTCTGTTTTCTTAGAAGGGATTGTGTAGAATTGGTATTATTTCTTCTTTAAATGTTGGGAGAGATCACCAATGAAACCATCTGGGTCTGGATATAGCTTTTATGGAAAGTTTTAAACTACAAATTCAATTTCTGTAAAGTTGTAGGACTGCTCGGCTTTTCTGTTTCATCTTGGGTGAGTTTTAGCAGCCTGCGGTTTTTGAGAATGGATTCATTTTATCTAAGTTGCTTTTTGTGTGAGTAGGATTGTTATTAGTAATTCTCAGTATCTTTTAATATCTGCCAACCTGTTTATAATAACACCCTGTCTTTCATCCCTGGTGTTGATCAATTGTGTCTTCCCTCCCCACCCTCCTTTTTTGTCTGTCGGGCCGAAGTTTATCAATTGTATTGATCTTTATAAAGAAGAAGCTTTCTGCTTCATTGATTTTTTTTCTTATTTTCTTTCCTCTTTACAATTTCACTTAATTCAGTCCTTATCTTTATTATTTCCTTCCTTCTTCTTGCTTTGAGTTTATTTTGCTCTGCTTTTTTTTCTAGTTTCTTAAAGGGAGGGCTTGTAAATTTCCTAACACAAGCACCTAATGCTGTAAGTTTCCCTCTGAGCCGCTCCAGTGCTGTGAAAGGCGGGTACACGGTAAGATGTCAAGTCATTTTCAAGAAGGCAAATTCCAGGCTGCTTTTTACCAGCCAGTTCCATTTTTAAAAATTCACATCGTGTGTCTGCAGGGCGGAGAAGGGCCCGGAGTCTCGCACGCACCCTTACTATGTAGTTGTATTTCTCTGGCACGACGGTGACCTGGAGTCTTGAAGGAAAAGTTAAACAATATTCTACAGGTTCTGTGTCCTGTGTCATGGGATGAATGCATAATTCACTTAGAAAGCTCTGCACGAAGTGCCACCCATGTGACTCAATGCCTTCGTTATGTAGATCCCCTCAGCGCCAGGTGGCCGCTGCTGTGACTGCACTTCAGTCAGAAGACGTTTCAGACCCACGAAGTTCCCAAAGGAGCTCAGTGTTCAGAAGAATTTCGCCGAGAGAAGTCCAAGCCGTGCACAGAACCACGTTTATGTAACACGTCTGCGTAAGCACTGGCGCAGCAGCTGTAACTGTGCCCTGGGCTCGGTCGCCGCTGTATAAGGACGATTTCTATGTCCGTGGTGGGGTAGAGGCTCAGCCCCCTTCCAGTGTTTGTTGAATGAATAAACGACTGAATAATGTAACGATGGCGTAAGACTAGTCAGGGTTTAAAAATCGCTGAGAGAGCCCTAGCTGGTGTGTTTCAGTGGACTGAGCACTGACCTGCAAACCAAAGGGTTGCTGGTTTGATTCCCAGTCAGGGCACATGCCGGGGTTGCAGGTTGGTGGCGCGTGAGAGGCAACCACACAGGGATGTTTCTCTCCTTTTTTCTCCCTCCCTCCCCCTCTCTCTTAAAAAAAAAAAAAATCTGCGGGAGTTTGTCACTGTTAGTGAGACAATGCCGCAGCGACCAGCCTGCACAGCTCCTGCGTGGCTTACAGAGACAAACCTGGTGTCACTGTGGACGGCTTATTGTGGAGGAATCCCAGGCCCCCCTGGTCCGTGGGGTTCCTCTCCGGCCGGTTAGATGAACCCCTTTCAAGCATTCCCTTGTAACCGCCCCTTCTGGAAGTCTGCACCAGGCAACCTGAGCTCATGTTTAACTCCGATTTATTTTACTTCAAGTTGTCCTCTTTGAGAGCTAATTTAGCAACACACATGCCCTTTCTCAAGATTTTTATCAGGTGGTGGTGAACTTTCAGCAAATATAATAGAAAACATCTCCCCTCCTGGAAAAGGGAGGGGGTCTGAAATGCGTTTTGACCTTCCCAGCTTCTTTCATCTGGTCTCTGTAATCAGTTTTATAAGAAGCACATGGCTTCCTGGCGGTATCTTGATGAAGAACAGTTTTCATGTTCCATTAGAAAAACGGGAGAGCTGTTTCCAATCTGGGGAGATGGCGGGGGTACGCTGCAGGGCGAGGGGGGTGACCTGTCTGCTCCTGCCCCTGTTTCAGGGGCAGCGAGCCCAATGGAGCCCGCGTCTCAGTCCTGCTCCTTCATGACACGGCTGTCACTGGGGTGCTGCCTGGGAGTCTGCCTTCACCCCCGCAGGGCTTCACAGGATTCACACCTGCCATCCAGTGTACCGGGGACAGCCATGAGGCAGCCGGGTCCAGTGAGGACATCGGGACCTGCCCG
Organism: Furipterus horrens; assembly: GCF_987537825.1. Classification (NCBI taxonomy): domain Eukaryota; kingdom Metazoa; phylum Chordata; class Mammalia; order Chiroptera; family Furipteridae; genus Furipterus; species Furipterus horrens. The sequence continues at coordinate 200,578,862 of NW_028327175.1, forward strand.
GGGGAGGCAGGGATGGTTCTCGGGTGATTTCAGCGAAATTTTCCAAATGGGAGAAGTTGGGAGGTGACGGGCCCTCTCCGCAGCCAGCTGCTTGGGGTCCTGACCGCGTGGCCCGGAACTACTGCAGCAGTGCTTGCTGCACACCCACTAGGTGCCGGCCCTGCTGCCAGGGCTCAGAAAACGCCCGGAACAAAGGGAAGGAGTCCGCGCCCCTCGCGAAGCGGCCCGCGCGCTGGGAAGGTGGACGAGGCCCAGCGGGAGTCCGCTTTCGGCCCGCTAGGAAGTGGTGTGTTACAGCAAGGAGACAGGTGAGGCAGCAGGGAGCCCGCGTCCCGGGACAGTGGGGCTAGCAGGACAGGTGAGTTAAGCCTGGCTGGGGAGGTCAGACATAAGAAAAAACAACATCTCCCCCAAACCACTGAAATACCCCCCGAACCAAACGAAAACAAACCCCCAAACAGACAACAGAAACGCCGATTATGTGACAGGTGAAACTCGGACCTGTATTCTCATTCCCAGCTCGGGGAGGGTCATGCGAGCGGTCTGAGGTCTGAGGACTGACCCCCGGCTGGGGCAGGGGCCTGGTTTTGCTGCAGGCGGGTCATAGCAGCTCCGGCTCTTCCTCGCCTCCCCTTTCTCCGGGAAGTCGCCCGGGCTTGCCTTCTGGCTCCTCACCCACCAGTCCTCCCCCGTCTCTGACCACCTCCTCTTACGTCTCTGATAATTTTCTCCTCTGTCTCAGAGCCTGTGTCCCCGGTTGACTTTGCTGGTCCGTGGGGACCACAAGTACGGGGTAACCGGCAGCAAGACCCTCTCTGAGCCGCAGCTCCAGTCCCTCCATGCAGGCACTCACCCAGCAAGTCCAAGAGCGAGCTCAGTAGCCATGGTCCAAGCCAGCAACTGGGGGATCGTTCTATGTTGTTCCTTCCCCTTCCCCTCCCCTTCCCCAGCTGTCCTCAAGCTGCGAGGTGCTGACAAACCAGCGACGGCAGCAAACGTTTGCTGAGTGTTTGCCGGGTGCCAGACACCGAGCTTTACCTGAGGCGGTACAGATGGGGAAACTGAGGCATGGAGGCTGAGTGAGCCGCAGCGCTGGACGGGAATCGCACCTTTAACCACCCTGCCAAGAGGGGGTCCTAGAGCTGCTCCCGTGGGGACAGGATGGGCCCCCTGGGCCGTGTTAATATTTGGTATATATTTTACATATACATGCACCCCATACATGTCCATACACATTTTTTGAGATGGACCCCGACCCAGAGCTATGCATATATGTAAATATATGTGCACGTGTATCTGGCACACAGGGTGTGTGTATACATATACAGTGTGTATATATACAGTTGAGGTTTATTCTACAAAAATAAGGGCCCTTGTTTACATATACACCCATTTATATATTCTTTTGCCTAAAATGTTACATCAATGTCCAGTTCAATTAGACGTTATTTCGATGGTTGCAGAATAGCACGCTCTCCTCTCCCCCCTCTCCTCCTCTCTCCCTCCCCTCCCCCTCTAATTTAGCCCGTTCCCCACTGCTGACCATTTATGTTGTTCCTGAAGGTTTGCTCCTATAAGCAACTCTGCAGTGCACATCCTTACTCAGTATTTGAATCCTTGGTTTGTCTGACTCAGCTTGGGCTCATGACTAGAGTCAACTTAGAACGAAGGATTGACCGTCACCTTAGAGCAAACTCTCCGAAGCGGGTTTGCTGAGTCGACAGGTAGGAAACGTTTTAAGGCCATTGCTTGTCACGTGTTGCCAAATTGCTCTTTAAAAAAGGGATGCTAACATGCATTTCTAGCGCAGTGAGTGAATGGCATTTTCCCAGGTATTGGGAGTTTCCAGATCTTTGCCAACTTGTGTTTCCTGGATTCCAAGTGAGGACGGACATGTTTTCATATGTTAATTGGCTACTAGTATTCCTTTGCGGCTCCTTCATGTCTTTTGTCCACATTTCTATTGGGGTGTTTTCCTCCTTTGACTGTCCTTTAAAGGGTTTGTTGTAATTAAGACTTTCAGTTTGCTAGAGACAGAAACGAGCTGGAGGTCGGCAGGGCTCACGTGGGTGCCGGTCGGAGGGGCGGTAAGATCAAGGAGACAGGGCAGGAGGAGAGGACCCCAGGCTTGCTTGGACGGGGAGCCGGGCGGAGCGGGCGGGTCAGAGCCCCGCAATGTGCTTCTCTCTTCTCGTTCGCAGAGGACACGGCCCCGCCTCCATGCCAGCCTCTTCAGGCCGCCCTCTTTTCTTGCCCCGAGTGGCTTTCTCTGCCTTCTCATTTTGCTGGTGACCCAACATGGTGATCAGCCCAGCATGGCCCCACTCTATGACCCTTCAGCTCCAGGGGCCTCAAAAGTCTCTGTGTCTCTAGAGACAGAGCCCGGCCAGCCCCGTTCTTCCCGAGGCAGGCCACAAGAGGGGCCGGCCGATGGCCTGACTGTCTGGATGTCACGCAGGTGTCCTTGGTTCCATCCGTCCCTTCTAGGTCTGCAGGTGTGGCGGGTTCTCTGGATGGGACCAGGAGAAGGGCAGCAACGCAGCACAAATAACAGGAGCTTCAGACTTCTTTGTCAGACAGGTTACGCATGCTTCCCCCTGGGGTGCCTGTATTTTTTCTAGCAGGTCACCTCTCAGCACAGTTTCTTGAATGGGGTCACTTTTCTCTCTCCGCACCGAAGAATTAGCCTTGCTCAGTTCATGGTTACTTCTGGTCTGGATTGCTGGCCTCGGGCCTCCAGTCACCCCTCGTCCCGCCTTGTCCCCTCTACCCTGTTGGCAGAGGGACCTACCTGGGACGCAAATACGGCCGGGACTTGCCCTGTGTTCAGTCTTCCTGTGGCTCCTGACATCCTTCTGAACACGGCCCAAAGTCCTAAGTTGCCAAGGTAGGGACTTCCACAGGCCCAGGTTGAGAAACTGCTCTGGGGGGTGGGAGGGAAGGAGGGTTCTGAACTGGGACCACAGGGCGACGGTGTCACCTGGCACGCCTGTCGCAAGTATTTGCACAGCTTGTTTCGTGCTCTGCGCTTCGCCTCATCAGCTACTTTGAAGGAAGCTCGTCGAGCGGACGAGGCAAGTCTGCAGGCGGCCTGGTCGTGCGCCGCTCCTGCAGGTGTCGCAGGGCAGGAGAGATGGCCTCTCTGCGTGCCCCGGAAGGTTTTTGCAAAGTGTTGAAGCTGCAAGACTGCTGTACCCCAGAGAGACCCTGCAAGAGGGTCCCGTTCACGTTTAGGGGCTCAGCCTGGCCCCCAAATTATTATTGCCACATGTGCACACACCTGCATTTTTAAAAAGCTTTCTTTCTGGAATAATTTCAGACTCAGAAAAGTTGCAAAAACAACACAAAGGCCCCCTTTGCCCAGAACCCCCAAATGTTAACACTTCCCCACATCGGCTTTATTATTTTCTCCGCATGCTATTGTTTTTACCACTTAAAAATAAATTGTAGACACTGTGCGCCCTTGTCCCTGAATATTTCAGTGCATGTTTTATAAAAGCAGGACCACGGTCTCACGCAAGCACAGCACACTGATCGGAATGAGGAGATCAGCTCCCGTGCAGTCACGTTACCTAACCCACAGCCCCCGTCCAACTGTCACAGGCTGTTTGCTGATGTCCCCCGTCCTCTTTCTCACCTTTCCCCCGCAAGACAGTCACCGCTTCTGGGTTTTCTTTGTCTTTTATGGCCTGGACAACTTTGAGGGGTACAGGGCAGTTATTTTATAGAATGTCCTTCACTCTGGGTTTGCCTGATGTTAAATTCAAGTCTTGCATTTTTCAGCAAGGCTGTTAGAGCCATGAAGTGATGTCTCCTCCCCGGCGCCTCGTGCTGGGGAGAAAACGACGTCCGCTTGTCCACCCCTGGAGATGGGAGGTGTCCTGTGGTCAGAGCGCTGTCCGGCAGGTTTCTCTGGTTTCTCTTGGCAATTATTAAGTGTCTTGGGGGTGGTTCTCTGAAACTCCGTAATGATCCTTTTCTCGTGAAATTTCCACTCGTTTCATCACCTGTGGATGCTTCTGCCTGAAACTGTGACGATGGTGATGATGGCGGCCCAAGGGTGACGCCACTGAAAGTCCCCCAATTGCTTCCGCACGAGTGAGGGTTCTCCTGGGACGAGGAGCTCCCCTCCTCCCTCGTTGCTCGCTTGGCGTCTCCCTGTCCGCGTGGGCTCGGGGGCTCCTGTTTGTTCCTTCGGGCTGGAAGCCGCTCCTGCCAGCGCTTGTTCTGCAGCTCGGCTGCCCTAGCCCGGGCCCCTGCTCCCGGCCCTGCGTCCTTCCCGCTGCCCGCACCAGCCTCGGATCTCTGCCGTGACTTCTGGCTCAGCACCGCGGCCCAGGTTCCTCGTGTCCTTCCCGTGTACCCGATGTGGGCCCCTGAGTGCCCACGACAACATGTCCTCCTAGAGCCTCTCAGAGGGGACGCAGGCAGGAACCGTGCGGGCGCGCGTCTGTCCCCTCCCCATCCAGCTGTGCCGACACCGCCGTTCCGATCCTGCCGTCCTCTGTTCCATGTCGGTAACTCTCCTTTCCCACAAAGAGAAACCTGGCTCTCTCGATTCACAAGAAACTTATTTTTTCACTCAGGCCTATCATGTACCTAAAATCAGTTTAGAATCGCTAACCCATGCCTCTGTGAAAACCAAAACAACGGACTCATTGGGGTTCCGATTTGGAAGCTGCTCCCCTGCATCCAGGCCCCTCCTTCCAGCTGACAGCTCCTCCCAGCACAGGCAGGTGTTGGGGGGCGGGGGGGGGGCGGGCAGGCCCATTGCTCTCTGGTGGCTCAGTGCTCCAAGGACAACCTTTGTCCTCAGGGGCAGAGAGCGGGAAGCACCCTCGGCTCTGTTCAGTCTGAGGAGGAAGGAAGCTGCGCCCCCTTCCAGGCTGCGGGGGGGGGGGGGGGCATCTCCCAGCTAGTCCCCCAGCAGGAGTTCAGCTGTGTAGACGCCAGCCCACAGGACTGCAGCTGGAGGGACAGTTGGCAAGATGGGGCGGGGCAGGGGGAGCCTGTGTGCCGGGGTGGGCAGTGCCCCCACCGTCCCCACCCCCAGGAAAGAGGACAGAAGAGCAAAGCCTCTCAGGCCACTTGCGCTCCATCACTTAGAATCCTCAGCGAAGCAGGCTCAGGAGCCTCGGAGTGAGGCGTGCGGAACAGGATAAGGACGAGAACACAGTTATGGGAGGACGTGGACGTCTTTGCGGGTTTCTGGTAGAACAGGTGGGCGAGAAACGAATTAAGATCCAGAAGATACAAGCTCCGTAACCAACAAGGGCGTGAGAACACGCGTGTTGGTGCACCTGAGGGAGATAAGTCATTTTCAGGTACTCACCAAACACACACGGTGTGTCTGTATTGTGTACACCGGAAAACCCAAAAATCCCAGCGAGGCCCCAGAAGTGGGAATTTACCGGGCCATAGTCTCTAATTAGGACCCAATAAAGCTAGAAATCACCGAGATGTCTGTGACCAAACCATACCATGTTCCAACCTACTCTTCTTGGACACTAAAAGCCACTCTCTCAAATTGTCAAAGGGAAAATAAAATACAGCTAAACGCAGAAAAGGTAGAAAATGATTGAAACTTGACTCTTACACATCAAAACGATGTTATTTTCTCAGAAACTAGACTGGTGGTCACCAGGGGCTGGGGGGTGGGGGACACGGGACAGGTTGATCTTGGGGAACAAGTTTGTGGTGGTAAGTGAGTGACTTCCGGGGGTCCGACGGACCGCAGGGAGATGGGGTTACATACTTAAAAAGAGCTAAGAGAGTAGCTATTAAGTGTTCTCACCACAACACAGAAATGGTAATTACGCAATGGGATGGGCGAGTTCCCTAACACCAACGTTTTGCGACATATAAGTGCACCCAACCAACATGCTGGACACCTTAAACTTACATAACGTGTAGCTCTGGGTGTGAGGCATGTTCTGCACAATCTGTGTGACTTTTCCTAAACATAGAACCGTTCTAATGAAGAGTTCTCAGATAAACATTTATTTTAAAAAGTGCTGTTCATTTCTCCTCTCATTTAATTCTCATTTAATTCCGCAGATGGAGGAACCGAGCAGAGAGACGTGAATTGTTTGGCCCGAGGTCCCAAGGGGAGTCAGGGCCAAGAAGCTCTGAAGCAGGACAGCCAGGCTCTGGGACTTTCCCTCAAACGCAATGGCTCCAGAAATGTTTGGGGACAGTGGGCAGCCCGGAGGCCGGCTCCTTTGTTCAGGGCATCCGAGGCTGCCTGGGGTGTGTGTGTGGGGGGCGGGTTCTGCCGGCTGCTCTGTCCCCTGTGGCCCCGCAGAAACCTACTGGGGCCTCTAGCTGGAGGGTGGGAGCCCGGGAACCGGTTTTTGAAACCCTCCGTGTATCTGCACCGGGAAGCTAGAGTGTGAAAAAGCAGAAACGAAGTTGTTTTCCTTCCCAAATTAATATGAAACAAGGAGCAGCTTAATTGTACTTTGGGCTTAATCATTTCCCCAGTTGCCATAGTAACCCAGAAAAGGCATTTAAAACTACATTCTCTCTGATCTTGTTCCTTTTGATTGACGGATGTCAGGCCTGCGCCGGCGAGGCGGCCCGTGTGGCTCCAGGACTGACCAGCAGAGGGCGCGCGGCGGCCTTCCCGGCTCCCAGCCCAAGGAGGACGCGCAGACGTTCCGCGTCGGGTTCGTGGGGCCCGAGGAGCGGGCACCCCGCCCTGCGCGCAGGCACGAGGCCCGGCTGCGTCTTCGCCCTTCTGCTTCTGGAGCGCATCGCTTTCTCCGAGTTCCGTTTCCCAAGCACAGAGCCGGGGCGCCCATCCCAGCCGGGGGCCGGGTGGCAGTGTCCCCGTGTGCACCGTAGAGGCCATCGAGTGCTCTGGAGCGAGTGGGGACACCACAGGCCGTGGGGTGTCACCTCCGCTGCCCCGTTCCCTCAGGGTGAGCGTTGTCCCTGTCCCCAGGCTTGCTCTCACCCCATTTCCTCAGGTCAGGGAGGCAGGTGGGTCGTGGCCTGGGGCAGGGAGGGGGCAGGGAGACAAATGTCCCATCTTCAGAAAGGCCCCGGGTGACCCTCCTGTCCAAGGACCAAAGTCGGTGTGCGTGGAGGTTGCCGGCAGCTTTACAATTCCCACGCCGAATGCTACTTACACATCAGCATCGGCGCTCGGTACCGATACCTCCGGGGCGTGTGCAGGTGGTAAGCGTCAGAGGGGTCCCGTGTGTTACTTACGTGTGAATAGTGAGAAAACCCCGCGTGTGTTCATTAGAAACGGGTATTGCTGGGCGGTTTAGTTGCAAAGGTTTCTCTCTGATGTGAGGCTTATGGGGGTTTAGGAGGGAGCGGCCCCGGCGTGACGGAAGCCACGGGAGAGTCCCGAGGGGTGACAGTGGGGCGCCACCCCGTGATCCTGCCGTCCACAGCCCCGCTTAGCCAGCCTCTGCGTGAACCGGCAGCTCGGCAGCGTGGGCTGAGAGCAGCGGCGTGGCGAGTGTGAAAAGTCAGCCTGCAGGTGAGGTTTCTCCGTTGTTCCGGAGGTGGCCCCGTTTGGCAAGCGCGGGGGCGCAGGGGGCGAACGCATCCGCGGGCCAGTATAGGGGTGCGGTTCCAGGGAGCGGCCACTGGGTGGCAGACAAGAGGCCGCGGGCGCTCGGAGGGACCTCGCAGGGAGGGCAGGTGACGCTCCGCGTGGAAAGGGCTTCCTCTCCAGGTGTGGGCGCCTGGTTTGGCCCGGAGACGAAGCTGCCCCTCCGAGGACCGAGGTCGCGGAGGCCCTGTGTTCGTGTCCCGAGACGTCGTCCCTCTGCCCCATGCTCACTGCCCGCTCCCTCCAGGGCGGCAGCTCTGCGTGGAGCTCCAGGGGTCCGCCTCGGGGGTGCGGTGGGCGTGCAGAGGGGCAGCACAGAACTGGAGGGCGAGCGGGCAGGCCAGAGAGGATGACTGTCTCCCATCCCCCAAAGGTAACCCCCAGTCACCTCCGAATGTGCCCTTCTTTGGAAATAGGGTCACTGCAGATTTGATAGTTACGATGCGGTCATGAGTCCTTAATCCCATGACAGGTGTCCTTAGAAGAAGGCAGCAGGTGAAGAGACAGAGACGCAGGGGATGGCCGCAGGAGCCGGAGGAGGCAGGAAGGCTCCTCCCCCAGCACCTTCAGGGCAGCCTGGCCCTGCCCGCACCCTGACTTTGGCCTTCTGGCTTCCAGAACTGAGACAATAAAAGTCTGTTGTTTTGCCGCAACCGGCGTGGCTTTTGTTACTGCAGCCCCTGGGAACTAATGTAAGTCTGGACAGGTGGGGCAGAAGGAGCCCGCCGCAGAGACACGGGGCCTCTCGGTACCTGGTCAGGTCTCAGCCAGCTTTCTGTGCCAGCTGTAGGAACAGGGGGGCCTGGAAAGTCCCTGCAGAGGAAGGGATGGCAGGCGGAGGGGTGGACAGGAGCCGTGTCCTGGCAGGCCGGCTGGAGCGACCTGCTTGGGCCTTCTCTCCACCCACGGTTCTCAGAGTTATTTCCTCCCCTGTAGGGGTGGCTGAGCCGTGGGAGAGCAGGAAGATGTAGTTCATCTGTTGAATTCATCCCAGGACTCGGGGAGGGCAACTTCTGAATTAATGTCGCCTGTCAGGAGAGAGGCCAGAGGGCAGATGCTGCCCTGACCTCTACAACTCGTCTTGGAAACTAGTGCCTCGGACCTGCTCTGGGGCTCTGCCATCCAGCCCCGCTGCGTCGGAGCGCACAGGACAGGGACAGGGATGTGGCATCCTGGCTACTCACCACTGCCCAGGAGCAGACCCCAGTGGACCCCTGGGTGCCTCCCGGGACTCTCCCGGGCCAGGCCAGGTGATGACCAAACGGGGATGCCCAAGGCCTTGCTTTCCCAGAGGCAGCATCTCTGACACCCTGCTTGTTCCGCTGAAAACGCAGGAGAGCCGTGGGGGCCCTGGCTTCTCCCTGGACCTCGCCTCGTCTCCCTGGAAGAGGCCGGGCCAGGTCGCTCAGCTAGGCCAGGCCAGACGGTGGGAGGAGCTGGTTGTCCAGGATAAAGGGAAGGTGATCAGAGCCCCTCTCCTCTCTCTCTTGACCAGACGCCGCATTCTAGTGGGATTTCAGGGGCATGCAAGCCACCCTCTCCCCCGTCTCCTGGGAGTCCGTCCGGAGTCCCTCTGCTAATTTCTGATCAGAGGCACGTTATTCACAACTAACCGTCCCCAGGCAGGGCAGGTGGCTGGCATCTCTCAGAAGACAAAGCCAGGTGGCCAGGTGTGCCTCCTCCGGACCTCAGCGCGGGGCCTGGCTTTGTGTCACATTCCGCAAGGCGGGAGCGGCGGTGGAAGTCTGGGTGGCGGAGAAGAGGGGCCATCTGCCACCCCAGGCCCCTCCTGAAGTCGCAGCTCAATCACAGACCTGCCGGTCTTTGTGTAGCGCTCGGCTTCCGGTAAATATTAATGGATGGTTTGTATTCATTTAGCTTATGTTTTTGAAAGATGGTCTCAAACAAAAAGATCATATCTGTATGTTGTGCTTTAATTTATTTTCACCTTTTCTTCTCCTTTGGAGACCCTGGTGGATCATCACTTTGTTTACCACAAATTAAACTGGGCTGATTGTTTACCGGCTTCAGGCCCCTGTGCAGGGGCTCAGCGCTCCCTTTCTTCATAATCACAACCTGGGATTCATTTGCAAGAGGCCCTAATCTGCATGAGAATTATACAATTAACTTTTGATTAACCACCTAGTTCTTTCTGAAACCACAGTGTGTAGGATACTCTGCATTTAAATAATTTCACTTAAATTGGGAGCAGGCCTCTCATTAGGCCAGTGAGTTTGACTAAGCAACAACATTTGGCAACAATCAGGGTCAAACAATAGGCGAGGCTGCAGGGTAGAATGTCATCTTTAAATATAACAGTCGAGATAAAGGCCCCCAGATCACGCCTTATCAAAACACAGAAAAATCAAAGCGCTCTCTTGTCTGTGGCGGAGCGCAGAGGCGCACGATGGCGGGTCCCCATTGTCTGGGCCACCGCGGTGGCAGGATTTGCATTCAGGGGACCCCACGAACACACATTACATCACGTAGGGTGCTTATCTCCAGGTCTGACAATAATTATCAGGGAGAATATACTCAGAATGACTTTTTTGTGATTTTTATGCCTCCCTAACACAAGGAAGGGGAGATAACAGCGGTAGGAGAAAGGGGCGAGTCTCCGAAGACTCTCCCCAGAGCTGGCGCTTCGATTAAATGCGCCGTGCCACCGCAGTGCGGGGAACACAGGGCAAGACGGCCCGAGAGCCTTTTATGGGGTGATAATAGGCCCGAACACAGCCCTCACCCGAAGATAAGATCCATTGTGGAGACAAACAAAGGCGGCCGGATGAGACAGCCTGAAGAATATCTATGAGCAAAGTTTTCACGCGGTCCCCCCCTCTCCAAGCGCCTTCACCTGGTCCTGCCAGCCCACAGTGTGTGGGGCCCCGGAGAACACGCGGGGGGCCCGGGTTAAGGAGGCCCGGGAGAGTGAGCTCATTGTCTTGGGGGTGGCTGAGGTCGAGTTGGGATTTTTCAAGGTCAAGGTCATGCCCTTCTTCCTGGGGGTCCCACTCTTTTCACTTTTGCTTTTTCTCGGGAAACCTGGTGGCAGGTCGAATGCAAAAGACCCAGTTCAGGTGGTCATTCTGTGTCCCATCCTACTCGGCCCTGCCAGCCTTCCCGGCGGCTGTTAAAGCGACAGGTACGTACTTGTCCTTAAAGGACAAGTTTAAGTCCTTCTCCTTATGGGGAATGGCAAGAGCCCGGGATCGCGTATCAGAGGCCCAGACTGAATGTAGACACTGATGGGATGCCCCTGCAAAAACCAAGTCAGGGCTTCAAGTCAGCTGCTTTTCCAAAGCCATCTGCATTGGAGTTGACAGAGCAGAGCGTTCATTGTCATCTGAGTCCCTGTGCCCCTGGCCAGCCTCCTAGGGCGCAGGTGCTAGCCTGTCCTTCCAGCCCTGCAGCGAGTCAAGATGGGCTTCATACGAGTGACACTCAGCCCGCTCAGCCCTTTCCCGCCGTCCACCCGCGTAGCTTCCCCATCCTTTTCCTTTTGCGTGGGGCTGGGTCCAGGTGAGATTGCTCCAAGAGGTTTTCCCCAAATGCTCTGACTGGGGGGCTCTGAGGTGCTATATTGGGATGAAGAGCATTTTCTGATTGAGCCTTGGCCGACAGCCGGACCCAACTACGCAGGACAGGGAGGCCATTGGCTGGGGGACAGCACCCAGGGCCAGGGCCACTGCAGCGCCGGGAACGCAGAGCCCTTGGCCCTCAGCATGCTCAGTGGGAGGGGGTGGGGCAGGAGGAGGGGCCCGGAGACGAGGAGGGCCGTGGAGGGGGAGACAGGGCCTCCTCCTTTCACAAACCTGCTGTGTGGTCTCCGCAGCTCCTGTGCAACTCACAGGGCTGCTCTGAGCGCAGGCACCTGGCAGGCCCTGACATTCGCCGGAGCAGCAACGAGAGCCTTGGGGACTCCGCTGACATCTGGTTTGTCCTCTTGGGGGGTGAGGGTGTGTGTGTGTGTGTGTGTGTGTGGCAGGAGAGGTTGGAGAACACAGTCGAAGTCTCTAGTGCAGCTTCCTGGTGTGGAAACCTTATCCAAACCCGTTCACGAATGCAGGGAGCAAGCAAAGTGGAGAGACCGCTGGCCAGCGGGACCCTGGGCAGCAGCCCCTGTGACATCTGTCTCCTGGCCTGTCTCTCCAGGGCCTGGCTGGGGCCTCTGTTTTGGCCACAGGCTTCAGGAGGGAGGTGCTGCCCTGCACCGCCTGGGGTGGAAGACCGCATGTCATGCCTGAAGGGCTGATTTGGAAGCCTGTCACCCAGGCTTGCAGGCACTTCCGTGGGGGCTGGCCGGCAGGGGCAGGGGAGGGGTCAGAGGACCAGGCTCTCTGTGCCGGCCTTTGTCCTGTCTGCGCCTCGTTTTCACAGACCTCTGAGGATCATTCATTGGGAAGCGGTCTCTGCCTGCGCCTCGCCGTCTCACAGTGACACTTTCTGCAGGAGGGGACGGGCCTGCCTACTGGCCAGTCCCGGGCGGGTGGTAGGAGGCGGCGCCTGGCTGCTCAGTGCCCCGTCCCTCCAACACCCCTGCAGAAGTTTCTCTCGCCGCATTTTAAAATAAAACTAGGAAAGCAATGACGTTCAGTGTTCAAAACATCCTCCCTGTGTGTGGCTGAAGTTATGTGAAAGTCCAGAGCAATGTGGCTTTTCAGAGACTCGGCCATGGGGCCTGACTGGCCTGGCTTGTCACTGGTTGGCAGGTGAAGCCGTTGTTCTCAGCGTCGGTCGCCCCACGCGGGGCTGAGCACGGGGTCCCGGGCAGCTTTTTCCCGTCGGAGTTGCTTTGAGCAGGCAGAAGTGAGGGCAGCTGGGGAGAGGATGCTACCCTGTGGGTTACCGAGGAACATGCTCAACCAGACGCAGCGGGACAGTGCCAGGTAGAACCGGCGCCGACCTTCGCAGTTAGGGACGGGTTCCCGGGCACCCAGTGGGTGTATGGGGGGGGTGCTCAGCCGAGGATGAGGGGGCTCGGTACCACGACTCTAATTACAAAAAGGCTCTGTAGATGGATTCTTTTAACTAGTCTCTGTCTTATATTATAAAAAGTGGAAAAATATAGGAAGGGCAAATTGGGGACTCAGAAGATTACAGTAATATAGCTTCTCAGTTAATTGATTAGCAATTATGGTTGGTAATATTGTTCATTTTAATTGTGTTTAATCTCTATTTTGGTAATAAAGATTATTGTTTTGGATTATGACTTTATGCTACTATACTAATTACTAACTTGTAAAATTAAAGTGTATATTTTCACATCCCGAAAAAATTCACACCATGCCCTTACGTAATGGCTTCCTTTTCTGAACAATTTGGTTGTTTGGGATTGTTTTATCTGTGATGTCTGAGAAGGACTCAGTTTTGCAAACAAAATAAATGATACTTGGTCTAATTACACAGAAATATAGGCTTTTCAGAATGTTTTAAGGGAACAAAAGGAAGAGAAGATACTGCCGGAAATAAATCCGAGATCTGAGAGAACGCACGTAGCCTTCTGTGGAAAACCGATTTTCCTTGGGATGGAGCGCACCGTTCCCGTGTTCCTGCAGGTTCTGGGGCCGGGGGTAGCAGGACCCCACCCCCGAGCTCAGAAACACCCCTTTTTACTGCTCCGCCTTGGAACACTGTCAGGTTTCCTCCCTCCTAAGACAAGGGCAGGCTGATGCATGTCTTCCTCGGGAGTCAAGCGTCTGCTTTTCATGACCAGACACCGTGTGCGCAGCGGCCACACTGCCGGCTCCAGTCCCCCGCCCCGACCCCCTCACCCTTCCCTGTAGATCATCCACATTGACTCTTGCCACCAGCGACCAGCCCGCGCCCGGAGCCTTTTCCCAGGACCCTGTCCCTGCTGGGCATCACCCGCGGCCTTGTGACCTGCCTCGCCTTTCCTCCCTGCAAAGGCCCGCGTTTCCTGCGGATCCTGCCACTCCTGCACGGACCCGACCGTGTGTTGTAACAGCCCTGCCGACTCACCACTGCCCACACCCGGCAACGGTTTCCAGTCTTTTTTTCCTTTTTTGTATTTACATAGATCCAGGGTCCAAAAACATTTTTTAAATAACAGACCTGAACTAGGACACAATACCAGACTGTGTACCCTGTAGGCTTTGCGGGTCTCCGTGCCGCTGCCCCGGACAAGCGGCCCTCTGGTGTCTGAGCGAGTGTGTGCCCATGGAGCCCACGGGACCTGGCCGCAGGGCGCCGTCTGCGGACCCTCCGCGCAGATGCTTCTGTACGGAGCGTATTATATGCACCTGAGTAACGCGACGTTATATTGGGAACATTTCCCTTGTCAAGGCGGCAAGCAAGTTTATACTTAATTTTTCGTGTCATTTTTAAGAATTCATTTTTTAATGAGAGTCAAGTCTCATAGAGCTTCACAATGTCAGGGGTGTCACAATGACTGTGGTGTTAATGGTTGTTTAATCTCTCACTCCAAACCTTTGTGTTATTTTATTTTCAGAAAGATTGTCCCCACTTATCATTTCACCTGTAGAGGCTCAGCGTGCTCCCCTCCCCACTCAGGACTGAATGGAGTCGTTCGAAGAGGAAAGAAAGGCTTGCTAATCAGCCAGGACCGTGAGGACTCAGCAGTTCTGGCTGGTATTCGGTGCTCGTTCAGGTCCGTTAACGGTAATGGTCTTGATCACACGACCGTGGTGGACCCGCGTGCTCTGAGCCGCACAGAGAGAGCTCTTCATGTGGGAAAGCTGTTCCCCGCAGGTTCCCTTACCTGCCCCCGCCCCTGCCCCCCTGGTGCTGCGTGGGCCTCACCTCCATTTTCCAAAGGCATTTCTGCGCTGTGGGGGTCCCACGTCAAAGCCTCAGCCGCAGAGGCCGGGGTGCGACGGAGTCGGGTCCCCTGACCCTCACTCTGCCCCGCGGTTTCCCTGCAAAGGCTCACCCACTCCCGTGGATGCGGCTTTCTTTCAATACAGACCCAGTCTCTTGTCATTCTGGGGCCAGGATGTGTCCCGAAGACGTGGCTGGGCATCCGCACACCCCACACTAGAGCCTTCGCTTCTCTGCGGTTCAGTTTCTTGCCACACGTCCTCAGGGGCTGCGCTGGAGTTCCCACGGCTCCTGAGGGTCCGCAGGGCTGATTTCCTGAGGGCTCTGTCACCTCTGACCCCAGCGTGGGTGCCGCTCACCTGCCCCTCCTCACTCTCTTCTGTCTGCAGAACGACATGGGAAGCAGGTGTCACAGGGTCACCGAAACAGAGAAAACGCAGCTGGGGTGACGTTCTTTAAAATAAGCTTAAGTAGGTTTAAACAGCCTTCTCTTTCCTAACAGAAGCAATGGAAAGTCTGCAGTTACCTCTACCCTGGAGCGGCCCCGCTCTCTCCTTCTCTGCCATGACCCACTTGGATGGAAGGCTTTAAAGCGGCGCCCGGAGGCCGGGCTGGCGCTGGTGCCCACGGCCAGGGCTGCAGGCAAGGGAGCCGCGCCCACCCCGCCCCGGCCGACCGCGGTCTGAGCGGGGCCGCCTGTCCCCAGTAAGTGCAGCCTCGCGAATCCTCTGCATGGGGCGCGCTGAGAGCCTGCGCTGGAATGGCCTGGTGCCAGGACTCGCCTTCCTGCGCCCCGCGTGCCCGTGGAAATGCCCGCGCCTCCCTTCTGTCTGGGCAGTTGGCGTCCGTCAGACAGTGTCTGAGTGGGTGACCCCCGGTCCTAAACGCACGTTGGAGACATCGCGGAGGGCATGGCGTGACTGAGGGGCTAATGACCCCAGGCTCCTTAGCCTGGCTCTGGCCTCCCCAAACATTGTGGTCAGGGACTCACTCCGATTGGAGGCGACCCTTTGATTTACTTTTCTCAGCACTTGTGCCAAAACCAACTGTACGACAGGCTGTCTAATTGAGACTTGGCAGCGCCCAGGCCAGATCAAAGGCAGCCCGGGCACAGATCTTGGATCCCAGGCCAGCGGGCACTTAGCATGTCTCAGAGCGCAGCAAGCTGCCCGCTCCCAGCCGCGTGTGCCAGCCAGCGGCCTCTGCGTCCCACTGGCGGAGCCGGGCCTCGCTGCACCGCAGGCTCGGGAAGGAGGCGCTCATGAGCTGGCTGTGGTGGCAGCGGTGATTCCGGGAGAGACAGAGGAGCCTTCCGGGAAGCTGGTCTCCTTTTCTCACTGCGCAGAGTCTGTACGTGGGGGGGCCAGGCCATCCCGAGGCAGGGGGCAGGCCCTGGTGGGACCTGGCGCGGGTGGGGGTGGGGGTGGAGGGGATGCGAGATCCTGCAGGGAAAAGAGCGTGAAGGGACATTTTATAAGTTCACAGGCAACCGACTTCAGTCAGTCCAAGAATCCCGTGTTCCAGGAATGGCAGAAAGGAAGGCCCGTTTAGTAACAAGAACACAGCTATTTGATATCCAGTACGTGCAGATACTCTCAAAACTGACCTACAGATTTAACACAAAATGTTCCAAAATCCCAGCTGCCTTTTTTTTCATCAAAAAGTCGACAAGCGGTTACTAAGATTCATACATTTATGTAAAGGTCGAGGAAGCCGAAACAGTCTTGAGAAAGAAGGAAGTTGAGGTAACCAAGAGTTCATGGTATTGTCTTCCAACCTATGAAATTTCTCTCCATTTAGATCTTTAAAACATTCTGTTCAAAGTGTTTTGTATATTTTTAAATTAATAGGCTTTATTTTTTAGAGCCTTTTTAAAAGTATTTATTTATTTACAGAGAAAGAAGAAGGGGGAGAGAGAGAGAGAGGGAAGTATCGATCTGTTGATCCCTTATTTAGACATTCATTGGCTGATTCTTGTATGTGCCCTGACTGGGGATCGAACTTGCGGAACCATTTAAAGCTTATAGAAAGGTTGTGCAGAAAGCTCAGTTCCCATGTACCACCCTCACCGCGCCACACGATTCACCCCAATTTTTACAGCGTGGCTTAGTGTGATGCATTGGTCACAATCAATGAACCCAAATCGATACCCTTTTGTTAACTGAAGTCCACAGTTTCCATTAGGAATCCTGTGAATTTTGCCGCATGAATCACATCAGGTGTCCATGCTGACAGCCGCGTATAGAGGACCCTCGCCACCCTAAAAGTCCCTGCTCCTTCCCCCTCCTTTCCCCAATGCCTGGCAACCACTACCATCTTCACTGTCTCTATAGATTTGCCTTTTCTAGAATTTCAAATAGTTGAAATACTATGTCGCCTTTTCAAACTGGCTTTTTCTCTTAGTCATATGCCTCTCAGGTTCCTCCATGTCTCTTCATGGCTTCAGAGCTCATTTCTTCTTATCACAGAATAAGACTCATGACCTGGATGCACGGCAGTTTACCTGCCTGCCTACTGAAGGCCATCCTGGTGACTTCCCATGTCCGGTCATTATGAGGAAGGCGGCTACAAACACGCATGCGCTGGTGTGTGTGGGTACCTGGGGGCTCCCCTCATTTGGTCGGTGCCCAGGAGCATGACTGCCGGGCTGCACAGGAAGCCTGCGTGTAGCCTCGTAATAAGCCGCCGGTCGTTCAGGAGCTGCAGCATCTTACGTCCTGCGTCCTCATCAGCCACGGGCGGGGGCTCCCATTGCTTCGCGTCTTCGCCGGCGTTGGGATTGTCGGTATTTTGGGTTTGAGCCATTCTGATAGTCGAGTGATACCTCATTGCCATTTCAATTTGCATTCCCGCACTTGCATATTAAGCTTCTTTTTCGTTACTTATTTGTCGTGCGTATATCTTCTTTGGTGAGGTATCTGGTCAAATCTTTTTAGCCTGGGTTGTTTAGTTTGGGCTGAAGTCCAGCTTGTCAAGTCTTCCTTTGTAAGTGCTTTTGTATCAAAAAAGTCATGAAAACCCAAGGTCACCTAGACTTTCTCCTATGTTATCTTCTGGAAGTCTTATAGTTTTTGTTTTGTTTTTAATCCTCACCCGAGGACATGCTTATTGATTGTAGAGAAAGAGGAAGAGAGAAAAAGAAGAGAAGCATTGATGCGAGAGAGAAACATCGATTGGTTGCCTCTCACACGTGCGCTCACCGGGAACCGAACCTGTGACCTTTCGGTTTACAAGATGACGCTTCAACCAACTGAGTCACACTGGCTCAGGCTAGAAGTCTTCTCTTACCATTTTGTGTTTTATATTGAGGTATATGAGCTCTTTTGAGTTAATTTTTATGAAAAATATAAGGTCTGTGTTTAGGTTAATTTTTAAAATTGTATGTGGGTTTCCATTTCTTCCAGGACCACCTGTTGAAAAGACTATCTTTTTTTTTTTTCATTGAATTTCCTTTGCTTATTTATGAAAATTCAATTGATTATATTTGTATGGATATGCTTCTGGGCTCTGTGTTAGGTTATTTTGATCTGTGTATTTGTTACTCACCAATACGCTGCTATGATTACTGTAGCTTTACACAAAGTCTTGAATTAGGCAATAGCAGTCCTCTGCCTTTGTTCTTCTTTAGCCTTGTGTTGGCTATTCTGGGTCTTCTTTTCTTTCCGCGTAAACTGCAGAATCAAGATAGGAGCTGCCCTGAATCTGGAGATAAACTGGAAACAGCTGATGTCTTAACAATATTGAAACTTCCTGTCCACGAACACAGAATATCTCTCCGTTTATTGAGAGCTTCTTGGACTTCATTCTTTAGAGTTTTATAGTTTTCCTCATATTTTTACATGTCATTAGATTTCTATCAAAGTATTTAATTTTGTTTGGGTGTTTACATCCATGGTGTTGTATGTTCAGTGGTTCACTGCTGGCATGTAAGAAAGCAATGACTTCTGTATGTTAACCTTAAATCATGCAACCTTATTATAATCATACCTTAGTCTTCTTGTCAGTCCGTTGGGATTTTCTACAGAATCATGTTGTCCGTGAACCGAGACCACTTCATTGCTTCCTCGCTAGTCGACATATCTTTTATTTTATTTTCTTGTCTCGTTTCCTTGGTTAGAAAGGTCAGTACAACATCAGAAAGGGGTGGCGAGCGGGGTTATGTCCTTGACTGGTTCCCGAGGTTGGGGGAGGTCGCCGGGCTCTCACGCTTGCGTGGTTCGCGTCCATGTACGGATACGTTTGGGGCAGACTGGCTTCTTGACAATGTCGAGTCTTGTGATCAGTGAGCAGGGACGTTTCTCCCTGTTTATGTAGGTCTTTCTTCCATTCCTTTCAACAGCGTTTTGCAGTTGCCAGTGGACAGCTTCTGTTAATGTCATTCCTAGGGATCGCGTTCTCTTTGATGTGTTTGTAGTCACTTCATTAATTTTATTTTTTGATTTTTCATTTGGAAAATTTCATTATTTGGATTTTCTACCTTTCAACTATGGTGCCTGTGAATGAAGATGGTTTTGCTTCTTCCTTTCAGTCTGGATGTCTTCCGTCTCTTATTTATTCCCTATCCCATTAATTTCCTTTTTTTAGCTTTTTAAAAAAATTATTGTTCTGTTACAGTTGTCCCATTTCCCCCACTGCTCCCCTCTGTCCCGCCCATTCCCCCTCCCACAGTCAGTCCCCACCCTGTTGTCCACGTCCATGGGGCATTTATACCAGTGTTTTGACTAGACCCTTCCCCTTCTTACCCCCCTTCTCCCCTCCCCTCTGGTCACTGTCAGTCTGTCCCTTGTTTCCATGCCTCTGGTTCCATTTTCCTCATTTGTTCGTTTTGTTCATTAGGTTCCTGTGTTAGATGAGATCACGTGGTATTTATCTTTTGCTGCCTGGCTTCTTTTTTTTTTTTTTTTAAGATTCTATTTATTTATTTTTAGACAGAGGGGAGGGGAGGGAGAAGGAGAGGGAGAGAAATATCAATGTGTGGTTGCGTCTCACGCACCCCCACCTGGGGACCTGGCCTGCAACCCTGGCATGTGCCCTGACTGGGAATCGAACCAGCGACACTTTGGTTCGCAGCCCGGCACCGCCTGGCTTATTTCACTGAGCATAATCCTCTCCAATTCCATCCATGCTGTCGCAAAAGGTATTCCTGCCTGATTGTGCTGGCTAGAACCCTAGGCAATGTTGAATAGAAGTGGTGAGGGGAGACCTCCTTGTTTTTTCCCCAAATTTAAGGCGAAAGCACCCTGTCTTTCATCATTAAGTGTGATGTTTGCTGTAGGTTTTTAAATACGTGCCCTTGACTAGGTTGAGGAAGTTTCATCATGAATGGATGTGTTTTCTTTGGCTTTGGCACATGGATGGGAGCCACTTTATCCCCCAGACGTAAGGAGGGCAGAAGCCGGAACTGAAGGGAGAGTGTTAGAGACCCAGGATCATGGCAGCCTGGGCCCGAGTCAGCACGTGGGCTGTGCGTGAGTGCCTCCCGCTGGGGGGTCACGCTGTCCCTGCCGGGGGCCACACCGTCCCTGCCGGGGGACACGCCATCCCTGCCGGGGGCCACGCCGTCCCTGCCGGGGGCCACACCGTCCCTGCCGGGGGACACGCCATCCCTGCCGGGGGCCACGCCGTCCCTGCCGGGGGCCACACCGTCCCTGCCGGGGGCCACACCCTCCCTGCCAGGGGAAACACTGTCCTTGCCGGGGGCCCCACCATTTCTGCCGGGGGCCACGCCGTCCCTGCCGGGGGCCACACCGTCCCTGCCGGGGGCCACACCCTCCCTGCCAGGGGAAACACTGTCCTTGCCGGGGGCCCCACCATTTCTGCCGGGGGCCACGCCGTCCCTGCCGGGGGCCACACCGTCCCTGCCGGGGGCCACACCCTCCCTGCCAGGGGAAACACTGTCCTTGCCGGGGGCCCCACCATTTCTGCCGGGGGCCACGCCATCCCTGCCGGGGGCCACGCCATCCTTGCTGAGGGCCATGCCATCCCTGCCGGGGGCCACGCCATCCTTGCTGAGGGCCATGCCATCCCTGCCGGGGGCCACGCCCTCCCTGCCGGGGGCCACGCCGTCCCTGCCGGGGGCAACGCTGTCCTTGCCGGGGGCCCCACCATTTCTGCCAGGGGAAACACTGTCCTTGCCGGGGGCCCCACCATTTCTGCCGGGGGCCACGCCATCCCTGCCGGGGGCCACGCCATCCTTGCTGAGGGCCATGCCATCCTTGCCGGGGGCCATGCCATCCTTGCTGAGGGCCATGCCATCCTTGCCGGGGGCCATGCCATCCCTGCCGGGGGCCTCGCCGTCCCTGCCGGGGGCCACGCCGTCCCTGCTGAGCTGCTGGACTGAGGCCATCTCCCCCGACTCCCCAGCTCAGGAACGTCAGCACCAGGCACAGCGCCTCCCTTGTCGGACCCAGAAACCTGAGAAGGCTCGGCCCTGGTGTCCGCAGTGAGGCTACCGCTGATGGAACCATTGTCGTAAGCGCGGTGACGCTCCCCGGCTCCCCCATCTTCTAGCTCGGGGCCATCCGGAGCACTTGGGGCACATTCGTTCTGAGAGGGGCGGCGGGGGT
Source organism: Furipterus horrens (assembly GCF_987537825.1). NCBI lineage: Eukaryota > Metazoa > Chordata > Mammalia > Chiroptera > Furipteridae > Furipterus > Furipterus horrens. Next base: position 200,599,796 of record NW_028327175.1, read on the forward strand.
CCTGCCCTGGAGGTTCCGTGCAGATGGAAAACATGGTGACGTGGACGCCAAGCGGACTGCAGGCAGGGACCCTCGCAGGGCGTCCTATGCAGTAGGCGCTCGGAATAATGTTTGCTGGGGGGTGCGTGCGAGGGTCCCACGGGCCTGTGTTCCCTTTGGCCTAAGTCCTTTGTCGCAGCAGGAAGCACAGAACACACAGAGCAGGGTTTCATGGGCTCCTTGATTCTGACCTGAGTCGGGTGCCCATGAGCTATTTCGGTTGTGTGTCCCTGCGCAGCATGCCACCGCAGAGCTCAGCGGTGTGCCGTGACTGTTTTATTGTCTTGCGTGTCCTCTGGGCTGACTGAGTTCAGCTGGGCGGTTCTTCGGCTGGTCTTGGGCAGGTGCGGTCAGATCACGGCCAGCAGAAGGGAAGCAGGAAGGCCCTGCTGTGCAAGTACTTATGGAGGCCCCGCTGGTGTTGCTCCTGCTGATGTCCCACCAGCCAAGGCAATGTCACGACCAAGCCCAGAGTCCACGCAGGAGGAGGCCACAGAATGGCAGAAACACCAAGAGGCATAGTTTACTGGGGCCAAGGATGGAACCGTCCGCTAGAGGCAGGGGGGAGGGCTGAGCAGGCCGTGAGGGGACGAGCATCGCCGTTGCCCTGTGTGGCTCTGGTGTAGGGGGACGGCCCAGGGGGTGGCTGGAGGTGAGGCCGGGAAGGTCTCCAAATGCCATGCAGAGGCGTTTGATGTGACCTTGCAGGTTGACGGCAGGAAGGCAGCAGAGGTCTCCAGGTAGGTCTGGGTGGCTCAGGTGGGTGTGGGTGGAGGCAGGTTTCTGGGGACCTGTAGGATGAGCTGCTAATGGCGGCAGAGATCATGGGGAGATGCTAAGTGCCCGGGTGGGGCAGTGATGGGAATGGGGGAGGGGCCCATGTCTCCAGGAGACTTTTGGAGAAAGACTCTAGGAGGCATCGGTGGGCTGGGGGAATACAAGAGAGGGGAGCACCCAGTTCCAGGGGACTGCTTCCGTGGCGCTGGGTGGGGGCCACGAAGCCCCTCTCTGGGTGGGCACCGCACCTGGAGGGGTTCAAGTTCTTTCTTATCAGACACAAGCATTTTAGGCAGAAGTCCTGGGTGTGATGTGATGGAGACCTTGAAAATGAGAAAACGGTCCCTAGAGACTAAAAATATGGAAGCTCGGTGAGGAAGATTTACTAAGAGACTGGTCTGGAATTTGGAAGAGAGAAAATGGAAACTTAAAAAATAAAATAGCACCGAGCACACTCCGTGCAAAAACGTCAGGTGTCGGGGTCACGGGTGACACTGGGCAGTGGAGACCTGCCTGGCACTGGCTTCTCCCTGGCAGGGGCGCCGCGGAGACGCACCACATCATATTTAAGGCACACATGTCAGCAGTCTGCCTGGGAGGGTCCCGAGGCCAGGGGTGGCTGGGAACCTGGGGCCCCCCGAGCTGCCGAGGAGGAGGGGGCTGGAGGTGAGCACCTACAGGGGATCCAGAGCCTTTCTTTTTCTTCCTCTCTTTCTTCCTTCCTTCCTTTCTTTCTTTCTTTCCTTCTTGCTTTCTTTCTTTCTCTCTCTCTGTCTTTCTCTCTTTCTTTTTATTTTTGGGCCCTCCTCCTGCTCACTGGCGAGACTGCAGGGAGTTTCTGATTTCATACTGGGCTGATGGAGCCCTGGATTCCCTGCTTTGTTCTCCTGCCTCCTAAGAGGCAGGGCTGCTGGGTCAGCGGGGTCAGGGGCCAGGGGCCTAATTACTCTCCTTCCTCCGGTTGCTGGGAAGGGTCTTGGGAAAGTGAGAGCGGGCCTGTCCGTCGCTCCTGCTGGCCGGCTGAGCCCACACATTCGTGGCGAGGCCGTGTCACTGTTCACCGAGCCCTCCCCGTGCCGACCAGCAGTGCCGAGGCCTCGGCGGTTGAGGGCACCGCGGGACCCAAACCTTCCTCGCGCCACGAGCTTGGTTTCCAGGCTCGGAAAGTGAGTGGCACGGCCGAGACCGGGGCCATTGATCTGAGGGTTGAACGAGACAAGGAAGACTGTGTTAAAAGAAGGCGCGCTGTCCCGGGAAGGCAGGGAAGTCCCGCGCCGCCATGGAGACGGAGCAGACCCCACACCTGCGGTCAGTCTCTCTGGGGGTCCCGCGTCTTCTTCCCGGGGAATCTGTGGGCTCAGCGCGGTCCTCATCCATCACCTTCTAGCAACACCCTCCTGTCATTGAGTCACCTGCTCCCTGCACCCCTCGCCCCCAGCCAGCACCTTCCCAGCCTGCGCCCCGGCCGGTGGTCCCTGGCCCTCCAGACCTGGCTTCTGGAACTGAGGGCAACCGTTCCTGGCTGCGTGGAGGCTGGGCAGGACTGGGAGCCTCTGGATGGTTCTCCTGGGAGGGAGGGAAGAGCGCTTGTCTGGTCCTTGTGCCTGATCAACGCACCCAGGAGACTCCCTGGCTGGCAGGCAGGGGAGTGTGTGGAGGAAGGGGCCTCTTTCCGGGTGGCTCTGTCTGCTAGAGGTGACCAGCCCCTTCCCAGGGCCCCGCGGAAGGAGGCGGGGCCTGGAGCAAGTGCCGTCCCTGCTCACGTCCACTCCCCGCCTGAGGGTCCCCAGTGCCTGGCTCCGCCAGTCCGGCTGTCGTGTTCTTGGATCCCAGACAGTCCGTAAGTTCTCCACACTTCTTTTCATGGTAGAAGAAATACACGTGCATTACAGGAAAATCAGAAAATACAGATTAAGACAAAGAATTTAAAGCAACTCTAATCTCATCACCCCGGTGACAATTTCAGCCCGTAGCATCCGGACTTCTCTCTTGTGTTTGCGTAGTTGGATGTTTGTGCGTGTGTGTATGCAAAATAAAGTGGGGTTGCCCCGCTGTACACGGTGTCTTGTAACCTGCTTTTTGCTTAACAATATACCTTGAATACCTTCCGATGTTGAATTTTTATTTCATAAACACAGGTCATTTAAGAAAACTAGACATGAGAGGAAGACTCTCAGATACGTGCAGACTGATTTACCTGAGTCAGTTGAGCACAGTCTGAGTGCTAGACGCTGAGGTGTAAGGGGTGGGAGATGTGTCTCCCATTCTCGAGGAGAGGAGATTCGGGACACGCGCCGTTATGTGGTCTGGCGTCACGTGATCCGCTACAAACCAATTCTCTTTGGAGTAACTCGGAGGGCTTCATGGAAGAGGTGGACTTTGTGGAGCTTTTCTTGCCTTATGGGATAACTATCTCCAATTCCCATTGTGGGAGGCAGAGATGCCAAGAGCCCTGGCCTTGGAATAAGTAGATAGAGCCAGGTGTCAGGTTATACTCAGCCCCTGTCTGGCTGCGTGACGTTGTGCAAATTATCCAGCTCCCTGAGTCCTGGGCTCCTCCTCTTCTGAATACAGACAATTGTGCCCATGTCGCCAGGTGGTGACAGTTAAGTAAGATGACCAATGGCAAAACACATGGTTTGTGGCACCAAAATAGCACCTGACATGTTGTAAGTGCTCAGTAAGTGGTAGCTATTACTATTACTTAAATTTGGTTGTGTGACTATTTATATCTAAATCTTTGGTAACATGAACAGAAAATGTGAGGTTTTAAAACAACTGGGGAGGGGAGGGGGAGAAATGGGAAAATGATGCAGAGATTAAGAAGCATAATTGGTTGGTATAAAACAGACAGGGGGTAGTTAAGAATAATATGGGAAAGGGTGAAGCCAAAGAACTTATATGCACGACCCATGGACATGAACTAAGGGGGGTGGAATTGCTGGAGGGAAGGGGGTACTGGGCAGAGGGGATCAAAGGGAAAAGAAATTGGAACTATTGTAACAGCATAATCAATGAAATATTTTAAAAAGTTAGGAATAAAAATAGTCTTAAATGGTTTCACTGTCTTCCAGAACATGCTTCCAACAAGTCCAGGTAACTCTTAGGAGTGTTTCCTGAGATGCAGAGAAAAACAGATATCTGGTAGCTGGTCTGGTTTTAAGTTCTGGGAAATACGAAGAATCTGCTGTGATCGACTCTCACAGGTAACGGACTCTTCCTCTAATAGTATCAGGAATATTCTGATAGCCCTCCGAACTAACTGCCCATTCTGCCCGGTCTCTGAAATAAGGCTGTACTTGATTAATAGACTCTCCCTGTTGACAATCTTATTCAGTGTCCACGGACCCCCTGTCCCTTTGCAGACTCCCCAGGTGATCTCCTGGTTCGGCACATTTGTGGAGGGAGCACCACCTGATGTGGTCTATTTGGGGGAAGGGTACACTCTATTGAGACCAATGTTGAAAAGGAACTCATATGGCTTTGGAATTAGGCCAAGTGCCAATGATTATTAAAAAATTACAACATGGTATGGGTGTAACTATGAAATAGATGGTGCCTTCTGGCTTTAAGTTGCTAATATAATGATGTTTCTTAGTATCTGTCCAAATGAAATGCCCTTTGAAAACACACGTGCCCCACCCATGCGCACATGGACGGCATGATTCTAATTTCTCTTGCCACCTGAAAGTTATGGCCAAATTAAATTAATCCATAAGAGACCTGTTTTGCTCAGCTCCCGCAGTAACTACTTCTGCTGCTTGAAAGGCCTTTCTTTTCCCGACTTCCTTATCTGAAAAGGTTTACCGTGTCTTCTGCAAGCGGTTGTCATGCTTTAGAAAAATCACAAGCAGCAAAAAGTCACGATTGTCAGTTCAGAAGACACTGCTTGCTCCACTGGGTACCACTGAGCAAGCAGAGCTGGCAAACGATCTTTAGAAAAAGCCGAGGACGGAACGGGGGCAGAATGAAGATAAAAAGGCTGCCGGCTTTATGCTCGCTGCAGGCTGGCGGGGGGCGTGCAGGGGGGCAGCCTATCAGATAGGTCATCTGTTGGGTAATGAAGAGTAGAAGACAGGAGACAGGCGGGGGTGGGGGGTGCAGGTGATGGGCTCTCCCCGAGCGCAGGGAGCCTGGAGAGAGACAGCAGAGCGCACCTCCAGCTGCGGACGGACCCCCTTTCATCCTCCTTTCACGTCAGACCTGCTCAGCTTGTAAGGCAGCATCTTGGGGGGAGGGGAGCCCTTCCTTAGGTCATAGGTAAACTTGAAAACGCGCTGCCCGTTTCTCTGTGTTCTCATTCATTATGGATTCATTGCAATCCTATTAAAAATTGCTAACATGCCAAAACTTCCCAGTCCCGTGACGTTTGTACCACTGTCCTACCCTTTCACTGGGCAGAACTGCTCCCACCCTGGGCGTCTGTGTGTGGCTTTATGAGGACGCAGCAAAATGATGGTAACAGGCAGTCACAACTGTAAATGCATGTCCTTGTCAAGGGATGTCTGCGTCACGGTGCTCCACTCATCAGAATGCACTGTGTTTCGCTTTCAAAAAAAATTTCAAAAGATCCATCCACCTTGAAAGTCACTTTATGAATATCTGGTTTCCGGTCGTGATGCTGTTGTCAGACTGTTACGGCTGGGGGTTTCTAGAAGGTTTCATCTGTCATCTGTCTCTGGTGGAAAGCCACCTGCTAACTTGAGGTCTGCTGGCCGGGGTGTGGCCGGGGTGCTGGCCGGGACGGGGGCGGCCCTATCGCTTGACTGAGTGCAGGGCAGCAGGTATGTAAAAGGCTGCCTCTGACACCCCCATGCCCACGCCCAAGGCAAGGGACTCGGGGTCCTGCTCGTCTGCTGACTCTGGAAGAAATGGGGGACACAGAAGAGGCCTTTCAGCCAAGCAGACTTGGGCAGATGCCTCCTCCCCACCACGAGGAATTCTTAAATCGTGTCTCCTAAGAAACACACTACGACTGAGTGGGCCAGGCTGTGGCTTGACCCCCAGGGGCCTCTACCTCCTCTGCCCAGCCCGCGGGGATCGATAATGGCCATGTGTGCTCAGCGCGAGACCGAAGAGCCATCCTTTCTGTATTGACTGGCTGGGGGCCGCGGCGGCCAGCGCCCAGCGCCCCCACTCCGGCCGGCCGCAGGCCCGGGGAGCCGGGCGCCCAGGTGCGGGGCCCGCCATCCATCAGCGCCGCTGCTGCGGCCGGTGCCTCTGACGCCCGCGCGCGTCGTTCATCACGTCCGCCCTCCTTCACAAACAATCTCACGGCGTATGCGTCTTTGCTCTCCGCCTCCTGACACGCGGGCCTGGCCGCGGGACCCAGCAGTAAATATCTATCTTAAACAAATTGCTGTCAGCGCCGAGTCACCAGGGGCGTTTAAGAGGGAATCAGGAATTAAGAATTTGTGGCGGTGGGTAATAAAAGATGGATTGGCTTATTTGTGTGGCTCTGCAAATGTGTGCATTAGAATAGGTGCAAAAGGCTATAATAAGACAGCAATTACGCATCTCTACCGGTCACACCCCGTTTTCTGGCAATTAATTTGCCCGTTCCTTGGTCAAAATGGTGTATGTGTACATCTCTGTATCTCTGTCTCTTCTCTGTATCTGTGTCATATCTACATGTCTGTAACCAAGTATCTCTCATACGCTCTTACTGTGTATTGTGTATCTGTACATAAACATGTAGCTGTAGTGTGTATCATGTACACACATGTTAGAACAGAGAAGTTAAATACAACATAACTCTATGTCTTAGTGGAAGAGTTTGGTTAGCCAACGGATGCGCTTTGCAAAAAAAGGCACATTCAGCATCTGCTTTTTATGTGCAAATGTTTGAATAAATTAAAATTCAAATGGAAAAAGTCCGTGTGCCCACATGTGAGGATTTAATCTGTCAATCTAAAAAAAAAAAAAAGTTAACTAGGGCTAAATGGCTTGATTATCTAGCTGTCTGTATCTTACATGCTGTCAACACTCTGTAATAAGGAGATTATGATATTTAAAATCAGGCTTACAGATGTGTTTCTACTTTTTAAGCCACAACACCCTGCAAATTGTTAGGTCTGAAGTCTTTTAATCTCCCTGCAGAGGCCAGAAGGTTCGCTCAGGGAAACCGCACCGTTTCCACCGGGAAAGTTGCCTAGAGACGACGCTCCAGGGCGGGAGGGCCCGTGTGCGATGCTCACGGTGGGGACGCGCTCGGAGCCAGGTCCGCCGGGCGGGACGCACCCCGAGGGCGCACCTGTTCCGAGCGGACCGGCGTCCCGTGCAGCGAGGGGCGAGCGTGGGCTCCCGCGCCCTAGACCGGGAAGCCGAGGCCCTGCGCAGCTTCCGCAGGCGGCGGGGGCGGTCCCGCCTCGGGCTGGCCGGCTGCAGTGCCACGGTCCTGAGCAGGTTCCTGTCGCCTCCCCAGTCCCTTCCGTCCGCTCTCCAGTTCCGTTTGTCAAGTCCTGGGCGCGCAGGGACCGGGCCGCCGCAGCCACGTCGGTGCTGGGGACTGGAGGCAGGTGAAGGTTGTTCTAGATTTTCACGGGGCTCCTGGGCACCCGCAAAACAGGCGCGTGGGGGAAGCAGGGGCAGCTCCGCAGGGCCAGAGGTGGCAACGTCGGGCTGGTGGGGCAGGGGCCAGGGTGGCTCCTCTGGACCCCAGGGAGGGCTCTGCGGAGGCAGGACCCTGGGCTGGGACGGAGGGACAGGTAGACACTGGCCAGGTGGACCAGGGAGGGAGGGGCCCCGGGGCCGAGGTAGAGGCGCGGCAGTGCTGGGGCCGCTGAAGAGGCGCTTGGTAGTGGTTTGGAGAGCTGTGATCGCGCCTCCTGTGCACAGCCAGGCCACACTGTCCTGAAACGTGTGTCACTGGGCGGTGAGGCTGCGGGGTGGGCCGTGTCCCTTAGGGGCGCGCAGTGTGATGGGATCAGCCCCCCTGACCCATCCACGCTTCCCCGGCAGCGCACAGCCTGACCCACCAGTCCCGGCCGTAGGTCTGTCCTGGGTGATTGCCAAGCACGCAGAGCTGCGAACCTCTGTGTGTGTCGGAGTGACCTGGGCCCCTGTCCCTGGCTTCTGTCCAGGGGGGCTTCGGTGGGGCCCAGGAACCTGCATGTGAACCAGCCTCCCAGGAGATGCTGACTCACATGGTCCTCGAGCCTCTTGGGGAGACCCTGGGCCACCCAACTGCTGCCTTGAGGCTGTTGGGCTGCATGGACCCCATTGGAAGTAGAGTCTGTTTTTGTAGCATAAAGGCCCGTTTCTGCTTTTCCCGTGCCCCCCACCACCTGGGAAAGATAATGCTACTTTAATCTATGTTACAGAATAATATTAATAAATGCATATATTAATAATTTAATAAATCTTGTACGTAATATAAATAATACTGCAGCTGATAATAAGATTTCATATGCAGGGGCGAAGCTGGAGGAGGCCGACTGTCCATCACTCACCACGGGATGCAGAGTGGGCTCTGGGCTAGGAGATGGCCCTTGGGTCGGGGAGAAGGGGAGCTGGGGCCCCGGCAGCCCCTCAGGCGGGCTGCGACCTCACGGTGTCTCAGCTGCGTTCCTTGAGCAGGGGTCTCCACACAAGGTGGGCCAGCCAGAGTCCCAGGGGCAGGGGTCTTCTGAAGACACTGTCTGTGGTTTGCGTTCTCCTTATGTCCACCTGCCAAGGGGACCAGCCCAGGCCTCCCTCCAGTGCCCAGAGCCCCGAGCCCAGAGCGGGGCCCCCAGCCCCCTGAGCTGGCACCTGGATGGGCGCCCGCTCCCTTGGCTCGGCGCGCCTGTCCCCTTTCCGCCCCGTGACGGCACATGTGCACTCAGCACGCCTTTCTGCAGACACTGAGTCGTTAGCTAGATGAGATGCGTCCCAGATGTTCGAGGAACATGGTGGCACTTCACGGACCACCCCTGGGACAGATAAACACGGGGCGTGCGCACGTCGCTCGGGAGCCAGAAGGTGGGCAAGGCGGCTCCCTTATGACGGGAGAGGCTGGTGACAGGAGCGGGGCGGCGGGGGGAGGGGCGAGGCTTCCGCGGGAGGCTTCTCCGGCCCGGGTGCGGGCTTCGGTTCCCCTGCCGCCTCTTCTGCTCCGGGGGGAACGTTCCGGCCTCCGAAAGCGCGCGTTTCCAGGAAAATACCCAAATAAAAGGGCTGGGTTTTTAAAATGCCTTTTATTGAAATAAAGCCAGTCAGAGACTGTTACTGCCCTTTGGATGGTGCCAGGCAGTCAGTGGCTTTGGGGAAAGTAATGGGGAAGTGGTCACAAATGAGGTGCACTCAGCATTCTGAGAAAAATAAAACATGGTTTTGCAAAATTCATCTATTAAATCTTTGCCCTGGAAATCTGTGAACAACGGCCGCTGTGATTGGGCAGCACATCAGCAGCACGGTTTGTCACATGCCGGGGACTTTGCAGTTTGGACCATGGGAGGACTCACCTGCTCAGGCCGTTTCCAAAACCAAGATGAACGTTCAGAAGCTCCAGCCCCTTCCGCTCGTGGGTGCGTTAAAGGTTTCACTAAGGTACAGTGGGCCAGGCCAGTGACCGTGACCAAGATGCCCGGATCGTGCCGTGCTCTGGGCAGATGACCAGAAGACCTCCTTTCACATTTCGGAATAAAAATGAGCGCTGCATGGGGGGTTCCCCTCTCCTCCGGTGACAACGGTGTCCTCTCCTTCAGGGCACGCGCACCTGGAGATGCGAGCTGTGGCCACCACCTGCGTTTGGATCGAGGATTCACCTCTCGGGACCGCACCTATGGGAACCCCAGTTCTGGTGCCGGTCTCCTGCCCGACGCGGACCGCCTCACGCCGGGCCACACAACACGGTGCTGGAGCCGTGTCTCCCGGATGGTGTTGGTTGGGTGGAGAAGAGAGACTGGTATCATCTTGAAAAAAAAAACAACTTTATTCGGTGATAAGTCTCCTTCATTGAGTTGTTCAATGTTTGTGAATTTAAACATTTAAGAAGGACCCGCAAGCACCTAGCAACCGAGATCTGGAGCTCAGGAAAGAGACTCATTCATTGATTTTCCCCATGAATCCACTCCCTTCTTCAACAAGCTCCCCGTGATGAATGAGGCCCAGTCCCTGTCCTCTCAGCGCTCACAGCCCGCCGGTGACACACATGCTCACGGAAGCCCTTTCAATCCGGCGTGATCACCGAGGGCCCTGCAGGCCAACAGCGACTCCGGGCCGGGAGTGATTAACGAGCAGGCAGGGGCCGTGTCGGAAGGGCGGGGACCGAGCCAGGGTCCGCTTTGGGAGGCAGCTGGGTGGTGAGGGCAGAGAGGACAGGGTGTGAGATCCCCCGAGCTGGGGCTTAGCAAGTAAAAAGGGGTCCACTGGCACGGTGGCAGTCTTAGGCCTGAAAGAACAGAACTATTCAAGAAGACTCCCTCCCTCTCTCTCGCTTTTGATGAGATTTTCCTCTGTACGGAAATATCGCGGCTGCTCCTAACGAGGCCCCTTTGTCCCCATCACCTAGTGACATTTGAGCCACTGGAAGAGAGGGAACACCTTGGCAAGGTCCTGGGGCAGCAGCCCCGGAGAGTTTAGTGTCAGCTGAGTCTCCGGGGAATTTCCCACGATGGCTCGAGGGCTCCACTGAGTATCCGCACACCCATCTTTGTCTTTCCAGCTCCTCTGCGCTTGATCCCTGCATAGGTTCATTCCATCGTTCCGGTTTGCTGTTTCCTCCCATTTAAGAGAATGCGCTCATTATAGAAAATGTAACGCCATGGAAAAGTAGAGCGACGAGAAGAATTGCCCACAGTCCCTGGTGTGCTAATAACTGCTGTTAATATTTGGTGTTGTTTTTGCTCAGATCTTTTCCCCAAGTGACCTTCCTTTCACACACCTGTGACCGTACGCTGTGCACACACCATTTGTACCCTGCTGTTTTAGTGATTTAATTCCGCAAATGTTTTATCTGACGCTCTCCGAGAGTTTCATGATGTGGAGTCAGAATGACACATTAACTCTTCCCTCCCCGCTCCTTATCGCATACACATCGTTTTCCATGTTTTCCTGGTATAAACAATGCTGCAAGGGACATGTTTTTGTGGAGAACGCCTTCCATATTTGGGGCTATTCATTAAGGGTGAAGAGCACATCACGCTACCACCATTTTTTGGCAAAGACGGGCGTGCGCATCTCTGCTGCCTGTGTCTGCGTCAGGAGCACGCGCTTCGGGTTCACAGGAAACCGTGGACAACGGGCGCTGGGATTACAGCCCAGCCAGGCAACGGCTCGCCAACAAAAGCCTTGGCGGATGTGACAGGCAAGCTTATCGAGATCTCAGCTCCACAAGGAGGGACACATTGGTCTTTTCCGGTTTGCTGTTTTTCACGGACACATCCCAGTCCCTGGGGACTGGCACCGCGTGGGCGCCCAACAAGTGCTGGTGGAATGGGATACATTTTTCCAGCTGCCCATCATCCGGGTGAGGAGGAGGAAGGGCCTCCCGCCTGCTCGGCTTGGATGGGGTCCCACACTGCCCTCTCCTCCTTGCTCAGACACCTCCGGCTGGCACTTCATTGGGAAAAGTTAACGCTGCCATCTGTCAGCTCCCAGGACAAGTATTTCTGGGGCAGAGTCTCACTTTCTGTTCCTGGATGCACCTTGTTAACAGGTTCATCTGTGAGGTTTTGCTGTGGATCCCTGAGGCCAGGAGATGTGACTTGAACCTAATTGCTGGCAGAGGGAGGAACCCACGCTCCGCAGACGGTGGGTTAAAATGCCTTTGGACACAGGGGCAGAGGCAGGCCACCTCGCCCGTGGACTGTCCAGGACTGAGCGCAGGTCCCCAGGGACATATGGGGGAAAGGTCAGCCCTCCCCTGGCCTCTGTCCGGACTCTCAGTCACTGACACATCCCTCCCGCCTTGGGGAGCCTCTGCTGGTGGCTCGTCCCCCATTACCTGGTCCTCTGACCGTTGCCCCCATCCGTCAAGCCTCCGCATAACTGCCCACCTTGGAAAGAAGGCCTCCCTCATGGCCTCCGCCGGCACCGCCCGAGCACAAAGTTGCCTCCACTGTGACCCGTGTCTTGCTGGGTTGTGACCGTCCCACTGCAAGTCCGACTCCCTCCATCTTTGTGTCTGCATCCGACAGCCTCCCCCAGTAAGTCTTACATTCGCCGGAGTTGGACGTCTGCGCCTCTTTGGGGGTGTCTGTGGGCGGGCCACCTCCCGGGGTCATCAGTTCACCGAGCGACAGTGAGCTGGGGCCCGTGTGCGCAGGAGTGGTCACCGCCACGGCCCGCCTCGTCCCGCACGTGGTCGCCTGTAAGGAAGTTCTCTCTAGGCTGGACGTGTGCTTTTGTTTTTCTCTTTAAAGTTACATAAACTGTAAAAGTTTTTTAATACAACAAAATGAAAATAAAGGGTAAGTTATGCATGCCACCTCTTAATAGGACAGCAGTTAAATTGGAGCCGTTCATCACTGACCACCATGAAAAACTACTTTCATAATTGTTTTAATTTTCTCTCTTGGTGTTATGAAGACCTTTATTGCGCACAGTTCTACATTAGCACCTTTGTTTGTAATGAAATAAGAGCTGGGAGAAAACTGAGGTTCAGCCACGGCCTTGCTTCGGGGGGCAGCAGGTACCACGCAGCTGCGCCCGGGGCCTGCATCCCCTGCGCGTCCCCTCAGTGCCCCCCCGGGCCCCCCATGGTGTCCTGGTGGGCCCCGCAAGCGGGCGTCAGAGGGAGCCCGTGGCAGGGGGCTCCGGGTTCCAGCCGCGGGCGGTCGGTGTGCGGGAGTGAGCGCTCACCGAGCCTCCTGGGTTTCCCGTCGCGGGGAAGAGGCTGGCCTCTTGGAAAACTCAGTTTTCAAAGATTTAAAAACTTTAGCCATCAAAATCCGCAGATCGTTGGGTTTCACAGATTTAAAACACTCTTTTCTGTATATTCAGTAGAAAAATTTTATATCGTACTGCATTTTTATTTCCCCTTTTTAATTTTTATTGACTTTGTTGGGGTGATACTGGTTAATAAATTATTTACGCTGGAGGGGTACAACCCCACAGCACATCGCCCGCATATTGTATCGCGTGTTCACCATCCGAAGTCAGGGCTCCCTCCGTCACCATTCGTCCCCCCTTTACCCTCTGACACCTCCCCTCCCCCTTCCCGCTGGCAATCTGTTGTCTGTGTCTATGAAGTATTTTTTTTTGTTTTGTTTGCTTAATTCCTTCATCTTTTTCACCCAGCCCCACATTTAAAAAAATTCCTTTGCAATTGGGAACATGGCAGCGCATGAGTGTGTGTGTGTGTGTGTGTGTGTGTGTGGTGGGTGGGTGGGGATGGGTGGGCAGTGGGTCTGGTTGTTTTCAAAAGTCTCCCTTTCATAATAAAAGTCAGGGGTGCGGTCATGAAGGAAACACCCCCACTAACGAGTCGCCAGGCGTTAGGCGGGGAGAAGCGCTCAGAGGCCGTTCTGTGACCGCACTAGGAAGCTTGTTACAGCGTGACACCGACTCTCCTGCGGGCCCTGTGCCCGAGCACAGAGCAGCCGGAAGCCAGGCCCCGCTCCCGCGCGCGGCGGAGAGGACGGATATCGGAGAGGCCGAGACACTCGAGATCGTTACTTGAGGTCAGGAGGTTTCCTGCTAAAAATCTCCCACTGAACCCCTTGGGGACCGACTCAAAGCGTTCTTATCAGAAGGCTCTGGGGTCAGGGCTACGCTCTGACCGCCGGCGTAAGGCCTCTGACCTGTGACATTCCAGAGCCGGCGTTTGAACTGAGGCTGGAAGGGGCCGCGTGACGGCGCGCGTGCCGGTGAGGGCAAATTTTAAAAAGCTGTTTGTGTATTTCAAGCGCATTGGACAGGGGACTGCGTGCGCTTAGAAATCACATTACGTTTCCAGACTGGTTGGCGTCGTTCCCCTTCTTTCCAACCAACTTGGAGCTGGAGTGTCCCTTTGGTTTCCTTACACAGCCCCAGAGCCCCAGACAGAAGCAGAGGCCTGACATGAATAACACTGTCTGTGAATTTGAAAAAGTAGGGGTGACGGGCCCTCTGAGACTCGTAAATGGATCCTAACCCAACTCCAAGGAAGGGTCGAAGCTGGCCCTGAGCAGGGGGAGCAGAGCCCCGCCAGGAGGCAACTTCAAGAGGGAAAACATGTATGTAGGGGGGACGTTTTAGGAAATCCTCACAAATGTGAAAACCCCATGATTCTGGAGTCAGGCCTCCGACGGCTCCGCTCCTCACATAAACGATCACCCAGCGGGGCACACTTTATTCGCTTAATTGGGGTTGTGCACGGAGAGCATTGCAGCTCTGTTGTGTAGGGAAGACACTGGCTGATCAGATTCCCAATCAAAGTCGGGTGGGTCACTTGTGCGTTTGCTATGGACCTGGCCGGTGACCCACCCGGCGGCCTTCTGGTAAGCGTGCTTCAGCTGCGGGAGAGGCCGTGCCCCGTCAGGTCCTGTCCCTGTTGAACCCTCACGCACACTTACCATCCTAAGGACACTTCTTGTCATGGAGGAAAACCGTTTCCAAATCGAGGGTGTGGATGCGGGTGTGTCGGGCGTGAGGTCAGAGCTGACCTGACGTGACTCCCGCTGAACCCCCTCCGGGAGCACGTGTGGCCGGTGCTCCAGCCGGCTCCATCCCGGGCCCCCGGTGCGGATTCTGGGTCACTGAACGAGACTTCCCGTTATTTCACGTTACCTTTTAATCCAGAGCAGTTTTACCCATCAAATGGCCTGCTTGGGATTAAAAATATGAGATTTTTGTTTTCTGTGTTTTTGCTTTGTAGATTATTTATATAATGAAGCAAGGCAGGTTGTTGTAATCTTTTCGCTATTTCAGGAGATCTGTATTAGCCAAGATGGCGCAGGACTGGATCGCGGGGGGCCCCGGCCACCGGCTGCTTTCCCGACTCTGAGAAGGAAGAGCAGAGGCTCCTGGGTGGCAGCGGCCAGCTGACCCTGTCGATTCGTTAGAACTCAATGCCAGGCAGAGCCGGAAGGTTGGGGACATTCTGGAGTAGACACTGTGACACCCATCCCGCCTGCCTTGGTCAGTGCGTCCTAACTGTGATTGGGTCAGGAGAACCTACCGCCGCAGCAAACGTTCCAAGGTCCTCTGGGTGGCTTGGGTGGTTTGGCTTCTAGAATGGTCCCTCCGACCTGCCCTTCATCCAGCTGTGTCATCTTGCCAACGGGAACGATGGTGACACCTCTGGTTCTAGGCTTTCACCTTTTTGTCCTCAACAGTTTGATCCACAGAGTCGGTCACCGTGTGGGCATTTGTCTGCTTACTGTAGTGAAGACAACTGGACTCGTAACGGTCTAGGCAACAGCCGTATTCGAGGGACTGCGGCAGAAACCCTTCAGCTCTCCGGTGCTTCCCGGGGCCCCCCTTCGCCCACCGTCCGCAGAGCTTCTGGGGAAGAGAGCCGAAAGTGTTCTCTCTTCTTCTTCAAACTCTTGTCACCTGAGGCTGTCCGGGTGAGTGTTTCCCGCTCGGGTGCAAGTCTCAGCTTCCCCAGCGCGCGGAGGCGGCGGAGCCCTGCCTTTCCTCCCGCCGCGATCCCGACGCTCCTTCCCGTCTCCTCTCTGTGGACGTGATGCCTTCTCCTGGCCGCCCACCTTGGCTTTTGTCTCCCCTGAATTTTTGGGGTCCGGCTCCAGAGGGTAAAGAGCCTGTGTAAGTGCTTCCTGGCCCAGCTGCTCAGTTTGTTTTCCTTTGCTTGGCGGTTGGCACTGGGGTTGTCACGTGACCCAGTCCGGGCACTAAGACGTTTGGGAAGCCTTCTAGCGGGTTCTGGGAAGGTTTTCACTTGTTAACAAGGGAGAGGAGAATGAGGAGAAACTCGTCCCCGCGGGGGACGCGGTGGTGTGAGGCGGGCATTTGGCACCCAGCGGCAATTCTGCACCCCACCCGCCCCCAGGGAAGACGTGGTCAGCCGTTAGTAAAGAGCGTGGGCCCTCCTACACAGCATCACCCAGGGAGCCCCCGGACTTGCTGTTTCTGGCGATCTTCTCAGGTGAGGTCATTTATGCTTTAGTTCATCACATCACTTTTTTTTTTTTTGCCAAAAGTCACCTAAAGGTGTGGGGGTTTCCTGCCCCACACCTGCCTCCGAGGGGGCCCGGGGCTGCAGTGCCACGGAATCTGGGGATCCTGTGGTCTGCTGGGGTGCATGGCCAGTGCCCGTTTCCAGGACCCCCTGGGAGCCTCTACACTCTCAGGTGAACGGAAGTGAGGGAGGAGCTCCTTGGCAATGGTGGAGATGGAACCCCTCCTGGCCCAGTGGGGGGAAGCTTGGAGGCGGACTTAGGTCCGATGTTAGGGATGCCCCGAGTCTGTGGAGCAGGGTCTGTCCTTGCTAGGCCAGGCTGTGTGTCTTGCCACCCTCCTTGCCTCAATCGGTCAGGCTGCAAAGCTGAACGTGCCCCAGAGCGTGCCTAGGTCCAGAGGCTCCAAGGAGCACAGCCCAGAGAGGCCTCAGTCGGGGCAGGTGTGCCGCGTGCTGTGAGGCCCGCCCCGCCTGCCTTCCTCCAGATGGGACTGCCATCGGGGGTGTCCAAGTTGTGCAACATCACCCAGCTCCTTCCGATGGAGCGCCAAGGACGTGCCTTCATGGGGCTTGTTTTTCTGAATGGTGATGCCGTTTCATAGCACGGGCTGTTCGGGGCGGTGCTTGCTCCGTCTTTTAGGCTGTTTCTCTCTGGTGCCCCGGATGGCGGAGCGGTGGGCCCGGACCATCAGGTGCTACACTTCCCTGTTCCTCAATGTCCTTCTCATGGCACAGTTCGATTGTTCATTATATAATAATCGTTTTCCCACATGGCTGTGTTTTGTCTTGCCAAAAATTCCCAGCCCTGCTGCTGGGTTTCCTTTCCTGAGTTACTTTTTTTTTTTTTTTTTTAAAAGAAACGTTTTAGTTTGCAGTGATTTTATATTTTCAGAAGAATTGCAAAGATAACCCACGATGTTCCGGTCTGCCCTTCACCCAGTGTCCCCTGACGTTAACATCTTACGTGAAGGCAGCACATTTGTCAAAGCCGAGGAGCTGGCACTGGTGCGTGACCCTTAACTAGATGTCCCTTCTCTGTTCCAGGACCCAGCCCACGGCCCCCGGTCTCACGGAGACCAAGCCACAGCGCATTTTATTTTGAGATGGACAGTTTTCCTCTCTCCCCGTTCTGTTTTTAGCATACACCTTTCACTCACCTATCACGTCCATCTTGTGGCCTCCTAGCCACCAAAATGTCATTCTTGTCACGGAACCCTGAAGTCATATCCGATAATGTCTCTTTCATAAAGTTCCCAGCCTCCCTACAATATCTGCGAAGCTAGTAAAATTTTGACAAAACTTAAAGATAGTCTGGGCCACGAGCCAGATCTTCAGAGAGCTTCAAAATAAAATGGGGGTGGGGGGTGGCGACGTTCCCCAGAGGGCACTGGGGGAAGTACAGACCCTCAGGAGTGCACGCACTTTTTTCTTTACATGCAAATTTGAAAATTTCCATATTCCTCCTTGTGTATGGGCTGGAAGGTTATGAGGCCAACAGTTCTGTACAAAAATCCTTTCTGTGAAAAGATTAGCATAGGCTGCCTTTAAAATGCTCTTAATAGTTTTAAATATTTATTGTCTTTCATATATGATTGTCTAAGCAATCCAGTTGGGAAATTAACGGCTTGATCTTGCATGTTTCCAAGTACAAGGCATGGGGGAGCTACCAGGAGGTAATTCTGTTTGGCGGTGTCTTGAGATAAACTCACTCCTGGAACTGGCTTTTGGGTCCGTAGGCCCCAGCGGTGGCCTCAGGGACAGCTGGCGAGGCTGGCCTTCCCATCTGATCCTGTGCATTTGCATTTATGCCGTGTCTACCTTCGGCTTCATAAAATCCTAGGACGAAGTCACCAAGCGGGCCCTGGCCGGGGGCTCAGTTGGTTGGAGCGTCATCTCGTGCCCCTGCAGGTGGCGGGTGGGTCCTGGTCAGAGCACACACCTAGGTTGTGGGTTCGATTCAGGTGGGGGCGCATGTTGGAGGCAGCTGATCGGTGTTTCTCTCTCTCTCCTTTCCCTCTTCTTCTCTCTCTAGAAAGGAAAAAAGAATTCCCACGTGAATAAAAGGCCTATAGTCAGTGACCTAGCCTTTGTGACACCTGTCTGACGCAGCAGACCCTCTTCTTGCTTTCCTGCAGCCACGTCTGCGGTATCATTACTCCGGCGTCTCACGGAAACCTCCCGAGGTGCTGCTCTGTGCCGGGGTCCCGGCCTGTCTCGTCCTCACGGATGGGAGTGACACAGCCCCAGGTGCCACATGGGAGAGCTCTCTGCTACTTCCCCCTGGCTTGGGGACTTACATTCTCCTGTGACATTGCCGCCGCAGTCCTTCCTCCCTGGGCATTTGTCTTTAAGGCAGATCTGCTTCCATCCTCATGCCTTGGGGGACCTGGCTTCCTTAATCACACCCTCACCTCGCTGCGTGGATATAGCCTTCCGCTCTCCAAACGCTCGCAGGCGGAGGATGTGACCCCCTCATCTCCCATGAGTCACAAAGTCTTTGTCGGGGTCCCCGTTCTTCTCCAGGCGCAGGTCCCCTGAGCTGGCAAATTTGTGGCAGGACAGGTGGGTGCTCTGTGAATGTCCTGTGTGCAGTGAAGGGCACCATTCCTGGGGCACCTCTGGGTGCCAGGCATGGCCCATGCCCTCATGGGTCTCAGGCATCTGCCCCACCCACCGCGACTTATGAGATGGCTCCTACTTGTCCCCTGGTCACCTGAGAGGAAACTGAGAACTAAAATACCGTAGAGAACCGGCTGCTGTCCCTGTGTGTCACCTGCAGCTGAGCCGGCACCGGGAGCCTGTGTGTGAGGATCCCAGAGTCAGAACGGCCTCGTCTCCCGGGAGTGGGCCTGGGACAGGTGCCCGGTGGGTGCGTGGTACCTACCGGTAGCTCACCCATCGGGGGCAAGGGAGACGTCACTGGGCTACAGTCCAGTGTGACCCAGATGCAGCCTCCAGTCTATGTTTAACTGCCCTTGACCCCTGAGTGACTTGGTTACATTGCACGCTGTCATTCTTACATTCTGAGATGGATTCGGGAACCGTTCAAAGCCTCTCCTTTAAGCGGAATAATAATAACGTTCCCATGCGGCCAAGGCCTCCCCCTTGTGCACAGGCCGGGAGGGGGCTCTCCCAGCTCTTGGGAGTTTCCCGATCAGATCACATTTGCGAGTGACATCAGGGAACGTGGCCCAACCTCACTCCTGAGCCCCCTCCCGGGGGGGGCCCTTCCCCCAGGCAGAGCTCTACGGCTGTCCTTGAAGGTCTGGGCTTCCCTGAGTTCTGGGTGACGGCATTCAAGGAGGAGGAAGAGCCACCGGCTTGGATGAGAGGTGACAAGCCCCCCAGACCTCTGACTGCCATGTGTGAAGTCAGGGTGTGCGCCTGAGCCTCCCCACTCCCCTCTGCCGACCGCTCCTGGGTCTGTGTTCATTGGGAGCAAGCTGCCTCCCATGCCGCGGAGGGCTGGGCACCCCTTGGGGGGACTCATCGTCCTGGCCTCTGGTAGGAAGGTGTCCGGTGCCTCTGGATACATGGGGCGCAGGAGCTATGCTGGGCGCTGGCCGGGTCTCAGGAAGCAGGGGCGGCAGGGAATTAGGACAGGTGTCCACAGCTCCCCCGGCTTCCCCCAGGCCCCACGTGGGGCCAGATACGTCCAGGTGGTGAAGCTCCAGACCTTTGGGTGTCTCGTCTCCTCGCACTGACACAGCCGTGCCTGGAGGTCCTGGTGGCCATTTGGGAGCACGTTGGTGGCTCGTTTTCCTGAGCATTGCAGGCAGGGACGGACCGCTGGGGGTGGCCTTCCGTCAGCGGTTTCGCCTCCGTCCACTGCTGTGACGTGGACCGTTGACCGAGGAGAGAACGGGGCCCTCGTCTCTCCGTCGGTCTCATCAGCTCACTGCTGTTCCCGCCGCGCTGGCCGGGCTCCGGCAGACCGGGCGTGGGGTCAGACCACACAGGCAGCCCCGAGCGGTGGGCATCGGGCTCTTCTGGGGTGTCCTCCCCTTTAGAAAGAACCCCCTGCTGGGTTGAGATCTATGTTTAGAGTCTGTCTGGTATTTCACCTGGGCAGACTGGGCCTCTAGGTCAGGACACTGTCTCAGAAAGGAGGTGCCCGGCGCCCACCTCACCGGCTATGGGTTGGGGGCAGGCTCTGTGGTTCTGGGTGTAGCTCAGCCGATGTGCCCCCAGTGAGCGCTGGGTAGAGACCCTGCCTGATGTCTGCCACGCACTTTGAACTGTTTCAAAGGCTTTCCAGGCCTGTTATTGTATTTGATCTTCATAACAGCCCCAGACACTGAGTCCCAGAGGGTTAATTGGCCTGCCGGGGTCACGGGCAGGAGCTGGGACTCAAAGAGGGGTCTCCTCGCTGTCTGCCCCTACACTCACCTCTGGAAGGACTGGGTCCCTGCTGTGATCATTTGGGGACACAGTGAAACACTTCTTGGCACCCTCTGTCATGGTGTCCTGCTTTGGTGGGAGCTGGGAAGATGGTGACAGCCCACAGTGGCCCAGTCATTTCTGGAGGGCCACCCTGGAACGGAGTCTGGGTGGCAGGGGCATTTTCTGCCATGGGGAAATGGCAGGGGCTCCCTGGTGGCCCTTCAGGGCTCGGACAGTGAGTAGTAGTTAACGGTCCCCCCCTCGCCCTGTCCCTTTTCTCCTCTTCCGAGCGCGCGCTGCCTCCCTCCTGGAAAGGGCAGCCCCTCCGTCCCGCGCGTCAGCCCCAGTGGAGGGGGGCTGCGGTCAGGGGCTGCGGTCAGGCTCTGCGGCTGCCGAGAGGGCTGAGCAGGTTTGAGAAAAGCCGGCCGAGGGGAGCAGAAGCCACGCGGGTCCTGGCTGCGGGCAGGCTTGGAGAGCGTGGATGCAAAAATAAAATACGAATGTAAAATGCAAAACAGGGGCCTTCCTGGGGACACATTTGCCTCGTATCACAATAACAAAGTGAGACAAGTGAGGTGATGGTTTCCAAGCTTCAGGAACGAGCTCTCAGATCTGACCAGAGTGGGATCCTGAAGCTGCCCCCCGCTGTGGGGAGGTGGCCTCTGAGCCGCCAAGCGGTGCCCCGGCTGAGAGGCGCCCGCCCGCCCGCCGGTAGGCAGCCCCGTCCGGAGGAACAGACCCAGCGCAGAGGGGGCCGCAGAGAGAGACGGGCCAGGGTCCCGCCACGCGGGGGCAGCAGCTCAGCACATTGCAAGTACCAGCCGCCGCAGCTGAGAAAACGGCAGGAAGAAACTTGCTGAGTAACAAAGGACAGCTCACATTTTCCTCAGTTTAGGGGAGCACTCCTGTTTTAATATTAGTCCTGAGTTTCCATTTGTATTCCTGCTCCAATGGAGCTCCAGAAAATAATCCGTATAGTTAAGGCGTGGCTGAAAGTAATTGATAAAGAACAGAAATCACAGGCAGGGCGGAATAAGCCTCAAAATCACAGTATGTGGCCGGTTTTCTGAGTGGGTGGAACTGGGCTTCTAGGTTATGTGGGGGAGTATTTGAGCTAAATTAAGTCATGAAAGAAGATAATACAATGAACCATCATTTTAAAGTAATTTAATCAGGAAAACTAAAAATTTGGAAGAAAACAGATATTTTACTTAATAGAAACCATCTGTACCATACAGTAGGCAAATTGTATAAAAATGAATAAAACTGTCTCTGGAGGGGACTGGCTCAGGCACCGGCTTATGTAATGAAGATGTATATGTGCCTTTTAGTGTTCGCGTTGTCTATTAGACGAGGTAAATCGCACCGGAGTCTACGGGAAACAGTTACAAATTTTATTACCATCATATGACGGGTGACAAATGTGGCAATAGAAATAACGCATCGAGGCGGGGTCTGTGCCCAACTCCGAATGGCTCTCGGCTCCGGACCAGTCTTGCCAGCTAAACCTTTACTGAGTGCTGGGCTCCGGGACTTAGTGGTTTAGTTACTGTCGCGCCCACCAGGACCGTCTTTTAACTTGTTCAGGTTCCAAGTGTGCCGTTTGCTCGGATCGGGCCGCACGGGGGAAGGGGCACATTTCAGCATGGCTGGAGAGGCCTCTGCGCTGGAGTTTGGGCTGGAAGCATCCAGAAGGAGGATGGGAGAAGCTCCCCATCACTCCTGTTCCTGATGCAGCCATTGGACGGGTACTTTTGTTCTCCTGGAAGACGGGCTGGTTCTCTTCTCTCTGTGGCTGAAGGCCGAGTGGCCACATTTTTCAAAACAGGCACTTGTTCCTAATCTGCAAATTAACTAAATAATCACAACTGCTAATTATCCAGTGTCAGGCCTGGAATACATGGGGCTTGAGTGATAATCAGCTTTTTAAATTAAGTTGGTGACAACCACTATTAGCTGCTGTGATTTAATAATCCCAATAAATGTGCACATTTTAAAAAGGGGCTCTTGGTAATATTTTTCCCCAGCATTTGCAACTGAATCTGTTAATGAAAAGAGAACACAACAGTTTTATGTTACAAATGATGCCGTCCCAGGTAAAGGGCTCCTCCAGACGCTAGTGATGATGAAGATGCCTCGGATATGAATTGAGATGGGAGGCAGAACAAAACCGGAAGTCAAGTTTCTAGCTCTGTTTGTTAGGATGAATTAAAGCCAGAAAGAGAATCTGATTCATTTTGTATATTAAGCATTTCAGGGCAATAAGAAACAGACCCCATTAACAAACACATAAAGTAAAGACACCTCCCTGCAGATTTAGACTTTGGCAAATTTAGAACAAATAAGATACAATTTTCTACTTCATATGCTTGCCCAGTTTTGCCTAATATTATTATAACGTATTGGCTCAAACGCTGGTCCTGCGCCTCTGGGAACTGGGGCGTGTGCCCTGGGGGTGAAGGTGGGGGGTTTCGGGGGGGGGGTGATGCGGGCCCCTTTGCCCATGACTGCTGCATTCCCATCCCCCCGCCAGGAAACCCTCCTCCCACCCTCCCAGCAGCAGAGGCTCTCACAGTCCAGGGGTGGGGGGCTACGGTGGGGCACTGGTAGATGAGCTGGCTGGGTGGCTCCATCAGAGACCGGCCTGGAGCCCCCTCACCTGCAGGGCACGTGCCCGCTTCCTCTCTCCCCCACGGCTAATAGTGCTTTTCGTTCCTAGCGGTCAACTGAAATTGGATGGCTGCGTTACTTAAAAGAGACTACAGAAGAGCTAACGGAGGGAAGGGTGCCGGAAACGCTGCCTGTCTTTTCCAATAATTACTCTTGATAGCAATTTGAAGTAATTTGCATGAAAAACGCCCATTTAACCAATCTGCTGAAAAGGGCGACTTCTTGCATACGGTGTCATAAGACCTCAGGACCCTCTTTTCCTCCATCCAAATATAGATTTAGCTGAAATTACGGGAGCCGTGCCCGCCGGGTAGCAGGAGCCCACCTCTCTGCCCAGGCCGGGGTTCGGCTTGGGTTGAGCTGCCTGTGCGCTGTCAGGATATTGTATTTCAGGGAGAGGTGCGCTCATTCCTCACGAACTGCCCTTTTTTACCTGGAGCAATGGCAACGGTCAGGAGGTGAGGGCAGAGGTCAGAGCCAGGATTCCGGGCTCTGTTTTTTCCTTGGCAGACCTCTAGACAAACATCTCTTATCTTCACATCTCTGGGTTGTTTTTCTTCAGCCAAGAAAGTTATGGACAAAGTGCTTTAATATCTTCACTCTCTAAGGCCTTCAGAACACATATGCGTATGTGATATACATGGTTCTTGGTGCCGCTCAGGTGTGGGCACGCATCCCAGGGCTGTGACGGCCCCCGTGTATCCCCTGCGGCCCAGCACTTGGCTCCCGTCCATGCCCAGCCCGTGACCGGCTCTCTGGGGCCTGCCTGGGTTGTGTGTGTCAGTCAGGTAACAGCAATTGGCAGCGTTCTCTGGATTCGGTTTCTCTCCTGTAACTGGGGGTCTCCTGACATTTCAGTTCAGAAAGAGAGATGAAGGTCCCAGCCCGGCTGTACCGGCAGTGACCGTTTGGACGCTCCCTGCTTCTCCTTTTTTCGTTTTTCCTTGTCTGCCATTTGTTTTGTTGCTTGAAAGCGTTTTGATCTCAAACTCAAAGAGGAACAGAGCGGAAACTCAAAGCAGGCGATTTGTGAGCTGGCCCGCTCCGTCTGAGGCTTGGCGGGCAGGAGGTGGGAACGCTGTCGGGACGTAACTGAGCTAGACCTTGAGGGGTCCCCAGGTGGGGAGACCGAGGACCGAGGGAAGTGTGTGTCCACGTGGCGCCAGGCGGAGAGGGCAGGCATTTCCCCATGTTTCTCTTTATTTCGGTCAGTCCCTGCAGGGGCCATGCTTTCTGTACCCAGAGCCCCAGCACGCTGGGCACGGACCGGAGCTTCTGGAGTGGGCAGCTAGGGCTGGAACCGGCTGAAAGCCAAGTGCAGACTGTTCTGCAGACATCCCTGGCTTCGTTCTTCTCCCCCCACCCCGACCCCCCTCCCCGTGCCCTTTCCTTTCTTTCTTCCCTCTTGGCCTCCCCATATCTCTTCTCCTTTCCAGCGAATGCTCTGGGGTGAGATCACTGGCCCCTGCAGTTCCCGGTGCAGACCTTCCCAACCCACGGGGCAGGGCTGCAAGCCCAGGCAGGCTGCTGGGGCTGGGAACGCAGGCTTGTGCGTTGAGGAGGGCCGTGCGGGACATGGGGTGCCTTCCTGCCTTCGCTTCAGGCCGCAGACCCTCTTGGCTGGGGCACGTCCTGCGGAGGCCAAGAAGGCTGGGTCAGAGAAGGACCGGGCTCCTGCCCGAGCCGCGGACGGCGCCTGGCGTGTTCCTGCTCGGACACAAGATGGCACTGTTAAGCTTTGCAAGGAGCTGGGCGCTGGAGAGCAGGGATGACATTCCCGCCTTCCCCAGACACCTCCCGGAGAGGCTCCCAGGGAGGCAGGAAGAGGGGAGGAGAGGGCGGCCTCCGGGACGTTTCCTGGCGCCCACGGCGTGGGGCCCCGCTGTCCCCTGGGCGGCCGGGCTCCCGAGGCCCTGGAGCGGCTGCTCTCTAACCCGGAATCGCCGGTGTGGTCCTCAGCAGGGCCCTGCAGCTGGGGTCTCGGGCTTTGTTTCCGAGCGGGGCAGCCGCAGCACAAAGAGCCGCCAGCAACACGGCCGGAGTGGTCAGGACCGGCGGCCCGATCTGTTGGGAGGCCCTGCATCTGTTCCCTCGGGGTGGGCTCGGAGCCGTGCAGGCCAAGGATCCCTCGTTGGGGGGCCTCTGGGAGCCTGGAAAGCCTGGGTCCCCTCCAGAGGGCGAGGACCCCCAGCAGACTCAGGCTCCATCTCTCAGAGGTGCTCCTGGGGTGGGGGCCCCAGAGGGTGGCAGCAGCCCCCCTTGGCTGACATTCACCTGCCAGCCTTGGAGTCTGAGGCGGAGCCCAGCCAGGCCCAGACTCGGGGCCAGTGAAGGGCGAGCCCGGGCGCACCGGGCGGACAGCGGGGCCCGGTCGGCGCCTTGTGGCAGCCGTGTGACCCAGAACCAAAATGCAGGGCTTCAGAGCCACAGGGAGAGCCTGGAGCAGGAGGGCCCAGGCCACGGGAAGTGGGGGACAGAGACCTGCCATGGAGGGACGCTGGGGTGAAGGTCGGGATGCCAGGGGTGAGGAGCTGGGGGGCTGCATGCCGGTCACGTGACCTCGCTGAACCTCGGCGCAACGTCTGCAGAAGGAGCACGGGGGTCAAATGGCGTTTCACGTTCTGGCCGCACAGTAACTGCGAACTGGGTGAGAAGATGCCGGAGGCCGCAGCCCGTGCTGAGGGGCAGGGCTGGTTCTTGGTGCTGTTATCTCGGTGCACACGCACGTGTGCGCATGGCTGTCTCCACGCCGGGTGGCGAGGTTTCCGTGGGAGCCCCGGGCACAGAGGCCGGTGAGGCAGCCTGCGTGGGCGGACGGCCACGGCCGTGGGGTCTGCGCGTCTGGGCCCCTGCCAGCCTGCGCCCGTTAGCCAGGAGACCCTGCTGCCCGGGCCTGTTGAAAACTGAGCTGTGTGGCTTTTGCTACACAGACCAGTGCCATGACCACTGTTTTTTTTTTTTTTTTTTCCCCACTGTGTGGGTGGTTGCCTCTCGTGTCCCCAACTGGGGACCTGACGTGCAACCTAGTCACGTGCCCCGACTGGGAATCGAACCAGCGACACTTGGCTCGCAGGCCGATGCTCAGTCCACTGAGCCACGCAGCCAGGGCTCTGACCACTGGTTTTGTCAAGAGCATACCACCCTGTCCTCTGCTGCTGTGGACGGCCCTGCGTTACTTCTGTTCTTAAAGTCAAGTCCACCGCCACAGGGCTGCCTAGCATGTGAGTCATTTTAAAGATTTTATTTATTTACTTTTAAAGGCAGGGGAAAGGAGGGAGAAAGAGAGGGAGAGAAACATCCATGTGTGAGAGGGACATGGATCTGTTGCCTCTTGTGCGCCCCCAACTGGGGACCTGGCCCGCAGCCCAGGCCTGTGCCCTGACTGGGAATTGAACCGCGACCTTTCGGTTCGCAGGCCGGTGCTCAGTCCCCTGAGCCCCAGCAGCCAGGGCATGTGAGTAATTTTAACTTGAAGATTTGTTTGGGCTCCTGGAGAGGGGCGGGTGGGGGGTCTGTTAGACGGAAGGCCCACAAGGGCAGGTGGCCAGTGAGGAGCCCACGGGTGTGCACAGACCAGCAGGAGAGGAACTCTGGTGGGTGGATGCCAGGGCGCCCCAGGGCAGCGGCCCCCCACTCTGAAGGGTGCCATCGACCTCTCCTGTCATCGCTCATTGATCGTCGCGGCAAAGGTCTGTGTTACTGGTTCGGACAGAAGTGGAGATGTTGTCTTTGTTCTCCACGCCCTGGGCTCAGGCTGTCGGGCTGGGAGGGAGGTAGAGTCCCTCGGTCCCAGAGCCGCAGGGCCTGGCGGGGCCGCTTCCCAGCGGCCTGACCGTCAGGCTGAAGCACCATGTCATCACGTCACCGCTGAGACCCTGCGCACGCGTCCGGCCCGCCCACTGCTCACCCGCCACCTCGCTGAGCCCGGCCAGCCTCCCGAGGCGACCAGCCCCTTGTCCCCGCTGGGACAGCAGGCGGGCCCGCTGAGAACCCGGGAGGCCTGTGCTCCCGCCCCGTCTCGCTCCTGAGACGCCTTGGGCACGTGTGTGCTCTGGGTCTCCGCTTCCTCCTCTGCACAGCAAAGAGGCCGTGTGCCGTCATCGAGGGGGCCCTCGGGGCTCCACACGTCACCGTCCCTTCTCTGAGGTGACTCACATTGTGTTCGCATCACGTGGACTTGGACTTAATGTCTCTCCCCCAGATCCAAGTTTCCTGGGTCCCACTCTACCTTGAACTGGACCAGAATTCCTAACAATTCAACTCACAAAAGCGTTGGTTTCGTGATGAGGATCCCAGCCTGGACGCCCTTAGCCTGTTTCTGATCCAGTGGAAACTTTCTAACCGTCACGAGTGCCGTGCAGTGATCCGCCCTGGGCTCCCCCTGTTAGCTTTACAATCAACTCCCCTCGACCGACTGAGAGCTGCCGTTCGGACCCCATGCGTTCTCGCCGGGCCGCCTAAATCTGCCCCCTGGCTCCGCCGCTTTGTTCTGTGTTTTCACAGATAACGTCTAACAGCGCGGTCTCCACCGTGTTTGTAGGCGTGATTTCTGGGGGGTATGTTAGCAGGCGTGCTGCGGGGCAGTGGGAGGCGTGACCCGTAACCCCGTGCATGTGGGAGGCACAAGCGCACGCGTGCTCACTGCGTTTGCGCAGACCTTCTCGGAGCCTCGTTTACGCAAAGGGCCCGGGGCTGGGGGCCCGGGGGCCTGCGCTCTGCCAGCTCCGCCTCCGCCCTCTGCTGGGAGGCGGCGGGGCCACGGTCGCGGTGCAGCGGGAGCTGCCACGTCGTCTCTGAGGTCCTTTGCAAGCTCTGTTCCTCCACCACGTTGGTTCTCTCTTCCCTCTAAGCGGTCAGCCAAGAAGACGTTTTCAGTGTACAAAAACCTGCTCCCTGTGCCACGGGGTGCTCAGTGCGTCAGGCGTCCCTCTGCCCCCACAAGGGTTCGAGTCTCCTCGGGAAGGCAGGACACGCCAAGGGTTACCTGTGGAGGCCACGTGGCTGGTGGTTTGGGCGTCCCTGGGGTTTAATGGAGGACGTGGGCCTTAGGTGTGTGTCACAGCAGTTGGTGTTTGAGTGGGTGGGGACACAGGCACGGGCGCCCCGATGCGATGGAGGCGAAGTGACGAGGGGGGGGCGGAGCTCCTGGCCTGTCTCAGGTGGGACAATGGGGACACTTCACTGCGATGCTTTGAGGGGCAGCTCAGTTGGCTTCTTCCGCCTTGTCCTGGCGTCTTCCTGTCTGTCCGTCATCACTGCCCAAGCCACGCCCTCCCATCTGAGTTTTCCAAACTCAAGGTCACCCAATTCTCCCTGGAAGTGCGATGCGGCGCACTGGCATGTCCCCTGTGCTCTTGTGAGCGACGGGCTTGAAGGCTGGGAGGCCACCTCAGGCTGGCGCAGGGCGGGCTTGTCCTCGGCTTCCCTGCGGTGTTCTGAGATGGCATCACGGGGGCACAAGAAGCAACAGTGTGTGGCGGAGGGACCCGTGTCCGTCCTGCCTGGGAGCACTGAGCGGTTGCTTTGAAATGGGAGAAGCTGTTGAACTGCAAAGACAGAATCTGTGACAAAAGTCGTCCTTGGGCCGTGTCTAGCGACATAAGTGACCCTGCACATTAACTCAGTCATTCATTCCGCAGACTGTGTCTACTTGAGGGGTTCTCATGCGCGATGCGCCCCTGTTGCAAAGGGGAAGTGGCACAGGCCCGTTTTGGGGGTGCCCGTGATCACCAACCATGATGAACAAACGTACACGCAGCAGGGACTGCACCGAGCTCAGCGCCCATTTCCTGTGCCCGCGCTCCTGACGCCGGGTGAGGCGCTTCGCCTCCCTCCTTTCTCCTTCCGTCAGACGCGCGCACCAGCCCTTTCCGAGCTGGTACGCTGGGCTGTAGTTTCCACGACCGTGTGCGTTACAGCTGCAGAAGCTGAAGGCTAACCCGGGGCGGAGACCTTGGGCCACATGACTATCTGGTGGTCATGCTCTCCAGGTCCTGGGTCGTGGCAGCTTCGGGGTGAAGACCCGGGCCCCGGAGGAGGGGATGTTCGCTGGGCCTGGAGAGCCAGGGAGAGCGGGGAGGTGAAGGAGTGTGGATCTTGCAGGAGGAGTAGGTGTGGATCTAGGACCGAGAACAGTATGTGTGAAGGACACAGGTGCGGGAAATGGGGATTGGGGACCTGTGAGGGGGGAGTCTGATGGGGGGGGCGCGGGGGGTGGTCTGGGCAGAAGAGAGCCGAGGGCTGATGAGGCCCATCGAGAAGGGCCTTGTATGTCGGGGTGGGGAGTTTGTACTGCGGGCTGTGCATGACGTAGGTTGCGAGCCAGAGGGGCTACATCTCTCCTCTTCTCTGTCGTTTTACTGACACAAGGTCATACGGGGCTTGCTGTCTGGGGCCACGCCATGTTTATCTGGGGTAGGAGCACGGAGTGAACCATTACGCGTTCCGGGAGGGATCACACGTGAGCCTTGGCATGAACAAGCCGCGCAGAGCCCTGCCCCTCCTCGCCGTCTGAGGCCAGCTTGGCCCATCCGCAGTGATGCTGCTTCTTGGAGCAGAGCTGTCTCAAAACCTCCGTCACCTCTTCAGGAAGCTACACATGGAATCAGCACCCGCAATTCCGCTCCGAGGGAGATGTCCCGAGGACTAAAACATGTATTTTTTACCCCAGTGCTTACAGCAGCGCTATTCACAGTCATGGAAAGTGGGAGTCAACCCCAACGTCCTCCCACAGATGAGCAGATAAATAAACACGGTCCTGGCCACACCACGGAAAGCCACTTGGCCATGAAAAGGAAGGGAGCTCTGACACCTGCTACAACGTGGATGAAGCCTGAAAACATGCTGAGTGAAAGGGGCCAGACACAGACCCCATGTTTTATGATCCCACTGACAGAAAAGGGCCAGAACAGGTGAATCCAGCAGACAGAGCACAGATGGATGGGTCTTAAGGGCTTGGAGTGCGGGGCATGGGGGAGGGGCAATTATTTGTTGGGTACAGGGTTTATTTTGGGGTGATGAAAACGTTTTGGAGCTAGAGAGGGGTGATGGTAGCACATTATGAATGTGATCAATGCCATTGGATTGTGTACTTTAAACTACTTAGTTTTACGCTGTGTGAGTTTCAAAGCAATCAAAAGATAGGTCCTCATGAGCTGTGCGCCCCAGTGGGCACTGCCTGTGAACTAGATCAGAGAGCGGCAGGTCACCATGCTGCGGACGCCATCCTGGGGGCTCCCAGGAGGAGAGGTTCTTCCCGCGTCCAGCGGTTACTTCCCTGTTCACCCATTTGACTCTGTAAATCACTTTCTTGAATGCAAGATAGTAAAGGGCAAAAGTTATTCCTTTCCTATTCTTTTAATTGCCAGGATCAATAGGCGCCATTGATTTGAATTGAGAAATAGTCTCCAGGTAACATTTAGGAAGAATCATTGAGATCAGCACATTGAGAGTGACTGTTGCCCCCTGAGGGGACTGGCTGCCGCTGGGTTCTGTCCCCACCCCTGGCTCTGTGGTCAGAGGAAGCCAGGCCAGAGGCACGGCCCCCCATGTGGCCGTTTGGACAGGCCCTGGCTGCTTCTGCGTGTGCGAAGGCAGTGGGAAGTCATGTCCCGGAACTGCGCTGGGGGGCAGGGACTCTGCTCTGCCACCGAGCATCTGATACAGAGAGAAGTCCCCGAGCAGTGCACACCCCGGGGAGCGCCGGGCGGACCCGCTCTGCCCTGCCCCGCTCTGCCCTGGTGGGCAGCTGAGGACTCTTTCTCAGGGATTTTCCTGCTGTGGCGCCTGGGATGCTGGCCTGGCGGGGGATGGTGACCCTCTACATTTTGTTTCGGGCCTCACACTGTGTTTGTGCCAGGCCGCTGTGTGCACGGGGTTCCCGTGGACGGCCCCGCCTGCCCCCGCCTTCCGTGACCCCTGGGAGGGACAGCTGCTCTCAGAAGAACATCCAGTTTCCAGCCCAAGACCTGGGGGTGATATTCAAGGAAGAAAACAATTCTGTTGACGCCTAATATCCGACGCTGGTTGGTTAGACAGCTCATCAATAGGATCGGGGGACAGGATTGATCTTTTACTTATAATGCAGAACGTCCAATGGATGGCAAAAGTGCTTTTAAAGGGGACCCACGGAAGACTTTGAAAATATTAATTAGTGCGAGGAAGCATTCTGCAGCGCGTTTCACAGTGAAACTGCTCCAGGGGCTTGCTTGGGATGAATTATTAATCAGAATCCCTCTCCACTCGGTCCTCCCCGCCCCGACTTCATGGGAGTGGCTGTGGGCTGGGCACCCGTTCCACGCACTCACTGCCGGTTTCAGGCAGGTGGGGAGACGGGGGCCGCCCACTGGGGCCCATGTGTCTGGAGAAAGGACAGACCCCAACACCCAGAACACACGGTGGAGGAGAATGCCTGCCTTGGGTTTGCTTCTTTGCTTTGCAGTCGGACACCAGTGGGGATGGCTTTGGCGGTCAGTCTGAGGTTTCCTAAGGAGCCAAGCCAGAAGGAGAGACGAGGCTCGGAAGAAGCAGATTTTTAGAGGAAATTCGAAGGTGCCTTTCCAGTCCTCTGACCCCCCCGTTGGCTGCATCACCGGTGGGAGAGACCACACTTCGCTTCTCCGCTGATCCCCACTGTGTTTCCTGGGCAACAGCAAGAGGTGACCAGACCTGACCAAAATACGACGCCTCGCACAAGCGAGCGGCCAGTGCTAGCCTGAGTGCGGCATGAAGCCTGCTTTCCCCTGTGGTCAGGACGCGGGTCTGCAGCAACGCGCGAGGAAGGACATTTTGCTTCAAACGTATTGACTCGTTCCATCAAGGATCATAGGAGCACTTGCCGTCCTGAGCAACTGAACAGTGAGGATCAGGGGGTTAATCTGGTTATCACGAGCGCCCCTTCCTTTGGAAAGGAGCCAAAGCCTGTGTTCACGGGAACGCCGCCGACAGCCGGAGTCTGTCTGCCCCTGTGCTCCCCCATTTCACACTCCCCGTTTGCTGGACTCCGTGTCTTTTTTCTTTGAAAAATCCGTGCAAATGTCTTCGCTCGCTGGAAAAGCGTCCAACCCCGTGGCTGTAATGGTGGAGGCTTCTGCCCTTCTGCAAACGGAGCCAATCAGAGGGAAGGGCGAACGTCCCTTTTTCAGTTTCCGGGTGCCCCAGGTGCTCGAGGTCTCAAAGGGGCCGCCTTGTTTGGTTTAAACATAAATTCACTGACTGGACTTCTTTGTTCGGTAGGTTTCACAAGGACAACTCGGGTCTACTGGGCCACACAAACGTGTACTCCCGCCCCCCCAAAAGTTGGGGGTGTCTTGTTGGACTCCTTTGTTTAACACTCCAGGGAAACCGCAGACCGTAAGCTGAGCTGGAATTTTTGTGTTGACAACTTCCTGCAATTATGATGGAAGGAGGTCATTAGCAGTGGACTCTTCTGGAAGGGAGGGAAGCGGTCCCATGCTGGTCCTCTGAAACAGGCCCAAGACGCCTCTGCCTTTGAGGGAGTTAAGAACAGGACAAATTTTGCTGGGAACCATCCTGGGCGTCCCTGGGACTGCGTCCTCTCGAGCAGGCTCTGAAGCTGAACCGATTAATATTTTAAGCGTGTAGACGACCTCCAGGCCTTTAGAGGCAAATTTCTCTCTCTCCATTGCCCTTTCTGCATGTTCTCCCCACTTGAAGAGAGAGAGAGAAAGAGAGAGAGAGAGAGAGAGAGAGAGTGGGAGAGAGAGAGAGAGAAAGAGAGAGAGAGAGAGAGAGAGAGAGAGGGGGAGAGAGAGAGAGAGAAAGAGATCCCAGCTAGCTAAAGGAATCTATAACATTTCACATCCCTGGTGTGAG
The DNA here is from genome assembly GCF_987537825.1 of Furipterus horrens. Classification (NCBI taxonomy): domain Eukaryota; kingdom Metazoa; phylum Chordata; class Mammalia; order Chiroptera; family Furipteridae; genus Furipterus; species Furipterus horrens. The sequence continues at coordinate 200,632,545 of NW_028327175.1, forward strand.
ATTATGATTTTATTCACTTGATTTCATCCGAATTAAGCCCAGATTTAAGAGAGACAGACAATCTCACTCTGCAAACAGCGAAAGCCATATCTGACCCGGCCCTGGGGGTGTGAGGGGGGTTCTGCTTCTGTTGCGGGCCGGACTGGCCGTGTCCCCGGCAAATTGAGCCCGGAACCAGACCCTGAGAGGAGACGGCCCTGCCGCCCGCGGCCACGTTCCCCGTCGCACACACGGACAAAGGAATCCGCTCCAGCAGTCGTGCGCCTGTCAGAGGGCCTGCTAGAGATGGCGAAGTTTTATTTTTATTTATTGTTTGCTGATGATTTACATGCCCCACGCTGCCAAATCATAAGCAGAAAGAAGCCCGTGTTTGGCTTCTAACAGCTCAGAGAATTAAGGCTATTTTTTTCCTGGACATTTTTTTTTTTTTTTTTTTTTTTAACAGCCCCAGCACCTTGGCTGGCTTCCAGTTCAGGTAATTACATTCTGTCTTCCTAAATTCCCCTGTAACTCCAGCGGGCAAGCTGCTCTTCACTTCCCTCCTCGAAGCTGATGTGCGGGGGCGCCTGGCATCAACGGGGTGGCATTCCAAGAGTGGGTCCCAAGGTGTTCGGCAGCAAATGCTCTTCCAGCGGCCTCTGCGCGCGGGGCTGAGAGCAAATGGAAGTGCTGTTATTTATTGCTCTTCCCCGTCCACAGCTGCCAACCCGAAACTGTCTCCGAATGACATTTCAGATGGGAAGGCCAAGGTCATCAGGACGATTGCATACAGGGTCCATCTTGCGCCCCCCTCGAGTTGCTGGGTGACAAGAAACAGCGTGGGGAGCAGATGGGGAACATGCATCCCGCCTCGGGAGACGGTCCCTCTTATGTTTCATTTTTCACAAAATGGCTTTCTTTGGTTTTAGTTTTGCTGTTTTTTTTTTTTTTTGCTGTCCCTTGAATAAAATTAAGGAGGATTATTGGTCTTATTTTTTTTTTAATAAGGGGTGAATGAAAACGGGAGGGTTTTCCATATAGAAATAAAATGGCCCACCCCCTCGTTTTAAGTCTGAGATTCAATTCATTTAAAGCTAATTCTGCTAATATTTACTGAGTACCTGCCATGGACCAGACCTTACAAAAGGCTCCTTGGACCACATGAGCTCTTCCTGTTTCTATCCTTTTCCACTGATATTTATTTTAATTGTGGATATCAGTGTGGTTTTACAAACGATGAAAGCCATTCCTACAAAACAGCTTCTGTGCGAATAACCGAAGTCTGAAACCGCATGTGCGCGTCGTCATGCCTGCGCCGACAGCTGATTTTAGTGAAAGCCATTTCCCGGGTGCGCACTGGCGCGCGCCGCACCGCAGAATCCGGGGTGCGCGCTGGGAGGTCGGAAGGAGACCCAACGTGCGAAGCCCTCTCTCATGCAGAGACAGACACGGGGGCAGAGCCCTGCTTTCTGCAGCTGCCATCCGAGAGCCGGGAGAGTGCGGTCACGGGCCTGCTGCCAACCCCGTCTGTGTCCCAGCTCCTGCAGAACGCGGGGGTGCAGGCCGCGCCCGCCGATGCGCTCCGAGCCAGCCGGCTCCGACCGCCAGGCTGCGCCGCGACATGCAGTCCGGGCCTGGCCCTCCTGCGCCCCTGAGCGCAGACTCAGCGCCCCAGCACTTCTAATTTTTATTTTCCGTTAGCTTTAATGTCCCCAGCTCTGCCTCCTCTCCCGCCGGGTGCCATAAAGCCGCAGGCTATCTGTTTATGCAGTGACCAAAGCCACTAGGAGGGGACCCACAGCCGCGCCTCATGTCAGGTCCCATTGTCCTGTGTTCCGATACCAATTTCTTTTCGCCCTGTTACCCCCCAGTAGAATCACTCCTTACAAAGCGTCGCGTGAGGGCAGACGTTAAACAACTCAGCTCCATCCAGGGATCTCCTCTGGGCTTGTAACTCTAGTGAATTGCATTTTTTCCTAATTACAGGAAAAATAGCAAATTGGCAAACGTCGGGAAGTGGGTACACCCCCTCTGATTTACAAGGAAGCGTGTAGGATGACTTTATCGCTCAGGAATTCAGTGAAATAAATTTATGGTTAGAAAAATTCACGTTCTTAATGCGGTGAAGGTCCTTTAACTTTTAACACGCGCCGCCGTGGAGCGGGGCAGGGCTGGCGCGGAAACGGCCGTCTACGGCTGCTGGAGCCTGAGCTCTCCCCAGACAACCGTTAGGACCGCAGCCCAAATTGTTGCCGAGAAACGGTTCTCCGGTTTCGGAGTTTGGGGCCGTCCTTCCATTGTTTGTGCACACGTGGCTTGTGTGTGTGGGCAGAGGGGGGCGCTGGTCTTCCTCTAGGGGGCAGTCAGGTAATTGCCACCCAGCCCAGGGTCTCTGGGGTCACCCCGCGGGGATTCGCAGCCACGTCAGTCAACTCCTTCTTTGGCCTTGGTGACATTCTTCAAAGAGTCACGGGATCCACGTCAGCAATTTTGGCTTTGATGTTGGTGTCAATACCAACTTGTGTTTGGAAAATTGTATTTTGACAATCGGCTGAAATCGTTTGCATTGCAAGAGTGAAGAATTTGCCCCATTTAGGCTGTTTCCTTGGAATGACGGAGGCATCGCCCCAAACTTGGTACTTACTGTCCGGGCTTTTCTGGGGTCTCCCTGTCCATCTCTCCGGAGGGCGCAGAGGTGGGCACCAGTAACTGGGGGGACCCGTTCTGTCGTTCAGTAAACATTTCCTGAGCACCTACTGTGTACAGAGCAGTGATGCAAGGTCTTGGAGTTGGGTGGCTGAGACAGACCCCACCTCCGCCCTGCGGCATTTACAGTCCATTGAGAGATGGAAAATACAACAAGCAGACTGATCGCACGCGTAACCAAGTGTGGGAGGCGCACAGAGCTGTAAGAGAGAATACGGGGTCCCCTGCTGCAGGAGGTGCCATTGAGAGGGGCCGCATCCCAGGCTGGTGATGGCGCGAGGCTCGGTGGGCTCTGCCCAATCCTGATACCCACGCCACGTCCCAGGCCGCCAGGCATGAACACTGGCCAGGTGGTTCTCTCCTGTCCCCGCAGAGGACCGGTCATCTCTGGCTGAGCACCAGGGTTCATGCTGGGCTGCCCCTGTCTGCACACCTGCGGTGGCTCTGTGCCCACAGCCTCTGCCCAGGTGCCTGGTCTAGAGGAAAGCATGCCAGGGCTCCCCGAATCTAGACAGGATCGTGCCCTTTGCTGCAGCTTTGAGCCTAGATGGGAGGGTCTCATCTTTGGTGGGTAGCTGGGGGCGGGGCATAGAACCCTAAAACAGTTTCATCTTCTACCCAGCTTCCTCCTGGAGAAGACACTCACTGTAGATTCATTTGCATTAAAGAAATAACTGAATTTTGTGGCTTTTTTGTTCTTTCTAATAAAATGAAGAGATTAAAATTAAGATAAAAATTCAGAGACATAGACATGCAAGAATTATAAATAACTGAGGAACAAGGGGGACTTACCATGAGTGATGAATTTCTTATACTTCAGAAATGTCTCCCAGGTGTATAGCATGAGACAGGTACCCTTGAACCTTTCTGTCCCTCCTTCCCCCTCACCCCTCCTCCGCTGCCTCCTTCTCACCGAGCATTTGTTGAGCACCTGCCTGCCTGCTCCTGGTGAGATGCTGCCAGGTGCTGGTGTCGCCGGGATGAAGAAGGCGTCCCTCTGTCTCCATGAAGCTCACGAGACAGCTGTGCGCACGTGAGCCTCTGGGAGAAGCCTCGCCGGCACACACACACCTTGCCCAGGGGGGCTGCTGGTACACCTTTCTGTGGAGTGCAGAGGCAGTTGCGACTGGAAACATCTGGGGAGCCTCCCCAAGGTGGTGGCACCTGATTTAGGCCTTGGAGATGGAGCTGGGTTTTACTGGAAGGAGCCCTGGGGAGGCGGATACTCCCCAACAGAGGTTATGGTAAGTGGGGCGGGGGTACACCATATATCCAGGGTCTCCCAGCCCTGACTATTGAACCTTCCCAGAACTTTCCCGGAACCCACAACACTTCCTAGTTCTTTGCATCATTCTATGGGATCTGTTTCTGCTAGTCTGGCTTTGACCACCAAGTGACTGTGGTCCAAGGTAAAGGATGAGATGCCTCGGAGCAGCGACCTTGGTGGGACTTGTCAACCCACCACATATGGGTGGGTGCCCCTCTATGGGGTACACCTGAGTCACACCTGTGCCCAGACAGGGCGCCCGCATGGAGGCTACGTCATTTGCCCGGAAAAGGTCTGTGAGACCTCCTGGGACAATCATGGGGTCATCTCACCATTCTGTCATCTTGAGCAAATTGGTGCCTAAAAGAGAAAACATCGAACCCCCAACTACGTTTGCTCCGCTTTTTACTGTTTGGTGTATTTATACTGGACTTTGCGGGGGGTCTGTGGGAGAATTTGCTTGACATCCAAGAAAAAATTATTTTCACCGCAGTTCCCCTTTATGCCTAAACCATGTTAATTCTTATTTCTCTGATAAATTGAAATGTTTTTCATCCTTGTTTCTTAGTGGAGAGTCATTCCCTGATGCAAACCTAATACGCTGGATACCTTCCCACGTGCCAAGCCAGCAGGGCCCCCGGTCCTGCCATTGCAGAGCTGACTGTCTGGTTGGGGCATGAGAAAAGCCCACAAATAATTACAACAGCTGATGAGAAGGGTCGACTTTGGGGAGATAATTCCTGTTGGGGGGCTTGGGGACCCCCCCTCTCCCAGAGAGGCTCCAGTTTGAGAAATTTCCAGCCTCCAGTTGGGTTTAATCCATTAACCAACAGACCCATCCAAGTTCATACCTTTATTCAGTGCCTTTGGGTGTCAGATGTCAGCGCTACTTCTGAGAAATCCTGGGGCCGGGCCTCTACTTGTTCTGATAAGCAAGGAGGACAGAGACAAGGACCCGTTCATAAATGCCCCCTCCACACTGAGCATCCGTTCTTCTCATGAGCTGGGTGAAGGAGGATGGTGGCCGCAGGTTCTGTGTGCCAGCAGAAGTTACAAAATGTCCCCTTGTGCCCAGTCCACAATGGTGAGCCCCTGTTTCCAGGATCTGCTGGTCGCCAAGGGCCCCAGCCTGGGTCAGGTCAGTCCTCACTTACTGGGCACTGGGCAGTCAGAAACAAGGAAACCCGTCCCAGCCCCAGGGGCTCCTAGACTTGGGGACAGAGCTGGGCAGAGCCGGCCACGTGCAGGGGCCTGTGGCACAGGGTGATTGATGCCAGGCTGACGGGGGTGGGCACCTCAGTGTTCCTGGTTTGTCCTATATTGGGGGGCTGGGTCACAGGGCAACCCACCCACGGGTTTGCTGAAGCAGTCCTTGGCTCGGCATGGGTACTCCTGAGATAAAGTGAGGGGGTTTTCCCGGCATTTCTGGTGGTCTCCCTACAAAAAGCCCAGGGCGATGGCTCCTCCTGGGAGCACCCATCTGCCATACAGCCCGAGAAGGTGACCTAACACCTCTGTGTTGGGGACAGGGCCCCGACATAGGGTGTCAGTCACCAACACGTGCATCTGTCCTCGCCTCCACCAAGGACCTCAGAGGAGCCCCTCCCAGGCTGGGAAGGGAGCGCTGGCTGGGCAGGGCTGCTGGGGACAGGCCGGTGATAGCACCTGGTCCCTGGCCATCCCCTAGGGTTGCTGGACTGTGTCCTGCTCTGTGGGCCTTGGCAGCCCACCAACAAGGGAGGGTGGAGAAGAAAAAGTGACACCCATGGGTGCATTAGGTGATCAGGAAGCCCAGAGAAAATCAAAACAGTCAGAACTTTCCCAGGAAGAGAGATGACGTTGGACTGACCTTCTAGTCTGGCCACGAGAAATAATTACCTAGGGAGGCTTGTCACGTGACCCCGGAAGGAATCAAAGGAAGCAGGATGACTCGACTAGTCAGGATCCCCGTCGATCAGCAGGCCCGCTCCAGGCCGAATGACGCTCACAGTGTATTTTACGAGCTGGACGTGCAGGGAGACGTCAAATCAATAGACTCAGCCTCCTGTGCTGACCATAGTCCTTGACACTATGAAGCAATTGAAAACATGGAGCACAGACCCCAGGGCAGGAGCTGGAATGACCAGGTCAAGAGAACAGCTCCTGATACAGCCTTCTTCCAAACGAGTCTCCTGGTTTGGTCTTGGGGGCAGGTCCGTTTTCCAAAGCATTCTGCATTTGCTGAGTCCACTCAGGTTTACTATTACTGTTATTATTATTATTATTATTATTATTATTATTATTCGTTAGGTAGTGCGGCCACAAGTGCCTGCTTCCTGGACCCCCAAGGGCTCATTGAATCTGTTTGCAGAGTTTGAGGACGCAGGCAGCAGCGTCATTGCAGATGCGGACCGTCCGCAGAGCAGCGTGCATCCCTCACGAAACTTAATCTCGGGGCAAGAACTGGATTTGCTTTCGCAAACAGCAGCTCTTGCAAACAGCGCCGTCGTGGGTGGAATAGTGGCTGGAGGTCTGCACCCAGGTAGCCGAAAGGGCGCATTTCAAAGGGACGCTCTGTACACACAGCATGTGCCGGGGGGGGGGGGGGGGGGCGTTTGCAGTCAAAATAGAAGGACGTTCTTTACTGCTTGAGTTTTCTTTACTTGGCCAAACTTCTGCCCCTTTTGGGAAGGAGGAGCTCATTTTCCAAACTGCAGATGCTTTCCCTCCATCCAGCTAACCCTGTCTGTCCCCTGCGGACTTCAGTGACAGGTGGGAGGTCTGGGGGTGCCGAGACAAGCGCCCAGGGTCCCTGGAGAAATTGCAGTATGAGGTCGTTTCTGTGCACCCCAATCAAGTCTCTCCAGGGGCGCTCGGGCCTCTCTCGGCTTTAAGAGGAGGCCGCTGCTGAGCCGGTGCTCTCCCCGCCCGGGCTGAGCGGCTGCGGCCTTCCCGTGTGAGCATGGGCATGGATTCCAACGGGCCTCGCTGTCCCTTGGCACCGGGCGTCCGCGGAGCCCTTGAAGAGGTGTTTGCATCCCTCCTGGCTACCTTCCCACCCCCCATAAGGCCACGCAGGGTGCCCCCAGGCCCACCGCGGGGAAAGTCCCGTGGCCGCCCCAGCAGCCACGCCCCAAGCCTGTCTGCGCGCCCGCCCGCCGCCCGCCTTCGCCATCCCATCGCCCTCGCCATCGCGGCCTCGGTCCGGGGGCGCGCGTTTCCATCGGTTAATTAGGAGCCAGAGTCGGTGGAGCCCCCGCCCGACGGCCAGCGCTCCGCCCGCCAGGGGCGCCCTCCCTGCCGCCTGCAGGCCCTTTGATCGCCCGCGGCCCGCGACCCGCCGCTCCTCGGGCAGGTGGCATCAGCGGGGCGCGGCGCGCTCACTCGGGCGCCCGGGTCCCTGGGCCGCGGCGCGCTCCCCGCCACGCGGCACATCAAGGCCCGGCGGCTGGCGGGCGCCTTCATTAGCGGCCTGAAATTATAATATTATGTTAGAGAACAAAGCCGCTCCCCAGAAAAATATGTGCTGCATATCTGACAAAGATAAATTGGATTATTCAAAATATTCCTGATGAAATGTTACATTTTGCAACTAATTATCAATCTGTTTTATCTGCAGACCAGCTGGGCATTTTTGTGCATGCAAGACCTGCCTCCGCAATGATCTTAAGATGTCACTGTAGCGTTTACATCTTTTATTTCAAGATTTAAATAACTAGGAAGTAGCTAATGCCACGGACTGCTGAGAAGAAAGGCGAGCTCCTTGATTCTTTTCCAGAGCTATCTCCTCCTAATGAACTTCTTTGGACTCTGAGTAATGAGGCTTTATTCAAGGAATGTTTAAGGAAGCCTCTGTCAGTTAATTCCTAAAAAACGGGACCGATGTTTCATACATTTAAAACATCTCTATTCATACGCTATTAGCTAGAGCAGGGCCACAACAGCACTTGCCAAGGATCCTTGTTCCACTCTTTCTGCTGAACTTGGCCCAAGCCAAGCCCTCTGACGCTCTGACAAGTTCAAGAACAGGCCCTGCTTCATAGCTGGTGATTCTAGAGCTGATGTGTCGAAGGCACTCTGGGTTGACATAGGTCCTCACCGTGAAGAAGATTCAGCCCTCAGCTCTCCTCCCGCTGTCCGTCTCTCTCTCCTGTTCTGATCCAGCTTGGGGATTGGGTCAGTATCATTTCCTTGCTGTTGAGTGAGCATTTTATGGTTTGAGGCAGCAGAAAAGCAGGATCGGATGGCTCCTAGGCCCTTCACACTCTCCCGGGGGGGGGTGGCAGTGGCCGGAGCAGGCACTCGCTCCATCCACACGTTACCAGTTAACCTACTTGCTTCGATGTGCCAAGTGCACGCTCCATTTAGATGGAAGAGTAGGACTGTAAATGCCTGTGTATCAGCGGAAGTGCTTTGCCCACCGTCCTGGGCTTCCTTGTGTGACAGGTTGGGGACAAAGGTAAGACACATTTCCCATTTGTTGAGCCATCTTTGCTCAGCACTGGAGGGCAGAGCCCAGGCCGGGCTTCATCCCCATTGTTCAGATGAGGGAACCGAGCTCCAGGAAAGGGCCACGTGGCTGGCTGAACGGCTCCCCGAGAGCTGGGCCCGAGGCGCCGGCTCCGGACCTTTGCACACGCGCCCCAGCGCGCTACTAGCGCCCCAGGTGGCTGGGGAAGGAGGAGCTTAAGTTGCTGGGAGGGGCACGTGGGAACCTGTCAGGATGTGGATTTCCCTTCTCAGCTGAGTGGTCTCCAAAGTGGTTAAGAGGGAGCCTGCCAGGGAAAATCAAGCAGCCATTTTCCCACTAAAAATGACAGAACAGACATTCTTCTTGCCTTCCTAATCGATTTCGCTGTGACTGCTTTTCCATTAAATCACCCCCAGACAGGTTCTCGGAGCTGTCACGAAGCCATGCAGGATTTCGCACGAAGCACGTGGGTGCGCGCATTCTGTGTCTATGTAACTTCTTCCCCCCTTGTCTGGCTTGGGGAGAAAATGTCTTTTGTGCAGACTGCAGAAGAAAATTACCCCTGACCTACTTTCTGCCTGATTGGACTCCCAGGGATTCTGTTTTGACATTTCTATATTCATGGTCAAATTATAAAGACTTGAGGAAACACGGACTGGACCTTCCCAAGACTGTGCTGTTTGGTGAGTCCCGTCTCGTGTTTCTTAAATGCTTCTTTCCTGCCGAGATGCTTTTTCTGTGGGAGTCCGTGGTCATCCAGCCGCGGAGGAGCTGGGGGCCCTCGGCGCTCAGAGGAGACCCCGCCGGCCGTTGGCTTTTCCCGGTCAGCTTTCCGAGTCTTCTGCTTGCAGCGAGTTTTGGGCTTGCACCAGGTGACGCCAAATACACTCTCTGAATGGGAAGTAAAGTCTCTTTGTCACAGAGACGACTATTTATAGAGTGCCAAACGGTGGATGCTGTTCTTTTTCTCCAAAATAATTTCTACGCTGAAAATGAGATCATTTGTACTTTGGAAGCCATAAAACCATTTCCACTTCCTCTGCTCTACAAGAGTTAGTGTGTGTGTGAATTATTTAACCATTTTAACACTGTGCGGCATAAGAAGACGTGAGAATTCTGAAAAAGGCTGTCTCGTCTCTCTCGTTCACTCAGAAGATGCCTCTGTCCTTCATCTGCGGCCGGCTCCCGAGTCTGCAGCCATAGTGCCTGAAGAATCCTTTGAGTCATTTGGAGCAGGGGTGGGTCGGCCCACCTTCCCCGCGTGGGGCCGGACGGCACGCGTTAGGTCTTCAGATCGCCCTGCCTCCGTTCCAACGGCTCACCTCTGTGCGGCGGCTCAGTAGCGGCTGTGGACGATACGTACGTGCGTGAGCATGGCTGGGTGCCAATCAGACTTTATTTATGGGCCCTGAAATGTGAATTTTATATCATTTTCCTGTGTCATTGTTACAGAACCCCTGGGCTGCTCCAATTGAAAACAAACCCATGGGCTCTTTAGTTAGGGGTCCGATTGCCCGCCGCCAGAATTACAACTCTTAATACTTTAGTGAAAAGAAAATTGTTTATTTAACAGTTACACATATCCTTGCCTCCCCCCTCCCAAACCTGGCCAGTTTTAGGAAGGTCAGAAACACCGTTTCCCTACTTCCCAAACACAGTTCAGCTTTACCAGCGGCTGCCAATCATTCAGTCTGATTGGGGAGGTCCTTTCTGTGCTGTGGTACCCTCCAGCTCTCAATACAAAACCGCCGGGATTCTCGGCCTCCTTGCAAACTGTCTTCTTTCTGTAAACCGCATGGATCTCCTCTCCTCCAGAGCAGCCCTGCGAACACCCGCCAGCGAGGGAGACAGCCCCAGAGCGTGCCACCCCTAAAGTGTTCGCGGCTGCCTATATATCCCTGACTGCGTCCTCTGACGCAGTGGGTGTTGCCAACAGTTCTGACCATTCACAGAACCCCACGCAGGCTCTGTGTGCTTTCCATACCATCCCCTGGTTCAAGACTCCTCCCCTCCACCTGAGGCCTTGGAAGCATCCAAGCCATTTTGCATAATGAAAGACACCAGCCACCAGCCTCAGGCGTGTGGAGGCAGTCTGAAAGCTGCTTCCTTCTCCCCATCCCCCAGCCGCAAACTCCGGGGATTTTTGGACTCCCTGTTTCTGTAACATCATGACATACTGTTCTTTTGTTTTTTTTCTTTTTTAACCACTTACAGATGGAATAACCTTTCTCAGGTGGTGGGCCACACGCAAACGGGCAGCACCTGAACTTGGTCACAGGCTGCCGCCACTCCCTCTGCTTGGGAGTGGAACGTGGGTCCTTCCAGCTGCTCTGGCGCCTTTGCTGCTCTTGTGGGGGTGAGTGAGCCTTGGTTACAGATTTGTATCTGCTCACATGATATCGGGCTCTCGAGTGCTTTCCTCCCTCAGTTTTATTGAGATACAACTGGCATGTGAGGGATGCAACGTGATGATTTGATATGTGTACATATTCTGAAATGATTACCACAGTAAGTCTAGTTAACGTCCATCACCTCATTGAGTTTCAGTGCTTTTTCTTGTGATGAAAACTTTTCAGGTTTAGCCTCTTAGTGGCTTTTCAATATGCAATACGGTGTTGTTAGCTGCAGTCCCCCGCTGTAAACTATTACACCCCCAGGACTTTCTCATCGTATACCTGGGCATCTGTGCCTTTTAACCATCCCCATGCGTTTGCCTGCTCTCGTCCCCGAGGCTTTTTTCTTTTAAAAATGCCAGCGATGGTAATGGACACATTACACGTGTTAACAGCACAGTAAGTGACAAAGATCACGTATGGGCTGTTCCTGTGTGCGAGGGTCGGAGCCGATGCGTGCCCACCCCACGCCTGTCTGTGTCAATCTCCTCTGCCCGCCAGGAGGTGGGCGTCAGCCGCGTCCCTGTTTATAGGAAGAAGGGCCTCAGGCTGCGGGTGGCACCCAGCCCCGCTCGTCCCGGGGTAACCGTGGCACGCGACGCGGGTTGAATTCAGTCTCTGAAGCCTGTTTCCCAAGCAGCCCTTATAGCCTCTCATTTCCTCTTTTAGTGGAATGACTGCGATGCTTCAGCTGGCACCTCGTAAGGTCCCTCAGGGCCGAGGCTGTAGTGAAATGGGCGGGAGCTCCACGGCCGCTTCACCTTGAATCTCCACTTCTGTCCGTGGGAAGCAGGCGGGGCCACGTTTCCTCCTGTGATCGCACAGGCTCTTCCTGCCCCGAAGAACCCGAACACAGTCACCGCTAAGCTCCGCCAGGACGGCCCACTGAGCTCACTGTGGACACATAGGATAAGCTCTTGGGATGTTCCCGGGCACGGCGGCCATCAGCGGTATTTTCTGGTGACAGGTTTCAGTTTAAAATCCCGGGTCAATCAGTGCCCTGCTCTCTGGAGGAAAGGAAAGAAACCACTGGAAAATGGCTGAGAAGCAGAAACCCCCCTGAATCCTCTTGGAAGTGGCAGGTGTTCTGGGGGCCGGGGTGGGGGCGATGTGGGGTCCGCTGAGTGCTAAACGTGGGTCCCACTCTTTGGCCTCCCTGGCACCTGCCCCGCAGCGCCCTGTGACAGAAGGCGAGCTGGCCGCTTCCAGAACGGTCTTTGGTGGCCGTGTGGCCCGTTAGGCTCCTGAGAGACACATGGTGAGGGTCAGGGTGGGGCGGGAGGAGTCCTGCTTCCGCTGGTCCTTGGGGCAAGAGGACAAGCTCAGTTTGTGCTGAGAGACCAGTTTACACCCAGCTTGGTTTAAATGTAACCCTATGAAATGACCTGAAGCAGAAGAATCCACTTCCCAGAAGTCCCAGAGGTACCCGGGAACTCTTACATTTGAATGACATCTAGGGAGAGTTAGGTGGCTGGGCTCGGTCTCTTTATGTGACACAAATGTTTCACACGGGAGAGAAGCCCAGTGAGTGGGGCGACTGCCTCGCCGCCCCATGGGGGCCAGGAGCACCCAGCTCTTCTGGAGCAGCAGGCATGGCTGGAGACCACGCCTGCCCGAAGGGTTGGGACAGGGTGGCCCTGAGTCCCAGGCATCTTCTATCCGGAGGGAACTGGGAGAGGCAGAGGCCAAGTCCATGGCCAAGTGTCTGCATTGATATCAAGGAAAGCGAGGGACTTACCAGGCGAGTGTGGCATTTGAGGAGCCAGGAGCACAGCCTGGGGACACACCCGGGCCCCGAAAAAGAGCAGAAGAAGAGGAAGGCCGCTGCTCCTGACCTCACGGCAGTGTGTTCCCGGCTCTTGTCTCCCGCTCGGGTTCACCTGGCGTCTGTGATTTTGCAGAGCCTCCCATTTCCGTCTGTGACGTGGGATGCCATTCACCTCCATGACTGTCTTTTGACTGTCCTGGGTCCTGTGTACAGCAGCAGGGACGGTGGACAGAGCCCTGCCCTCTGACCACGAGGCCTGGGAGGTGGAGGCCGCCAGCCCTCAGTGGACCGGTTTCCAGAGGCGTCAGGCTGTGGGAGGGCCGGAGGGGAGAGCAGTCACCGCGCAAGGTGCCAGCTCCCACCGTGGCTGCTCCACTGTGCTGGTTATTTCTAGCGTTATTATCAGCGGCCTTGTCTTCATGGCGTAAGGCAGTGGAGGAGGAAGGGAGGGAAACAAGAAATCAGGGAAAGCTGGGGGACGGTTACGCAGCGCAGCACTGCGCGGCAGAGAGAGAGGAGGAGCCCCTGCCATTTGTGGCCGCGTGGATGGAACTGGAGAGAATTATGCTCAGTGAAGTAAGCCAGGCAGTGAGAGGAAAACACCATATGATCGCATCTAATACAGGAACAACGCAAACAAGTGAGCAAAACTGAACCAGAGGCGTGGAAACAAGGAGCAGACTGACAGTGACCAGAGGGGAGGGGCGAGGGGAGAGGGGGGAAAGAAGGGGAAGGGTCTGGTCAAGGGACAGGTGTAAATGACCCATGGACACGAACCACAGGGTGGGGACTGACTACGGGAGTGGGGGGCGGGGGGCGGGGCAGGGGAGGGCAAGGGCGGAAACATGGGACAAGTGTAACAGAACAATAATAAAAAAATGGCAAAAGGGAAATTAGAAAGCAGGGAGGTCAGAACGCTAGCGCTGATGGGGCAGAGGGGCTCTGCGTGTAGACCCACCTTCCCCTCCACGCGAGTCTGCCCTCCCCTCCGCCATGGACCCCAGCTCATCGGGAGGCATCAGGGCAGCACTCTGGGGTCAGAGACGTGACTTGGACCCCTGGCCCTTGCAGCTCTTCCTTTTTCCTTGCGCTGCCTGGGGAGCACTTGAGAGTGGGAGCAGGCCAGACTCTATAGGTCCCTCCCAGCCTGTGAGGGGCCGGCAGGACGTGAGTGCTGATGCAGCCTGCCGGGGCCAGGGCAGGAGGGCCCCCCAGTGAGGGAGCAGGAGGGCCCCCAATGAGGGAGCAGGAGGGCCCCCCAATGAGGGAGCAGGAGGAGCCCCAGTGAGGGAGCAGGAGGAGCCCCAGTGAGGGAGCAGGAGGAGCCCCGATGAGGGAGCAGGAGGACCCCCGATGAGGGAGCAGGAGGACCCCCAGTGAGGGAGCAGGAGGACCCCCGATGAGGGAGCAGGAGGAGCCCTGATGAGGGAGCAGGAGGAGCCCCGATGAGGGAGCAGGAGGACCCCCGATGAGGGAGCACAGCGGGAGGGCTTGGATTTGGGAGGCGGCCCAGGGCCCCGTCTGCACCGAAGCCTCAGAGCCAAGGTGTCCGGACAGCTCCCCTGGCCTCCTCGCTGGGACCCATGCTTCTCAGGAGGGAACGTAGCAGCTGGGTGCGCGCCTTGCCAATTTCGAGCGCACGGGCCCCGTGGCGGAGGCACTGGGACCCGGGTGTCAGGATGACGTGACGGGTGCAGGTTTGGAAGATAGAAAGCAGATGAGGGTTACTCGGAGGTGAAATGTGGTTTTCGCTGCTTACAATCGGGGCCGTGAAACCCAAGCTCCCCTTGAGTCTCAACGGCCGGTATTTGTTTGCTTATTTTGGCCCCTCTCCCTGCCGCTGGGATCCCCTCGCGCTCCCCGCAGCAGCGCCAAATGACACACGTTTAATCTAAAACCATGAATCTCAGGTCCTAGGGCCGCGGCTGTCACCCGCCAGCTGTGTGACCTCCACAGGCCACTCAGTCCTCTGGCACGCTCCTCTTCTCGTCGTTAAGGGAGGGAGTCGTTCCCAACAGCGGAACCCTGTGATTCCATGGGAACATGCTTTATTTAGAGAACGTGGCTAACACGGAGTGGGACCAGGGGACAGCGCGCTCCGCACGAACGGGGCGACACCCAGCTGGTTAGGTTTTACACGTCCGTCTCTGCAGGAACGCGCACAGGACACACTTCAGCCCAGCGGCGGTCAGGCCCACATGTAGTTCATGCACTGACTCTGGCAAGTCCCGGTAACACTGATAAACCTCCCTCGTTAAGTGAAACTCTGTGGGAAGAGGAGCCTGCTCCCCAAAGAAGGCACGACCTCATGGGGGTTAATTGTTACCAAACGGCCTCCCAATAAGACGGATTAGCTGACACATGGGTGGCGGGAAGCATCCTGTCACCCGGGCACTGCTTCTGGCTTCCGTCCAGCAAGAACGAGCGGGAAATAAATGCAGAAGTCCGTCGGGCTGCCCCGCTGACCTTCGTAGGCAGGGCCGGACATGTTTGCAGAGGAAGAGCAGCAGAAGATCTTGTAATGACTGCGTCCGTGATGGGCTTTACACTAAATCACTTCTTGACATTTCGACCGAAACCAGCAGCTCAGCTAATGGATCTGATGTTCCTACCACGCACACAGTCTGGTTTGGCAAATCCTCAGCTCAGAGGACCCCCCGCAACGGGGGTCCCTCTAGACCGGGAGCAGGTCGTATGGGGAACACGCTTTGATGGGGGACGTCGGGGCGGCCTGCGTTTGGGGCGTGACCGTGGTAAGCAAACCCCGTGGTGGAGATGGCCTTGTGATGGCCCTCTGGTTCAAGGACAGTAAAGACAGCAGCGACAGAGGGACTGGGAGGAAATGGAAGGACTCATGGGGCAGCACGCAGCAGGGCCATTTTGCACAAGCGTCACCCTGCTTTCCCTCTTACACTGTGCTGCCCCTCTGCCTCCGGCAAGCAGACACCAAACAGGGACCCCAGCCAACTCCTGGGGCCCCAGAGGTGGCCCTGCTTGCCGACCACAAGCCCCGGCTCAGGGGTGGTCTCTCGCCCCTTGTCTAGCCTTTGAGACCTGGCCTGGCCTCTCCATGCCGACCCTGGGGGTTGCCCCCCTCTCTGTGCTATTCCCTCCCTTCTTTCCTTCAGGCTTGTCCCATGCCACCGCCTCCCAGAGCCTCCCTCCCTTTGCTGCAGTCCAGAGGGACGCTGCCTGTGCCCGCAGCCACCCCTGTCACTTAGAGACCTCCACTCGTGCTTCTTAAGGTGCTTCGCACGGGAGGGTGAGTGGGCACCAGGGAGCACTCAGCGGTGCGCCATTGTCCGTCCCGGGATGGCAGTCTGGGTGGGCTCAGGGAGTGGGTCCTGGCACCTCCCGGCACCAGCACGCGGGAGGCCCCAGGGGGTGACCGAGGGGGCGGACGGCAAAGGGAGGGAAGGAGACCTGTGTGGCGCCCTTAGGACTCAGACTTGGGAGAACGCCTCGGCTCAGGTCTCACGGTTGTTCTCCATGGGGCGCGTGGCTCTCAGAAACGGGAAGTGACCTCCCTCCTCGTCTCTCATGCTGTGACACATTAAACCATCCTTTAGAGCAAAATGAAGGAGGCCTGACAATGACAATGGCTGGTACCATCACTCTGGACATAGGTCTGCTGATCGCTGTGTTCAGAAAATTTGCATCTAAAAAGCATGAAATAAACGAGGAACAGCCCACGGTCCGGCGGGGGGTGGGGGTGGGGGGTGGGGGTGGCACATCCGGGACGGACGAGGCCTCTGCAGGGAGAGGTGGCATCTGTGGGGCGGGACAACAGCGCCCCAGAGAGGCTAGTCCCCAGGGCCGGGTGAGCAGCACACGCCCCCGCGTGCGCACCAGCACCGCCCAGCCATGAGTTTCCTTTCCCCGTTTCACATCCTCGCTCTCCCCGGTGGATAGTCCTTGGCAGCTTTCCCGAGATATCAAATTCCGGGAGAGAAAATACACAGGTCAAGTGTAAGGACTAAATAGAACCCTGTGTTGGAAACGACTTTTGTCAGGTGTCTGGGAAACAGCTCCGCCTTCAGCTACGAGTTAATCAGACAGCCAGCCGCGCGCGGAACACGCAAGGGGCCCGCGCCGCCCCCCGCGCCTCCCTGCTCACCTTGGGCAGGTCACGCCACCTCTCGGGGCTGCAGCCTTCTCATCTCACTAATGAGGGGCTTGGATTAGCCGGGCCGGCTCCTTCCAGGCCTGAGAGGATGTAATTCTATCCTCCCGCCGTCAGTTCCAAGCTGCCACCCCTCCAGCTGGCACTCATACTGCTGGGCCGCACGGAAAATTCTCCGCCAGCCGCGGGGCTGCACTGCCGCCTTTAATGTGCTTGCAACGCGCTTTGACCGGTTTCTTCTAATCATAGAAACGGGTGAGGGGCGTGGGGAGGAGGAGAGCTGACGCAGGGGCTCGTCCGGCACGTCCCTGTGAGCCGAGACCTCGCCCAGAGACAGCGGGCGGTTTCCACATGGATGCGCCGTGGAGGCGGGCCCTGGGCATGGGCCCGGGGGGCCCGGGAGACACGGGGTCCTGTGTGGGCCACTGTGGTGTGTCGGGAGGGCTTTGACTCTGAGCCTCGGTTTTGTCATCTGTACAACGGGATAACAGTCCCCGTCCAGGCTTGCGAGGAGTGGCACACATGGTGATCTACATGGCACACACATGTGTGAATGTTAGTGTTACTATGTAGGACATGCGGCGATTTACATGGCACACACATGCAAGTTAGTATTATTACTATATAGCAATGTGGCAATAGAAGCTCAGAGAAGGAAAACTCTGACTCCAAAAAACCTCCGCTGCCTTGCGGCATACCTCTTCAGGGGAAAGGCTAAGGGAGTAAACCCCGACAGAAAATCCGGAGCCGGAGTCCCTAAGGCGGTTTGACGTTGTAGTCAACACCGGCAACTCCTGCGGCGCACCTGAAGCCAAGCTGTATTGACTCCGTCTTTCCCTTGGACCCTTCAGCTGCGAAGAGAGGGGGGGTCTGCTGCATGGGCAACAGCAGACCCTCCATATCACCCTGCCCAGGCTCTGTAGCTTCAGCTTCACTGGAGAGGACACTCCAGCGTCATCGCAAGATGTCGATTCAACACGGGAGGAGACAGATACCGTGTCACTCCCGAGTCGGACTGCACAGCCATTCTCGGCGGTGCAGATAGACTCTTGGGATGCTACACCATCGTCTCTCGAGACGGACGGCTGCCGACGAATGTGGCAATCTACATGGAATGCATATGTGAGTGTTAGTATTATTACTATGTAGTGCACATGGCGATCTACATGTCACACACATGTGTGAGTGTTAGTATTATTACCACGTAGCATGCATGGTGACCTACATGGCAACAAATGTGAATGTTAGTATTATTACTATGTAGCACATGCAGCTACCTACATGGCACACACATGTGAGTGCTAGTATTATTACTATGTAGCGCATGTGGCAATCTACATGGCACACCCATGTGAGTGTTAGCATCATCACTGCTACTGTCATCACGGTTCAACCACGAGGTATGCTAATTTCCTCCAGCTGCTTCTCCCTGGTCACAGCTGCTGTCTTCAGGGTTGAGAGGAAGGTCAAGTTTCTGATTCTGAGGCCTGGTGACCTGATGCTCCTGGGTGACTTTGGCATGGAGAGGACACGTGGTCCAGACGGGGAAAAGCTACCTGCAGGAGGCATCCAGGAGGTGGTAGGAGGGATGAACTACGCTCTGCCTCCTGGGCATTTAGTTTGGGGACAAGCCAGGCTCTTCTTTGCTCTGTGCTGAGTCCGCCACGTTTTAGTGGAGGAGGCTCGTGAGCACCCAAACCGCCAAGGACGAGACAAACGCGCCCAACGCTGGGCGACCCGGGCCACCGCTGACATCGGGGAGGCCTTGCTGCTCCTGCACGCGTCTCCCTGGGGCAGGGGTGGCCTTGTGAGGACGCCCTCTGCTGTGTCCCTGCCCTCGCCCGTCAGCTCCCGGGAGCCGGGATGGGCTGGCCCCGCAGTCCTCGGGGGCTGCCTGCTGAGTGAGTGCGCGACCACTGCCGCTCTGGGGACACTCCATCCAGCGCGTCTCTTTCTGAAAATGGGGGCCCGGGAAGTCTTCCCAGCGCCCTTCCCAGCACGGCCATGCAGCCCCATTCTCGGAGAGGGGGCCTCTGTGACGAAGTGTCCCACGGGTCTGCACCGCCCTCCCTGTGACCTGCCCGCCCCGCCCCACGCGTGACGCCAGCCAGCAGCTGTGTTTGAACAGCAGCATGAGGTGCAGTTTACACACCGCAAACACACCCACTTCCGTGCACTTGCCCATGACCTCTAGCACATTTGCAGATTTGTTCATCTGCCCCCACAACCCCGGTAGGACTTTCCCACCAGCCCCGAAAGACCCCCGCGCCTGGCCCCGCGCCGCTCCCAGCCCAGCCTCCGCGGGCCTGCCTCTGCTGGACGCCCCGTGTCCCTGCGGCCAGGCAGTCGCCGGCTTTCAGGCAGCAGCAACATTGATGGCTTCCCTCCCGGTTCCTGGCAGAGAACGACTGAGTCTGTGGCCCCGACGCCTCTGGAGGTCAGGCAGACACGGCTGCCGTGGCCCACCAGCGGGAGGCCCCTCTCGCCACCGCGACCCTGCCACTCCCACCCCCACGGCCTGGTCCGGCGCCCTTGTCCCCACCTGCCACCTGCGCGGTCCACCGCCGCGTGTCCTCTTCAGTCCTCTTCTTACCAGGTGACTCATGTTTGGTGATGAGCGCCGCTTTCTTGTCCTCCCCAGCAACTTCCCCTGCTTTTGTTACTTATTTGCATGTTTTCTGTTTCCCGGAGTCGAGTGTACGCCCCGCAGCGGTGGTAGTGGTGGAGGGCAGGGTCTGCCTGGTCGGCTCCTTTCTGCATTTCCGGGGCCTGGGACGTCACACGAAGCTCAGGGTCCCTGGCTGGACCAAGTGCAGGGACCGCAGCTCCCACGGTTCCACTCTGCCCGCACCTTCAGCTTCTGATAACAGAAACGATCCTTATTTCTAGAAATGTTTTGTTTTATCAATCTCCAGAATAAGAATTTAAGTAATTTTTAAAAAGTATATTTTATTATGTTATTACAGTTGTCCCAATTTCTTTCCCCTTTGCTCCCCTCTTCCCAGTACCCCCTTCCCTCCAGCAGTCCCAGCCTCCTTACTTCATGTCCATGGCGCCTGCCTTTATGTTCTTTGGCCCTCTCTGTCCTCTACTATTCTTAACATCCCCCTGTCTGTTTTGTACCAGCCAATTATGCTTCTTAGTCCCTGCACCATTTTCCCATTTCTTCCCATCCCCCCTCCCAGCTGGTAACCCTGCAAATGATCCCCATACCTATGGTTCTGTTCCTATTCTGGTTGTTTGCCTAGTTTGTTTTTGTTTTTATTTTTTAGATTCTGTTGTTGATAGTTGTGAGTTTGTTGTCATTTTAATGTTCATGATTTTGATCTTCTTTTTCATAAATAAGTCCCTTTAACATTTCATATAATAATAGCTTGATGATGATGAACTCCTTTGGCTTTACCTTGCCTGGGAAGCACTTCATCTGCCCTTTCATTCCAAATGATAGCCTTGCTGGATAGAGTAACCTTGGTTGTAGGTCCTTGCTTTTCATCACTTTGAATACTTCTTGCCAGTCCCTTCTTGCCTGCAAAGTTCCTTCTGAGAAATCAGCTGATAGTCTTATAGGCACCCCTTTGTAGGTAGCTCTCTGCTTTTCTCTTGCTGCTTTTAAGATTCTCTCTCTAACTTTCACCTTTGGCATTTTAATTATGATGTGTCTTGGTGTGGTCCTCTTTGGGTCTAGCTTGTTTGGGACTCTCTGTGCTTCCTGGACTTGTATGTCTATTTCCTTCACCAAGTTTGGGAAGTTTTCCTTCATTATTTTTTCACATAAGCTTTCAATTTCTTGCTCTTCCTCTTCTTCTTCTGACACCCCTGTGGTTCAGATGTTTGCATATTTAAAGTTGTCCCAGAGGTTCCTAAGCCTCTCCTCAGTTTTTTAAATTCTCGTTTCCTCATTCTGCACTGGTTGACTGTTTTTTTCTTCCTTATGTTCCAAACCATCGATTTGAACCCCAGTTTCCTTCCCTTCACCATTGGTTTTGTGTGGATTTTCCTTCGTTTCACTTAGCATAGCCTTCACTTCTTCTCTTATGCATTTGTCGTACTCAACCATATCTGTGAAGCCTGTGAGCATCTTTATCACCTGTGTTTTGAATTCTGCATCTGTGAGGTTGGCTATCTTCCTGTCATTTAGTTCTCCCACTGCAACCTTGATCCATTCCCCCTTTTGGGCCATACTTCTATGTCTCCTCATCTTGACAAGCTCCTGTGTTTGTTTGCCTCTGTGTCTTAGGTAGAGCTGTTTCACCTGTTACGTTTAAGGAGCGGAGCCTTAGGTATTCATCAGTATAGGGCAACCAGTTTCACCACGTTGTGGTGCTGTGTGTGGGGAAGGGGTCCGAGAGGGAACAATGCCACCTGCCCAGTACTTGCCCCTATTCCAGGCACCTCTCCCACTTCGTATGGGACTGGCACCCCTCTAACTGTTGCCCTGGCTGTCCTTCCCAGAGTGGGTGGGTCTGCGGACGTTCTAGGCCCGTGGGGGCCCTTTAAACAAGCGGACTCTGCTGAGAGATTGGCAGGTTCTTCCTCCGCCCCAACCCCCACTGGTCTGCACAGTCAGAAGCAATGAGGCTTGATTTCCCCAGTGCTGGGACCGTGAGCCATGCAGTCCGGTCTGATGCTGGGAGTGCTCACTAGGTGTCCCTCCTGACTTTTTAAAACATGTGACTGTGCTTTCCGCTGGCCTGTCACTGCCACCGCTGCTGCTGCCACCACACCGCGTCCTCTCCACCCCGGCTCCGCCCCTCCTACTGTCTGGGTGAGTATTTCTTCTTTACGTCTTTGTTTGTTGGACTTTCATGCAGCTCAATTTTCTGGAACTTCTGGTTGTCTCTAGTTTTGAGGTAGTTGTGTTCCTTCTTAGTTGTGGATGGAGGTGCAGCATGTCTGTCTAGGCCTCCGTCTTGGCCGGAAGTCCCCTAAGGATTTTTAAAAAAACCCTCTTTTTATGAATCCCACTTAAATCCAGCCCAAACTGCAACTGTAGCCCTAACCCTAAAGTCTAAAAGGTAGATAGGAATTTTCTTCCTGGAGTATTTTTATTGCGGAAAGTCACCTTGGTCTGTCTTCATAGAGGATACAACTATAAACACTAGGAGCCAGCTAGTGGGTTTCTCTTTGGTGAATTACAAGCTTAGGGGCTTAGAGCTAAAAGGGAGGGAAAGTAGTGTCAGCAGCAGATGGTGTCACCAGCCTGGGTAGGGTCGGGAGGTGGGGGTGGGGTCTGACCCTGACCCCTTTCTGTGGATGATGACGCTTTGCACATCTGTCCCCGTGATGGCGAATGGAGGGCGGGAGGGATGGACTTTGCTATATTGTTTCTCTCAGCCTCTTGTTCTCTGCAGAGTGAAAGCAAAGCCCCTCCCGTCCGCTCCTACTGGGGCTTGTTAAGCCATGGCCTTGGGGGCCTGCGGGTAGTGGCGGGGGCAGCGGCAGCTCCTACCACCACCGGGGGAGCACTGCCTGTGGCTACTCCGGCCCCGGCTGGCCTCGCTGCAGGGCTTGGGGGCCTGGTGGGGGGAGTTTAAAGGCCCCTCATGTTAGCATCCCTGAGCCCACTTAACTCTGTCGGGTTGGTGTCTGGGGAAGAATCAAGGGCAGTAGGTGCAGGGCCGTGCTGGGCAGTGGCCAGAACGCGCCGTGAGGCCCTCGGCCCAGCGCATCACAGGTGGTGTTTTCCACCAGCGGAAAGGGACAGAAGCATCTTTCTCAGGGATGGGCACGCAGTGTGAGGTGGACGGTGCACACGGCAGCTTCTCCTGGGCCAGCTCTGCCCGCACGACGTGGGGGCCTAAGAAATGAGAACGCACCTCTTTGTGGCCAGCTCTACGCCCCCAAAGGGCACCCTGCTTCGGTGTTTTGCTCCACTTTCAATGCTGAGGTCTGCCTACTCCCTCCAGCACCGACAGGAGGTGCTGGGGGGTGGGGTGGGTGGTCAAAGCCAAGGGCTGCTTCATGTCCAGCCCAGGAAGGACGGGGGAAGCAGGAGGGTCCTCAGTGTGCTGTGGAATCCCAGGGGCTACAAGTGAGTGCCAGACCTGCCTTGGGTCCCCGTCAGGAGTATCCTGGATGAGCTGTTGTTCGAGCTGTGCAGGAGGCAGACAGGGTAGTCAGATGGACCCCGAGTCGGGCAGTCAGACGGACCCCGAGTTGCCGGACGGACGCCTCTGCTCAGCCAGGCATGGCAGGTGTGCCGCCAGTCCCGGGAGGTGGGGTCTGGAATGGCAACCCCGACACAGTGCTAGAAATCCTAGAGATGAGGGGTCTGCCTTCCAGGGAGGGAAAGAGATGCGTCCATGCGGGGGGCAAACGCCTGCGCAGGGGTGGTAGGGGCTCACCGCCGTTCTCTGTAGCCCTGACACCACCCCTCAGCCAGTCTGTCCTCCCCTGGGGTGGGAGGGCAGGTCCAGGAGCAAAGGCAGGAGTGGGTGGGAGGATCCCAAAGGCTAGTCCCTCTCTGCCTCCCCACCCACCGCGCTGCGCAGGGGCGCTGCCCCCAGAGGGCACCCAGTCCCAGCAGCACCCAGCTCTCCTGGGCGGGCAGGCACGGCCGTGCACTCACGCTCTCCTTCCCGGCCGCCCTCAACAGCAGCGCCTGTGATTCGGTCTCTGGGAAGCCTCCCACGCGCCCACGGAGCGGAGAGAGCAGCGTGCTGCAGACACTGTGGTCACCGAGAAGGCCCAGGGCCAGCGGAGGCCACCCAGAACCGACAGCTGTGGCAGGGAGGTGTCCCTCGCGTTTCTGCCGACCCTTTGGGTCTGTGAAGGCTGCACAGAAAGCCCAGGGCAGGGGCCTTTACTGCCCGGTGCCAGTGACCTTCCTGTCCCTCTGCAGTCCGTGAAATTACTCTGCTCACCTTGCAGTGGCGTTTGGTAAAGCTCTTCGGCTGGGGGGCGCCTGCTGGGACCCTGCCGACGGACCCCAGCAAGCCCACTCCGGGCAGGATTCCCGCGGCTTTCCACGCTCTGAGCCCCATAACCAGAGGCCGGGCTCCCCGGAGAGCCCGGGGACGGTGCCCCGTTATGAACAGTTTGAGGCTGGAAGTGTTCAGGGGCTGGTTGGTTGCGCAGCCACCAGTGTGTTTGGAGGAACACGATGGACTGTGGGCGAACGTGGGGGGGATTCCAGTCCTGCTGCCTCCCCTTTGACCCTGGCCTCTCCTTTCTCTCGCCGACCCTCAGGACCCTGGGCTCCAGCCGCTCTCCGCTGCCCCGCACGTCCCCACTGAAGTTTCCTGCGCTAATGGGTGATTAGGCCTGAACGCACGGCGATTGCTGGCCTATTTCCTTTCCCGGATAATGTCTCCTTCCTCTTTGTATCAGTTAGAACCTTTCATGTCTTAACGAGAGGGGCGACTCGTGTGAGATTTCAGGCACGCCAGGGGGGCGAGTTCTGAACTTGTGGCTCCCCTCCCAAAGGGGACGCTGGGGGACGCACTGGCCGCGTGGCGCTATGCCTGGCCTTGCATCTGCTCCCACACACTGGTGGCTGGGCGCAGTGTGGGGGTGATGCAGGAGAGGGTCTCTGCATATTTGGGGGCTCCATGGGGGGTGGAGGGTGAGGCTCCCTTGTGTTGCACCAGGCTCACAGGAAGACAGGGATATCTACAAGGGCTGACCCTCTTTTGACCGTTAAGTGGCTGAGGGGAGCCTCCTGTTAGAAACACGCACGTTAGGAAGTGCAGGAAGCTGAAGGGTAATCAGCGTATGACCTGAGGCTCAGGGCAAAGCCTCCAGCGTGTGAAGAAGAGCGACTCACTGTGGGGTGCCTCTGAGATCAGACTCGCTCACATCCTCCCAGACGCTGCACACCGGAGAGAAGCCAGTGGAGAACGTCATGGTTCTTCGGCTCGAGGACTGATGGTCTCCAGGTTCAGCGCCGTCCCGTCGGGTAGAACTTGCAGTGAAGACGGGAATGTTCTACGTCTGTGACATCCCCGATGGCAGCTGCTCACGCACTTGGCCACTGAGCATGTGAGGGACCAAATGATTCATTTCATAAACTCTTAGTCACTTTCAACTTGAATCCAAATACCCACGCACATGAGACTCCTGGCTGCTCGAGCCGGGTGTGTGCAGCTGGGAGTGGGGCCGGGAGGCATGGGGGAGCCGGGGAGGGAAGCGCAGAAAGGCAGGTGACTGGGAGATGTGGGGGGCGGCCATGAGGACGTTGTAAGGCTGGTCCCTGGAGGTGATGGGAAGCCGTGGAAGGGTCTCAGCAGCAGCTGAGTGAGGCATTCAGATCTGCAGTTGGACAGACAGTTGGGGGTCCATGGAGACAGGGGCCGGGAAAGCAGAGGAGGAGGTAGGAGATAAGAACATGCTCATATCGCGTGACCGGGGGGATGCTTCTCCCCAGGAGCTGTGCCGCGCGCTCCACACGGTGACCACAGCTCCTGCAGAAACTGTCCCAAAGGGAGAGTTGTCCGGGTGTTGTGATCAAGCCATGGACTGTCGAGAGAGGGAGACAGAGAGACAGGCCTAGAAGACACCCCCGCCTGCAGCTGAAGGGAGCATCCTTCAGAGAGAGGGATGCTGGGAGGAGCAGGCTTGGCCACCTGAGTTGCGTCCCAGCTGCCTGGGTAAAGCGAGACTCAGGCCCCTCAGACCAGCAGCTCCACCGAGGACAGCAAGGTGACTTGGAGGAGACTTCTCAAAGGGTAGGGGACGGTGACCTGGGGC
Source organism: Furipterus horrens (assembly GCF_987537825.1). Lineage (NCBI taxonomy): Eukaryota > Metazoa > Chordata > Mammalia > Chiroptera > Furipteridae > Furipterus > Furipterus horrens. The sequence continues at coordinate 200,657,919 of NW_028327175.1, forward strand.
TGGGGCGGTGACAACTGGCAGGCGCCTTTTCTTGCCCAGGCCAAGTGGCCCTGTCCTCTTGGCACTGGACAGCCAGGCGGTGAACAAACTGGAGGCCTGTGGGAAGTGGAGAAGGCCCGGGCCACACCACACGGGGACCGGAGATGTGACCTTCGTAGAATGAGGGTGTGACCAAGGGCTCCTGTGGGTACAGTGTCCGTGAAGTTACTAGTTATTTTACACTTGATCTTCGCCAAAGTCCGCGGAGCAAGCTTTACCACGTCTCTTAGACCTTCTTCTAGAAAGGAAACAGCTCCCGCTCCACAGAGAGAAGGTGTCATGCGACCTAAACTGGCTCCGTCTGCATCCGCCCCGCCTCATCTAACCTGCAGGGGTGACCGGGTCCCCGCACGGAGCTCTAGCCCGGACCTGTTCCTCAGCTCTGTTTCCCCAAGCGCGCGGCCACGGGACAGCGGGGCTGCAGCTCGGCCCGCGCGGGACGCTGTCGAGAGGAAAGACGTCGGGACTCGAGAATTGTTCAGATCGTGGCAGCAGGTGAAAAACGCAGGTTCTGAAATAGAACGGAGAGTAAACTCATGTATTTGTTTGAAAAAGATACATATGTTCATGAATCGTTAGGATAATGTACCGAAAATCATGGTCTCCCTACAGAGTAGGATTGATTATAGGTGCTGTAAAATGTTTTTCTTTCTCTGCATTTTTTATGACTTTTCTTCAAAAACATGTTTTGCTTTGAAATTGAAAAAAAGAAAAATCCTTTTTTTTTTTTTTTTGCAAGGGGCTGGCCAGAGGGATGGGTTTTCTCTGGAGTTGGGCTCCGCCTCCCGGAAGCCCGTCGCATCAGAAGGTTTTAAGATGTGAAACCCAGGAAGGCTGTTTCCAGTGACTCCTTTGTCCGTGGTCAGAAAAGCTTTCTCCTCATCCGTCTGAGGGTCCTGGCCTTGAGCTGGCCTAGTGCGGGGCCCTGAGGGGACGTGCCTCTGTGAACAAGCAGTGACATCGGGACTCCTGTGCGCTCAGCTGGGAAAGGCGGCTCAGACCCAAGCCTGGCTCCGTGAGAAGGCATCGGAGCATGGCTGGGTGGAGCCACGGGCTCTCCTGGGGACAGTGGCATGGCTGAAATGGGGTTCCTGCTCAGTCAGGTCCCAGGAATCCTGCTCCCAGTGGTCCCGACTGTCCGACAGCGTCCACGGGAGGTGACAGAGGGCCTGTTATTAGGCCCCAGGCCCCACTTTAAATGGTGGTCACAGCCAGGCAAACACCGGGCTGCAAAGCTGGCCTTGCAGATGGGACAGCTGGACGATTTTTAGGTGGCCTTTACTCCTTTTTGGCACACTCCCTGGGTGGTGAGTTGGCCCTCGACAGGAGAAAAAAATTCCTTGACATGTGGTGTTTCTGGCAGGGTCTGCCTCTCATGTCAAGGTGGCCAGCCAGGCTGCGGTCACCCACAGCTGTAGCCCCTCAGAACCACGTTAGGAGGCTTCGTGGACCCAACAAAATGGAGCGTCACTCAAAACTACATTTAAACTGGCCTTTCCGTTCGGCCCTCCAAGCTTGGCGCTCATTTCTTCCATTGTTCTTAAGGCGGCCAGTGTCACCCTCTGAACAAGACAGACATTCTCTTTGGAAACAGACGGAAGTGGCTGGAGCTGACTGTGATGGAGCATTAGAACGCTGGGCGGCTCCTCTGGTTGCCAGAGTCTCCGGGGAGGAAATATTCTCTTCCTTTCGTAGCCACGGAGACATACTCGGAGAAATTAGAGGGTTGTCCACGTCCATCCGGGCAGGGAATGGCACAGTGGGGACATAAAGCCTGTGCCAGGGTAGGAGAGATGCCTGGCAGATTCGACAGGACAGTCCTGCCTTGGTCACTCCTGGTGAGGACACGGTGCTGTGCTCAGCTGGTGTCCCAGTGAACGCTGCTTCTGCCCCGCGCCTGCTGCTGCTTCTGGGTGTTTGGGGCGCTTCTAAATATAACCCCTCAGATGACCCCAACAGCTCTTTCCAAACTTCCAGGTATGTGGAGACATGCCACGCGAGGATGGACGACCTTTTCATGCCTCGTCTGAAAGTTTTGGCGGGAGACATGGGCTGTTTCCCTCGTTTTGTGCTGAGGTCACGTATTTTTCTGGGTTGAGAGATGCGTGGTTTTCTTGCAAGGAAACAGCCTGTCATTTAAAGCTGCGCCTACTTGGTGTCAGCTGAGCAGAGTTCAATGAACAGACCCTCCCCTGGGGTCTGCGTCCCATCAGGGAAGAGACCCCTGTGCCTACCCAGAAGTTAGGCTGGTGCTTTTGGGCTTCTTATGAATTATTTGGACTTGATCTTTAATATAGATTCAGAAGTTGATCTTTTCATGAATTCTGAAAAGGCTTTTTTTACCTTCCAGGCTCCATTTGGGCTGCTTTAGTGCATCAAATACAGGGCTTCATGGTGGCAGGTGGGGGCCAGAATCTTTTATGTCATTTGGTCTGTAATAGGTCTTGATTGTTAGTGCCGCCCTCCCCCAGGAGTTTTCTTGTTTCTTTTAAAATTATAAAGTTTTAGAATTTTGAGTTCAAATTTTTGTGATATCTGTGCCCCCCCCCCCGTGACCCCTCATTAGAAGAAACTAACAAAAAAGGCACAAAAGGCTGGGACTGGCCATCACCGGTGCAAAGGCCCTGGGGCAGCCTGGGGCAGTGTGGCCACTGCAAGGGGCACAGAGCAGTTTGGGGCCAGCTGTCAGCATGACCAGGCCTCACCAAGGCCCCTAAAATGCCAGGACCAGGAAAGGAGGGATGCAAAGCCTCTGGAGGCCACCCGGTAACTGCAGGAGAAAACACAGGGACCCAGGGAGAGACCAGAGACAGAGAGGGCTGGGACTGCAGCAGCCCAGCCGTGTCCCATGAGGAATGACTCGGTGTTGGAACCAGAGGGACGGGAAGTGCATGTTTCAAATTGTGGCCCAAGAAGATGGCATTTTCTGTGACTGGATCCATGTTGAGTAAATGTGTATCTGCAAAAAATGTCATGAAGATGAAACACTCCGCAGAGCCGGTGAGGCGAGGAAGGAGCGATGTGAGGTGTTTGTCTGGTCTTGTTGGAAAACTGGGTGATTGTTTCTGTACAAATCAGCCAGATTGGGGGAGCAGAGAGCACAGCCTTTGCATCCAGGAGTATCTGTCTGTGTCTGGAAGCTTCCGTGATCCTGACTCTAGGCAGGGATTTGACCGGAGGGCACATCTTCTGGAGCGTGGCAGTCACAAAGCACGGCTTTGCTGGGTCCCCGCAGCGGGGCCAGGCCTCGTCTGGTTCTGGTTGTCGGTGACACTGGGCTTGCACTCACAGGGACATGTCTCTCGCACTGGGGCCACATGGCGGTCCTCGCGCTGAAGCTGGGCCATTCCATGGGCCACCGGGGGCTCTGCTGTGGCCCTTCCTCCTCCCCTTCTGCCCCGGTCTCCCTACCCCGTCTTGCTGAAGGCTGTTTCTTTCTTGTTTTAATATTTTCCAAAAGAAAGCAGTGGTGTTTTCTAAGAGAGTGGTTGCTGGTGTATCTACTGCTGGCAGGAATCAAACCTCTCTTGAAAACCTGCCTTCTCTGCAGGGTGGTTTTCAATACTTGGAGCCACAAAGTGGCATTGTTTTGAGAGGGTTAACTAAGATTAATGAGGAAGAAAGATGAAGCCATGAAGGATCAGTGTTCCCAATCAATGACTGAATACATTTACTGCTTATTCCAACTGCAGTTTCTTTGGTGTGAGCATCCAGATGCCGATTCCGAAAGGTTTTGCCTTTTTATGCTTCTAAATAACCGACTAAGACAAGAAGAGTGTGTGCTCACGATTTAACGGTGCCTCAGTTAAGGTTTATACAGCCGTCGATGTATCGATTAGGAGGAATCTGCAGAATACGGAGGCGCGTTTAATAAGAGCGCTATAAGCCTCCGATTCCCAGGCCCTTCCCAACTGTGGATTGCAACTTCAGCATCTTACTTGGGAGAGAAAACAAGGAAAAGAAAAGAAATTGTAATAGAATAATGAATAATGAAGGCAGGTAGCACAATGGGAGCCCTAATACCTCCCCAGTGCCCAGTCACAGACTCAAGGACATCTCTGTCGGGGAAACCTGGAAATAACTCCCAGGAAGCACCTTTGTGTGCGCGCGTCCTAGACCACGCGTGTGTGACCTGCTGTTGTAACTGCTGTTTCAGTGGGGAGTGGGGGGCGGGGGGTACAAAGACATAGTCCACTCTTTTCCTGACGTTAGCCCGGTGCCATCTCTCCTCCGTTCCCCCATGGTTAGCCTGAAGTCTCCCCTTTCTGTGCGACATTTGAATAAGAAGCCTGATGAAGCCACTTAACTGCGGCCAATTACAGGTGCCAAGTGGGGGTACAGGAAAGAGAGGCCTTTTCCGTGTGGGAATGGCTTTCCAGGCCAATGTCATAATCAGATTCGAGAAATGGAACTTGCGGAAAGTTTGTGCTAGCCTTGTGGATTTTCATTTCAGATGTTGTCAACTCAAGGGCATTTGGACCAATCAATATCTGTCTGTCTTCCTGCACACAGAAACTTGGCTATTAGAAAAGAGAGGCTTACAGCAGCTTCAGCCAATACCATTAGCCCTAGCCTTAGGGCACTCGGTCCGCGCGCCCGGGCAGGCACCTGCCCCCTCCCCGCCCCCACCATTAGGGAGGCCACTTGGGATGTCATTTGGACAGAGCGGGCAAAGAGCATTTCTTTATTCTTTCTCTTTTTTACACCCAGACTCCCCCAAAATCAATAAATCTGTTCTTTGCTTATTTTCAGAACTTTACTTCAATATAAGCAAGGACTTCCCTTCCAGCAACAAACTCAAGTAACACCATGTCAAGCTTATGTGGGTGTGTGTTTTCTTCCTCTGTTCCAATTTGAAAAATAATTGGAAATAATACCTGATTGATGTTGTCTCCCTCTCCCTCTCTCTTTAGCTGGAGATTTCCGAGATGAAAGCCCCTGATGCACAGCCTTTCATGGGGCGGCGCGTGGCTTTGGGCCGGTGCAGCCCGCTGCTCTGACGGGCCGCGTGAGAGCCGGGGACGCGGCATTATTTTCTTAATCGCGGGGAACGGCACGCACGGTCTTCATGGACGGCTGTTTCCATTTGGTTGTTACGATGCTTCTCTTGTGTCTTTTGCTTTGCACAGACAGCTTCCTGCCCGGGAGAAAACCGGAAGCACTGAGACATCAGGAACGGGGGCTTGGGAACGCGCTAGTGGAGATATTAGTGTCTCTTGGCACGTCTCGCAGTTTTGTTCAGTTTATTGTGGCATTTCCTCTCTCTCTCTCTCTCTTCTCATTAGAAGAAACTAACACAAAAGGCACAAAAGGCTGGGACTGGCCATCACCGGTGCAAAGGCCCTGGGGCAGCCTGGGGCAGTGTGGCCACTGCAAGGGGCACAGAGCAGTTTGGGGCCAGCTGTCAGCATGACCAGGCCTCACCAAGGCCCCTAAAATGCCAGGGCCAGGAAAGGAGGGATGCAAAGCCTCTGGAGGCCACCCGGTAACTGCAGGAGAAAACACAGGGACCCAGGGAGAGACCAGAGACAGAGAGGGCTGGGACTGCAGCAGCCCAGCCGTGTCCCATGAGGAATGACTGGGTGTTGGAACCAGAGGGACGGGAAGTGCATGTTTCAAATTGTGGCCCAAGAAGATGGCATTTTCTGTGACTGGAACCATTTCCAGTTAATGTGTATCTGCAAAAAATGTCATGAAGATGAAGCATTCCGCAGAGACGGAGAGTCAGGGAGTTTGACGCGGGCTTTGGCCAGAGCCAGCCCCTGATACCGGGCTCACCGGCGGGCACGGGGGCCCCTTCCGAGGTAACGACATGGGCTGGCAGACAGAAGTAACAGGGTGCATGTCCTTCCCACATTCCGGGGAGCCCGGTGCTTCCAGCTCTCTCCTTCGATGCGACTCTGGGCTGCTTCCCCCCTGGCAGGGGCTGCAGAGCGAGCCTGAGCTGGCTGCGGGGCGCAGGCGCGCTCCGGGTCTCATTGTAATTAGCAAGGGTAATTTGCTGGTGCGGCTCCGGAATGGTCCACGAGGGGTTTCCCTATCCGAAGGCAGAGGACAGCTCAAGGTGAGGTCCTGAGCTTCGGTACCAGAGGCCAGCCTCGAAGCCCCCACCGGGACAGTGACGCCGGCACAGGGGCTGGGCTAGGGCGGGGCTCTCTCAGGCCCCAGGACAAAAGCCCGTCCTGGGTTCCCCGATGGCTCCCCTGTGGCACCGGTGGGGATGGGCCTGCGGATCTGGAGCCTGGGTGGTGCTTGCTCTTTCGAGGGCCCCGCTGAATGCTTCCTTTTGAATGAGAACTTGGGTCCTTTGTTCGGGGCGGCCGTTATGACCTTAACCTAAGGCTCGTCAGTCATACGGCATCGTCATCGGGTGTAAGGCCCGTTCTCTGACCAGATGGCAAGGAATCGCTTGTGTGCTTTTCACTCATTTTTGCCTCTTTGAGATCTGTCAGAGGACCCTGTAGAGACACCCCTCAGACATGTAGAACCGAGTGTGCCACTGAACACACTGTTTGGTCCCACTGACTTTTTAATTTTTTCAATTTTTATATCAAGACTTTCTCAAGGAAGGACGCAGCATCCTGATGTTTATGCTGGGAGACTCATCTCAGCATGGACCCCGTCGCTCCTGGACCAGACTGTGAGTGGCATGATCTAACCACGAGCCCTGCTCACTCGCCGAGCCTGAAGGCCATTCTGCAAACCACACCCTCCCCTCCATCCCACGGGCCCCTGCCCTGGGGAACGGGGATGGGGCTGGGGCTGAGGCAAGCACAGTGCCCCATGTTCTGGTCATGTGACTGGTCTGGACGTGGTCATGTGGAAACGTTTCCTCTACATCAAACCAGAACCGAGAGTAAAAGAAAATACTTTCTAGATTTCTGGTTGTGGAACTGGGATGCTAGGAGCCCAAAAGCTTCCAGAAACCCTGGTCATGGCCTCAAAGAGAAGCTCAGCTGTGAGGAGAAAACCAACCTGAGTAGAAGAGGACATGGAAGGACCCGGGAGGACACGAGGACCTGGGTCCGCCCCTCCCGCCCCTGTAGCTTTCCCTCTGGTTGCATCAAGCCGCTCGCTGAGTTCTGTTCTCCCATCACCACCAGAGACGCCTTGGTGAATAAGAAACCTCAAGACTCTGTGAGAGTTCTGAAAGTTTGAATTTTAAAGGGAGTCCTCGCTTTTTAGAGTATTCTTCCAGAAAGAGGGGAATTTCATGGTCCAGAAGATACGGGATTTCTTTAGAGGTCATGTGGTCTCTCTAAGCAATTTGAACAGGACTGCTTTTCAAAATACTTAACCAATTGTTCCTTGAATTGTTTGTTTTTAAGTGTTTATGCGGTTCTTGGCAAACAAGAAACAGTTTGCATCAATCGGCGATCTTCAGGGATGCCCCTGTGACGCTTGGCCTCCGATCAGCACGGAGCTGCTCAGACCTGGGAGGAAGGTCTCACCTGTGTTCTGTACGGCTTCCTGTTTTGTGAGTCACGTGAATGAGTTTGGGAGCCAAACTAGTCTTTTTCTCAATACACGCAGCATCGAAGTCTTTCTTCCCAAGGCAGTTGGATCCCACAGTACCTTTTCATGGTGACAGACAGTGAGGGGAAGCTCGAAAAATAATAAAGCCACCATCCTGGTCAGTGTCCATCTGGAGCTCCGAGCAGGCCACTTTGGGTCTCATCCACTCTCTCGTTTCTTTTACAACTGCTTTGCAAATTACAGTCTCTCCAATCGTCTGTTTCCCCCATGCTATCTGAACCCCAGCTGCAAAAGTGTAAGATTTTAGGCTTAACAATAGAACTGTGTCTGAAACAGCTACAAAGTCCATTCTGACCATCCATCATAGTTCAACATGTGCTCAGTAGACCTATAGATATTTTTGTCCGCTCAGTATATTTTTCTTTGAAGAATGAGCCTAAAAGAGTCTTGCTCAGATACTGAGGTCAAGCCGGCAAACCCACCTTCCTGGTCCCCAGGGTCCAATCCAAGGGCCTCATCTCTGCAGTACCCATGATTGTCTCAGAAATGGGCTCAGGACCCCTTGGGACTTGAAGGAAGGAAGATTACTCTCTCTGGAATCACAGACTCTGAAGACTGAAATATGGAGCCCTGGAGACACCTGCCTGAGGGCACAAGGCAGCCAGGGAAGCACCTGGGGGACAGAGCTGTCATCCTGGGGTAACCGACCCTTGGGGTCCGGTCACATAGGCAGTGGGCCCTGACTCTGCCCTGAAGTTTCCGGGTCGTTTGGGCCATGGATGGTCTCTCACTTGGGCTCATTTGACCTGTATTTCCGTTATTTGTGGGACAGAGTCCTGGCGGCCACAATGTGATAGGGCAGCCGTGAGCAACCGCTTTCAATTGTATTCATTTCTCCAAGTTCCTAGACATGGTATTTATGGGTCTGGGCTACTCCGGGAAGCCGCCCTTCCTTGTTTGACTCATGGGTCTCAGCCACGGCTTCACTGCTTCTTTATTGCCCACAGGAGGCGGCAGACAGAAACATCGGGTGAGGTTTGTTCCAGAAACATCCACAGTGGATGGAGACCTCAAAGATAGTAAGGTAAAAAAAAGCCATTTAAAACTTGCTGCAGAAATGATAGAAGGACGGACAACCTGAGTCAGGCCAACGGAAGGAGACGTTTAGTGGGTGAAACCTTTGAGTTATAAAAACACCACCGTACAACCGGAAGTCACCGCCTTGAGCTGTGCCCGAGTCAGCACCAGGCCGATGAATTCCTGAGGCCTGGTGACGCGGCATCCCCTGTGCAGGGCTTGTGAAGCAGGGGACGAAGACGCCACACGCCCCCCGCAAATGGTGGAGACGGCAGACCTGGGCGGAGTTTCTGAGCGTTTTCACATTTACATCTGCTTTGTCCCAACTCCTGGATTGGCCTTGCCTGTTACAGGCTGCGGAGAAGTGCAGACCAGAGGGACCTTGCTGCAGAGAGAGAAGGATGCAGGCAGAACAGAAAAAAAGATGGTGACCCAGAAGACCCCCTGAGCTGGGTGTATTTCTGAGTAAAAAGAAAAACAGGCCCTGGCCAGGCGGCTCAGTGGGCTGAATGTCATCCTGTACACCAAAAGACTGCGGGTTCGATCCCCACCCGGGACGTATAGGGGAGGCACCGATCAATGCTTCTCTCATGTAGATGTTTCTCTTTCTCTCTCCTTCCCTCTTTCTCTAAAATCAATAAATATGCCCTCAGGTTAGGATAAAAAAAAACCCACAAAATAAAAAACAGAATAACTTTCTTGTACTGCTAGCAACCTTGCTCTTTAGAGGCAAAAGCACCCGGCAGACGGATGTCTGTTCTGTCCCACCATGGCGGACTTGGCGCGTCACCGCTGCTCTGACCTTGGGCAAGGCGGGTCATTCCCAACCTGGCTTGTCCTCCCAGCCGGGAGGGCAGAGAAACCAAGTCTTTGGCTATGAGGTAGCAAATGTCATGGGGCCAAAACTCAGCCAACTGGTCACCTCTCACGATGGTTTCTTAACCTGGTGTGGTGGCTGGTTTTTTAGAAAGAATAGGTCTTATTTTAAGACAAGCTCCTGTCCGCTCCCGTCCGTCTCTGCAGTGGCGCAGCCAGGATGCTGATGCTGTCGCCCAGCGGGCTCACGGCGCTGGCTTCCCGCGCACGCGCTGTGTGTCGTTCTGGGCGATCACGGGGACTCGTGCGGTCACCCCCACGGCCAGGAGGCGCAGCGGCTCCTCTGCATGTGAACACTCGTCTTCAGATGTTTCTGTTGTGGCCTTGGGTGACTTCGCACTGTTTGGAGCCAACTTTGCCAAGAAAGATGAAGGGAAAGTAGGGTTCCGGGTTCCCAGGTTCAAATTCAGCCCCTCCCTCCCAGGACCCACGTGGCCACGTGCTGTGGGGCTCTGGCCTGTGGGCTCCTCAGTTGAGCTCCTCGAGGGGCAGTGGGGGGAAGGCTCATCGCGGGGGGGGGGGGCATGACCCTTTGAGCTTGTTGCACGGGCCTTCCTGCCCAGCGCCCGTCCCTCTGAATGGACCCAAGAGCCAGCTCCTCCTGTACAGCGGCCGACACTGGTCCCCACAGCCACGCCCTCGTCTGTCCCATGCGGACCAGGGACAGTGCGGGAGCGGGAGATCAGAGGGTGTGTGCGGAGAGGTCAGCAGGGACCCGAGCCCGAGGGCCAGGGGACTTTCTAAGCAGTGATGCCCAACAAGGGGGGTGCTGAGCTCTGGGGTGCACAGCTGAGACCTGGTGCCCAGACTGACTGGGCCTGGAGGCAGGACCTCAGGTGTCCCCTTCAGTGACAGGGCCCTGGGCAGGTCAGAACCCCTCCTGGTGGTAGTGGGCGGAGCCCAGCTGCAGACACCAGGGGCCGGCGTCAGCCCCGCCCTACCTCCAGCAGCCATGGGGTCTTGGGCAGGTCATTTTCTGAACTAAAGAGACTAAACGCCTTCCAGAGATAAGATTCTTCGACTCCCAATGATTGTACAATGCCCTGAAACAAAAAAATCAAGAACCATAGAATAGTGGCTGTGTCTGTCACTAGGAGAATTTTGTCACAGCGGGACCCACCAAGGACCTTGAAATCTAGCTATCCTTTTGGCCAAGACAAATCCTATTTGATCACAGCTTCTTTGATTCTTTCCGATGCTCATTATTTGTCACTGAATGGGGGCTGGGGCTCACAAGAATGGTGAGTCTGAAGCGAAGGCGCCGCTGCCCACACTAAGTGGCGTTGGTGTCGGGGGACTCCTGGCCCCTGTGTTCCCTGACGCAGTTGAGAAGAGACATCCTTTAGTTAGGATGCACAGTCACATCCTGTGCCGACTGGGGCGCTCACTCTTGGGGTGTCCACCCCACTTTCTTGCGTATCTCCTAGGAAAACCCTTAGACTGCGCTTTGGCTGGACTCGGCCCAGGTGAGCTTGGTGGCACCCATGCAGCCTGTCCTGTGGACTGGTGCCTGACAGGGCCAGGGTGGGGCTTCCCTGACCCCGTTTGGGAAGCAGGACCCACACTTCCCGCCTTTGCATCCTCCTCCCTAGAGCTGCTCTCTGCACGTCTGCACCGGGGCGCGACGGAGCGTCTCCGGCTTTGCTGGGCTGCTTTGGATGGATCCTATCCTCTGCTGAGCCTTGTCCCGCTCAGCACGTGATCCTGAGCTGTGAGGCCGTCACCACGGTGGGCCGTCCACAGCCCGGGGGCCTCACAGCCCCGTCTGAGATGGGTTCCTGCTGTCTGTGCCAGCCGGCAGTGGACAGGTGGGCGGAGCCCTGGGCAACCCTGAGTCCTAGCCAATGGGGATCTCATCGCCCACTGGGGTTTGTGTTGCAGATGTGGACAAAGAGGGGCTCACCTGGCTTACTGTGCCAGACCGGGCGTGGAAATGTGCCCCTCCCCGGCGTGTCAGGACCCTGAGAGCAGAGATCAGGCCTGCGGCCCCTGAGGGCTCCCCCGCAGCGCAGAGGTAGGAGCGTGGGGATGCTTTACCTCTGCCGCGACCGGACCCTGGTGCTGCTTTCCCTGGGCTGACCCAAACACCTGCCCACGCGCCAGCTCCATCCTTTCTAACCAACCGTCAAGTGTCTGCTGTGCAGCAAGGTGATGGAGCCTGGCCCCTCCGTGTGCAGCCCCGCAGGTGAGCGGAGAAGCCCCTGCCTTGGGGACCGGGGCTTGTCAATAGGACAAGACATGGGACTTCTCCATGGGGTGGGGTGGGGGGCACTTTTCCCCAAGGTGTTCCCTAGAGGTGTGGCCCCCCTCCCCCACCTGACTCTTGGGGCCTCTGACCTCTGGCCTCAGCCAGCCTCCTTCTCCCACACTTGTCCTTCCAGTGCCACTTCTGCCCAGCGGGACGTGAGCATTCACAGCCTGTGCAGGTGTTTTCTGTGTGAGTTTACATTCTGATTCTAAGAGGTATGTCGGGCCATTTTAGAATATACAGAAATAAAGATGACAGGGCTAATAAAGAAGCCACCCATGTGTTCTCTTCACGCTTTCGTCCATCTACCTGCAGGCACGTCGCCTCGGTTAATATATCTGGGAGCATCCCGGGACCGTCTAAGGCAGCGGTTCTCAACCTGTGGGTCATGACCCCTTTGGGGGTCGAATGACCCTTTCACAGGGGTCACCTAAGACCATCGGAGAACACATATATAATGACATATTGTTTTTGTGATTCATCACTATGCTTTAATTATGTTCAATTTGTAACAATGAAAATACACACTGCATATCAGATATTTACATTACGATTCATAACAGCAGCAAAATTACAGTTATGACGTAGCAACGAAAATAATGTTATGGTTGGAGGGTCACCACAACATGAGGAGCTGTGTTAAAGGGTCGTGGCATTAGGGAGGTTGGGAACCCCTGGTCTAAGGGCCTCCTGGAACGCTCCTGTCCGCGCTGGGCCCCTTGCAGATCACCCCAGGACCCTCTCCCACCCGCGTGCCCTGCCCAAGCCCTTCTGCGCTCTGGCGGGCTTTCCTCTCTGAGCACCCACAGCCCTGCCTGTGCCTTTGGCCGGGCTCCTCACCACAGCCACACTGGCTTCTGTCGTTCACCCTTCTATTTTGGGGGGCCCTCCAATAGCTTCTGGCATTGGGCCCGAAGGAGGATTCTTTAGCAACAGACGTGAGGGTGTTACTGAGGCATAAGAACGTATAGATAGGGACGCGCATCTTTGCTGATAATTCTGATCTCTGCCAGTGCGCTCATTTATGCCCTGCTGGTGAGTAAATGCGCCTTCGTTCCTGGGCACGCTGACTGTGGACTTGACCACACTTGATGCCCTCGAGGCAGTGTGGACGGCAGACAGGGAGGAGACACTTCCAACAGCATCACAGCGTGGAACCACCCTTTCTCACGTGCGTGCATGTTGTGGGGTTTTCCGGGGCCCCCGCCAGGGGTTTTTCAGGCATTTGTCCTGGTCTCCCCTGCTGGCTCCCCCACAGATGTGAGAGGAGGGGCTGGGAGCACACGAGCTGGGCTTCGGGGTGTATGAACTTTTTGTGGGCCAGTGGCTTTGAAAGACCCTCCCTTGGCTGTAGCAAGTGACAGAGAAAATGTGGCTCTGGGCCGCGTGCCAGAGATAACAGATAAGGCAGCCACGCCCGTATTTTTAATGATCGGACCCAGCGGAAATCTCCTGGTTACAAAGACGCTGCCTTAGAATTTTAAAAACCCTAATAAATAATTTGTTATAACCACAGGGTATCACGTTACCATGTTCCTTATTTTGGAACTGGGATAATATTTAAATTGCTTATTTACTGCATTAAAATAAATAGTGGTTTGGGCCCGTTGGCAAAGCAGAGAACGCCCGCTCCCCAGCCAAGTCCTTCTACCCGCCCGCTCCTCGCCCCCCCCGCCCCCCCGCCTCCCCTCCTTTTCTGGCTCAGCACCCCCTTCCTTCCTGCCGGGTCTGGGTTCTTTCCCCAGTTGCAATTACTCCATTATGCTATTAAAGTCCAGAATGTGCAGCATGGCTAACCCCTGAAGGCATTTGCCAGTCCTTTTTTTTTTTTTTTTTCCCTTGTAATTTTTTTCTATTACCTGTGGCTTCCTTTCTGGGCCAACATTTGACGGTGCGCGCGCTCCGTGGCATCTGCCGGTTAGCCGTCCCTTTAAGGCTTCTGGCCCCCGCCCCTCTCGTGGCCACTCACTGGGCCCTGCTCAGATCTCCGACGGGGGTGGCAGGCAACACAGTGAATTAAATATCAAGCAAATCAGATCCACTGGCAGCCCGGCCGGCCCGGGGTAAGGAGAGGCCCGGGGAGGCGCGCGCGCGCTGGGGCAGGAGCCCGCCCCTCCCCGCTCTCCCCGGCGCGGCCCCCGGCCGCATCCAGTGCCCGGCGCTTAAGCCCCACTAATTGGGCAGGATCGCTGCCGTCTGATGAGTCATAATTAGGACGAGGCAGCTCCAGGAGGAGCCTCCGCGGCGGGCGCAGGGTCAGCGACTAATGACTAGCAGAAGGGGCGGGTGAGTTGACGCCTGTGGTCCGGGGCAGCGAGAACACCCGCTCCCGCCGCCCGTCTCCCGGCCGCAGGCTCGGCTCCGCGCGCACTTGGCTCCGTGACCTCTCGAGTGCGTCTGCGCCCCGAGGGCTGCGGGCCCGCCAGCCGCTGCGAGGCCCCTGGGGTTGGTAATCTCCTCCCGAACTTGCCCTTAACACCGCGGCGCCGCCATTAGCCGCAGCTGCCCGGGCGCTCGTTAGAGGCGATCGATGCGGAGCGCGTGAAGGATGCGCCGCCCGCCCCCTCCAGCGGCCGGTCCCCGCCGTCTCCCTGTCAGCCCCGTCAAGCGGCGGTTTCGGGGTGTGTGTTTTTTTAAAGAAAAAAAAAATGGAGAAGGATGAGGGGATAGTACATATTTACCTTCTTGGTCTCGGGCTGCTGTTGACTGTCCAGAGGAAATGTTATTTTCACTGTGATGTGAAAATCGCGCACCTTGGCCTCCTGATGCCCTCGAGTCAGGCAGACGGAAATGCAGGTGTTTCCTAAGGAGAAGGACTGGCCCCCGGCAAGGGGCCCGCGCGAGGGGCTGGCTCTGGGCACGGGCTGCGCATGGCCCCTTCCAGAACGCGCGGTCTGGGCGACCGCCTTGGCTGCTGGAGTTTTGCTTTGCACTGGAAGGTGTTGCCGGAGACCTGGAAGGGGCCTCTCTCCTCCGCTGGGGGCTCAGCGGCAGTGGGTGCTGGGAGCGAGGAAGGCCTGGGGGTGTGGGGGGCCAAGCTCTGCTGCTCAGCCTCTGCAGGCCCCGGCCCTTTCCGAGAGCCGGGTCAAGGTGCCCCCTGTGCCACTCGTCCCCAGAGTGCGGGGGCGGAGAGGAGTGGGCAGTGGGAAGCAGGGCCCCTCCCTGGCCCCGCTCCTCCTTCCCAGGCGGGTTGGGGCACATCTCTCCCTGTCCTGCCTCGCCATGGAATGATCCAGAAAAGCGTGAAAGCAGGCAAAACCCCAAACTGGAGCTGGACCTCACAGCGGCGTCTCCCGGCCCGGAAATCCAGGACGCCCTGCCTGCGGCTTCTTCACCGGAGGCTGTGGGAAGGAAGGGCCGACCCGACCCATTTCTTCCTGTAAAGGAGGGCGGGCTCATCTGAGAAGACCCCGACCGAACTGTACTGTTGTTCCCTAGCAGGGACGGGGTGGGGTTGGGGGCCGGGGGGGGCCCGAGTGGCAGGACAGCCCCTGCCTGCAGCCTGCTCGGTGGAGAACAGGACTCGGCTTCCGGAGGCGTGGGGTGTCCCCCCTGAAATGCCCTTGGGATGGGCTCTCCAGACTGAGGGCGTTCCCACGCGGGAGGCCCCCGCTCTGCTTCCTGTCACTGCGGGGAGAATAATGTCACCAGGCAAGGTCAGAGTCGCTCAGCTCTCCCCGTGCGCGGTCTCTTGTCCGTGCCTGAACTGTTTAGTGGCCGGCAAATAACAACCGAAAGATGGGGCGGAGGAACCTTCTCCAGGAGGGTAAGCAGCGAACAGCGACGCAGGACAGGAAAACCAGAGGTTCTCAGCAAACGTCCCGCTGGGAAACGGAGTCACAACAAGGCAGGGAGAATTCCAGAAATGGGCTAGTTTCTGTTTTAACAAGATGAGGGTGACATCGCACCTATGAAATCAGAACAGGCATTTTTGCAGGTGGAGGAAAGCAAGACCCTCAAAGGCTACTTACAAATGAATATGCCTGAATTTAACATTTCAGTATCACAACTAAGAGAAACGGATTCAGTGAGGTAGACGGTGAACGTGAGAACTCAGGGATGCTCAGACAGAAGGGTAAGTAAATCAATAATGCGATCGGGCGACCGCAGGAAACCCGGTCACGGGGCCTCCTCAATGAGAGAGTGGAGTGAAGAGAGACACTGAGATTACCACCACGGAATCGGCAGGCCCCCGGAGTACCAAAAACAGGGCGTGAAGTTCAAGGTAAAAGGAAATACACACCTACGCTGAAAACAATTACCTGCGAAGAGATAAGAATTAGCCTGCAATTAGCCCCTTTGGCCTACAAAGAGTCCGAATCCTTTTCACTTTTATTGGAACACACAGAGTTTTTGAGATTTCCAATGGTTTTAATTTTGTTAGTTGTTTACTTAAATAATTTACCTAAAAAAATGTCAGTTTCAATACTCCACCATCTCCCATCATAATTTGTATCTTGGGATAAATTGGGTGGCTGGTAGACTTTTCCGCAACAATAAAGATCAGGTAACAATGCATCGGTTTTACAGAGTTTTATAGAAAAATACTTTGATCTTTGACCCAAGTATTCTCTCCCCGGGTGTCATATTTAGGTAACATCCGCTTAGCTGGGAAGCTCCAGAACAAAAGGAGGGCCGGACGGTGCTGTCTCGTTAACGCCTCTGTCCCCGGGACCTAGCGAGGTGCTTTGCCACGCATGTTGATTTGAACTGGCTGCAGAAGAGGCGTTCCCAGCGACGCAGGGAACCAAGACATGCCGCTCCCGAGCCCTTCCTGCCAACTGCGCTCGGAGGCCCTGCAGCCGGCCCCGGGGAAACCACAGTCTGGCCGGAAACAGATACACTCGGCAGAACATGTAGAGCCTGTGTAACTGTTGCTTCTGTGATCAAAAACAAACAACCCCGCACAAGAAATAATTATGGCAAGAACAATGCATAATTATTCAGATAATTTAATAGTAAGTCTCTGGTTTAAGATTTTAGATAATAGCAAAAATTGACAAATTACAAAGAACAGGAAAAAAGTAAACATGTTGAAGCTCTGCTTTTTTTTGATGACGAGATACTGCATAGTATCTCAGTGTTACTGGTAACCAGAGAAAAATATAATTTTAAAAAAAGGGAAATATAAAAAGAATCACATGTAGAATAAAAACAGGATGTACCCTTTCTAAATTACTAAAGAAAAAAAGCTAAAAATATCTTTTCAGCAAAAAATGAATAAAAGAAACAATAAAATATTTAAAAATAAGGTATAACGGAAATATTTTCAGAGATAATAAGGACAAGCCAAACTCCCCAAATGAAAGACTTTCAGACTAGATTGAAAAACAGAATAAAATTAAAATCTGTTGACAAAAGACACATCTAGAAGATATGGAACAATTTAAGAATAATGGCTGGACAGAGATGTATCAGATAAATGCAACTAAAAACTGAAAAATGGTGACAATATTAATATCAAATTTGAGTTTAAATAATTTCAAATGGGTTCTTTTTATATTGCAAAAAGGTAAAATTTACCATGAAGATGCATGAGTAACGAACCCTTATGTGTAAAATATAATTGTTAGAATAAATGGCGTAAATTAAAAATACACGAAGAAATTGACGAGGCATAATGTAGTGAGTGACTTTAACTGGCAACAGTCAGTACTGGGTAAGTTGGCAAAAATAAGCAAACAAATAAAGAATAGAATCATATATAATACATAGAGCTTATTCGGCATTCAACAAGGTAAGCCAACTTTGTACCAAGCGAAGGAAGAGGACAATGCCCCTGATACATTTGTTTGAGTTGGTGACTAAAACATCTTAATCACAAAGAAAAATTTATGAATTCTTTTAAGGAATGCACTGTATAGACTACATCTGTAGCTACAAAATAGACATAAGTTTTAGTAGCAAAACTGTAACATAAATAGCAATACACTTAAATTAAATAATTCTCTCCCGGTGACGAGTAGAAAAGAGAGAAATTGAGTCTATAATTCTAGAATACTTAAAAAACACAGACATGTGAAAAAAGTTAAGGGATAAAGTTTAAAGTTAATTTAAGGTCAAACACATTAAATTAAGTATTAAAATATTTGTTATGAAACAAACAAAAAACTAATAAGCATTTAACTTAATATTTAAAAAGATTCCAGGATATTTAGTTCAAAAAATGTTAAAAAAGAAAATAATAAATATTATAAAGCAGGAATTGATGAATAAGAATGCAGAAAAAACAGTGAAATTGAAACATTCAAAACTTGAAGAATAAACAGATACACTCTAAAATAGATTGATTACTGGCATATTTGATTTAGAAAAAAGGGAAATACAATTACAGAAAATGAAGAATTAGTGACTATGATTGAAGAAACCAAAAGAAGATTCTATGAGGAACTCAGTGTTAATACAAAATTATAAAGAAATCCTATGTACAACTCAGTTTACTGCTCAGTGAATAGAAGATTCTTTTCTGAGGAAATTGTAAATCTTTGTGTCTGACGAAGAAAGGAGAGAACTTCTACAGGCTAATATAACCTTGGAGAGAAGTTTCAAAAGTTGCTTATGGTTTAATTACTGCAGTTTTGTGGTATTTTAAAATGAATTTTTTTTTGTCATTTCCTCTCTGTTATTGGTCTTTCTTCTAGAATAATTTTAGAATGCTTTAGAATTTGAGAGTGAGGGATTTCGATCTTATAAGAACAAATAATTCCCCTGCTAGATGAAAGATTGCAGAAGCGTGGGGAGAATATATTCGTCCGTTCATTTTACAGAGAGACCTGAGGCTTGAATCTAAAACCTGAAAAGCTGAGGAACTTGCAGCCCCATCTCACTGGGCAGGTGAGGCTGGAACAGTGGGTGGGGATGGCACCTGGTGAGATGCAGACCATAGTCCTTGAATCAAAGAACAAAGCGTCCTAAATAATATATAGCGAATGGAAAACAACAGCTTCGTAGACCGCATAGCCTGTCCCAGAAATGCAGTGATGTTTTAATATGCAGAAATCTATTAATAAAATATATTACATTGGTAGATTAAAAGAGGAAAAACTTTAATAAATTCCCAGAGGACATTTGATAAAATTCAACATCAATTTCTAATGAAAACTTAATAAGCCAGGAACAGGAGAATGATTCCCTGACATGGAGAAACGATGTGATGTCAGCAGCTACATCACATTTAGTTGAGGACCCTCTGTGGGTTCTTCAAAGTCTGGAACAGGGTGGGGATACTCAAGCCCACAATCATGAACACAGTCCAGGGATTTCCAATGAGTGTGACGAGACAGGAAACAGAGTTAAGATGAACTTTGAGAAAGGAGCGGGCCAGCATCTGCACGTGGTCTGAGGATATGCCTGAAGACCCTAAGAGGATATTTCAAAGTAGTTGACGGTGTCTTTCAATAATGTTTCTATGTTCTACCAGCGCCCAGCTGGAAAGCAAGGAGATGAAAGATTTCCAACCCCAAGATCAAGGTGGCACACTGGGTCTGAGGAAAAAACCCAGGGAGCCGTACAAAGGACCCACGTGAAGAAAAACCAAAAAAAACAAACCAAAAAATAACACAGGTTTTTGAGAGAAGTCAAAGACGTCTTCCATAAATAGAGATACAGACCATGGTTCTGAATAAAGGACACATTTCCCCAATTTAACTTCAGCTTTTGGGGCAACTCCTATCAAAATTCAAATGCAAGCGTGACTGACTGACTCTAGAAGAAGAGTGGAAATGTTGATGCCAACAGAGACGAGAGCGGGAGCGTGATAAGGCGTAACCTGCAGCTTTCCTGGGGCCACGTGCGACGTGGCCGCAGGACCCGGCAGGGCGAGGGCCCCCTCCCCTCTCAGGTGATCGCTGTGGCGTTTCAAGGGCATGGACAGAGCTTAGGTTATTCAGTAACTGATACTGAGATGGCAGATTTGTTATCTGGAAAAGAATCCATCGTCACCGCGAGACAAAAATTCACGTTCGTGGATGGAAGACGTCAGCACAGGAATTGGAAGCGCGAGGGCTATGTGTTTGTCTGGTTCCCAGGCGGGGGAGGGAGGACGGGGAAGAAACCGTGCAGGAAAATGATAAAGACTTATCTCTTGAAAACTGTTAAATTCTCAGCCCCAATGATTCCCTAACTGATCTTACCAGACAAGGGGAACATACTGTAGCTTATTGTCAGATAAAAGATTATTACCGCTGATACATAAAGAACCCTTATAGTTGAGTAGAAGTTTTGGAAAAAAAGCCCCCAAACATGAAAAAGCGTTCCTTAAATTAGAACTACAAGTGCTCAGTCCGTACCCGAAGAAGCGCTCACCCCATTGGGAATGAAGGAAATGCAACTGTGAGGAAGGAGAGGCATTTTAGGCTGAGCAAGTTAGTACAGGTTTTTGCTAGAGGTGATGGCCAGGTTTTTGCTAGAGGTGATGGCCAGCATGGGCAGGATTCCGGGAGCGCCCCCCCCCCCCCCCCCCCCACGGTGTATGAGTTGGTCTGGAGGAGAAACGGGCAGACGAAGAACGCACCCTTCAATGTCTTCCCATCCTGTGACCCTGGACGGGACTTGCTTTCAGGTGTTCATCCCATGGAAACAGTTCGAGACTCACAAAAAGCTGTTTGTCCGAGGAGAGTCTGTGTGGTCCCCTCTTGAACAGTGAAAGATGGGAAACCGCCCAAAAACTCACTGAGAGGAAACAGGGGAAGTGAATTGCGGTCCATTAAAAGCAGCAGAATACTAAGGAGTCATTAAAAACCATATCCTCAGAAACAGAGTTTGCAATAACAGTCACGACACGTTATAGGATAAAAGCAGGTTACACAATCACGCGTTATAATTCCAATGCTGCAAAAATGGTATTGATGTCCAGATAAATGACGGAAGGAAATAAAGACAGGGATTACCTCCTAGTCTTGGCAATGGGAGTCATTTCTATTTTCTTTTTTAAATCCTTTCCTGAAGTTCTCAGACTGTCTGCATTGACCCTGTGTTACTAACATACGATTCATAATTATAGTCAAGAGTTGAAAGAGCTCCGCAGGGCAGACAGGCCCGGTCTTGTTATCTGATGTCCACACGGGCAGCGAAGCCCCCGTGAGGCTCCCCGTCCCATCTCTGCCGCTCAGCGGGCCCGGTCTCCGTCTCTGTCCGCCCCGGTCTCTCTGTTACCGGACACCTGCCTCTCTCTCTGGTCACTCTGGAGAGGTGGTGGGACCCAGTTCCAACACTTCTTATTTCGTGTCTCACATGCTCTCTCTGGAATTGGACTTTTTTCCTCCTCAGGCCTCTGGCGTCCTGGCCCACTGTCCCGAGAACGCTGTTTCCGAGCCCGGGAGGTCTGGTGTGGGCCCTGGGGGCCAGGCTGAGGGAGGGAGGCTGGAGGGGACTCGCTGCTTCTCTGGGCTCTGCCCTGTCCTCGGGGGCCTGCATGGGCTCCTGGTTCAGTTTCCTTGTCCTGGTCATGACCGGACGTGGCTGTCTTATTATCAACAGAAACCTCCAGGCAGGATGGCCAGACTTGGCAGGAAAAACACAAAACGTCTAGTTCGATTGGATTATTGATGAACGGCAAATAATTGTTTTAGTGTAAGTATATCCCAAACAGTGCATGCAATATACTTACCCTAAAAACTATTCATTGTTTACCTGAAAGCCCGGTTTCCCTGGGCAACCTCCATGTTATGGGGCAATCCTCCTTAAAACGCCCTCCAAGGGCCAAGTGCCAGCACAGCCCCCGGTCTCAGCATGGCCTACGTCACTTGGTTGGCAGCAGGGTCTTTGTCCCCCACCAGCCAAATGGATGGGGCCAGGCAGGACCCTGGCGTCTGAGCCGACCGTCACCCCCTGCGGCTCTGTGTGGGCCCTGCCCATGGGCAGTTGGAAACTGGAAGCCGGCAAACTAGATCCTGGCCGTCTGTCCCGCTCTGCGGTGCAAATGAGGCAGCCACCAACGCTCCTCGGCAGAGAGGATGACGAAGAAGCGGACGAGTCCGAGTGGCAGTTGCAGCTGTTCTGTTAGGAGGCTGGAAGGCAGGCCCCGTGCGGGGATGCCGATGCTGTTTGCTCTGCCTCCTTCAGGGACATTCCCGTACCCTCCCCAGGGACACATGCAGGGGCTCTGGGTGGGCGGCATGGCCACTGTAGGGTCTACGGCAGCCAGGTCTGCACGCCTGAGCTGTTCACCGCGTCCTTCTGTGCAGCACAGAGGATAGCGAAGAACAGAGAGAAGCAGGGAAGGGGGGCGGGAATGGAAGCGCAGGAAGAACAGCAGGCGTCAAAACTCAACGGGCAGATTATTCTCCAGCTGCTGGGAGGATGGGTAAGGAAAGGACAGTACTTCTCACAAAGAGCTTTAGGACCGAAGCTTTTATTTATAGCGGCTGCCTCTACACTCATTTCTGCTTCTGAATCGGGGCAGGGCCGGAGCAGTGCAGAAGCCCAGTGACGGGTCCCGTCGCCGTGGCGCCCCTCCCACGGAGCGCAGCCTCTCTCCTGGCTGGAGCCCTCCTTCCCCGGGAAGGAGCCGGGCCCGGCGCTGTCCTGGGAGCAGACCACGTTTGATTGCCTCTCCGGCTCCTGGGTGCCCGCCAGGCAGCGGCCCAGAAGTGCCAAAATGCTGGAAGACATCAGATCGGGGAGAGAGGCTGCTTGCCCGCCATTGCCAGCTGTTGGCTCCGCAGCAAAGCCCTTTGTAAATGTTGTATGAGAGCGTGTTCTCGAGAGGTTTCCGTTTCAAGTTGGCAGCTGTAAGGAGTCGGAGAGCCGGAGTCAAACTTTTCAAGGAATGTCTGAGCTTGGATCCTGCGCTGCACGGCACTCCGTCTCCAGCTTCTGGGGCCTGTGCCGCTGGCTGATAATGGGCTGTATTTCATGTGCCCAAGGGGAGGGGCGGACGCGTGTGCTCCCATAACACCGTCCCTGGCTTCACAGGGGGCGCGCACGTGTGGCGGGTGATTTATGGAAGGCTGCTGAGGGAGGAGACTGGGAGCATCATTCAGACACAGATCTGTTCTTCGTTCTTCTGGAAAGGTAGCGCCCTTTCATTCAGAAAGAGGTAGCGGCAGGCGCACCTAGTGTATCCGACGTAAGTCATTTCTGCGTGACATTTTGTGATGGTCTCTGAAATTTCTCCTCACCGTTCCTGTTCTGACTTTTTGATGGGAATGATGGCTAACCCCTCTTCTGCAGCCAGGTGACCCCTTCCACGAAGGGCCTACCTTTGTTCCTAACGTTTCTCATGGGCAAATTTTCATCTTTCCTCCCATTTGTCTTTCCTATTTTCCTCGTTTCCCTGCGTTGGGCTGATGGTGGCGCGGTAGTGACACTCACTGTGCAGAGAGAGGCGGCCCGTGGCAGCGAAGGGCCTGGGCTGAAAGGGAAACGCAGTGTCTCCTGCCCCACCCACCGCTGGGATGGCCCTTTGGCCCGAACGGTGACGGATGCTACGTGTGTCCCTTTTATTAGGGTGCTCATGTGGGAACTGCAGATGCTTAAAGTGATTGGGTTCAGGATGTCCCAATTTTGCTACATTTGATACTTTTGCCAAGAGAGCATCTTCATCCATGAAAGTGAACATTTTCCTACGGAGCGAGGCCTGTAATGATGAGCTATTTCTGTAAAGCCACGTCGTGTACTAACTAGGTTATAAGCTTCCCAACATTAAAATCAAGCATTTGGGAGACACCTTAACTCTTTTAGGCAACTTACTCATTTCCCGCGGCGCCCATCATAAATTCAGGAAATTGCATTGTCTCTGTTACGTTCTGGAATAATTCTGCTTCTGCACACCTCCACGCCACGCGTGATTCTATTTCGGGGAGTAAAGACATTTCACCTGTGCTGGGAGCGTCTGCTGACTGGTTCGGTCTCACACCAGGATTATGTTAAATCTGCGCTGCCGCTGCAAAGTCGGATAATTCCTCAGAAGACTTGCATGGAAACACATTCTATGGCCATTTAGGTTTGGGGTGCGAGCTTTGAATTCACACCACTGTCCCAAAGCAGAGGCGTGCCGAGTGGGAGAGCAACTAATGGCCCCCGGGCGTTGGCCATGAACTTGAAAATTCAAGCTGCGCAAAGAGAAGCTCCATCCTAGGCAATCATGGGAAGTCAGAGGGAGGGGTGGGTCTGAGTACTCTGTCCTGTGATGTCCCTGCGTCTGGGAGACCCAAACTAAGCACAGCCGTCTGGGAGCTGAGACGTGACAGGGACGACGGGCTTCGCCTGCCGCGGAGGAGAGGTGTGGACAAGGGGGAGGTAGCTGCAGGGCAAAAGGACACCCCAGATGGATGCAGAGAGAGGGGGACGGGCAGTCACACCCCCATCCCAGCCTGGAGACTGCTTGGAATTCTGAAACGCGTCCTCTGAGCTGAGAGAGCAAAAGCCTGTGGACGCCGCCGGGAGAGCGGCCCCAGGAGACACCAGCACGTGTCATCTGAACAGATGACAGCCTCCTTTTCCTGAGCCAAAGGCAGAAGTCCCCCCGAGCTCTGGTCGGTGTCCGTGAGATAGGCCCGCCTCGTGGCCGGAGGACAAGGACCTTGGCTCACAGCAGCCCTTGCTCACGCGGTGCCGTGACTTCATTTGCCTCCAAGAAATAAGAAGGACGATACATTTATTGGGAACATTTCACCTGTGAGCGGAGGGGCTGTCGAGTTCAGGAAAGAAATGGCCGGGAGGTTTTGTGAAACCACGGGTGGGGGTTGCTGTCTGGTCGAGTGGACCTCTGCCTTCCCCTCAGCCTGCCGGGGGAGGGGGGGCCGTTCGGTGTGGGCTGGGGACGGGTGGGGACGAGGACCGGCCTTTCCACAGGCTCAGAGCAGAGGAGCAAGGAGGTGTGACTGAGACCCAGCAGGGAACGGCCAGGGAGGAAGAGGACGGGAGGAAGCTTCCAGAAAGCGTGCGGCTTGAACCAGAGGTGCAAACGATGAGGAAACATCTTGTCTCCAGAATTGCCACCATGTTTTAGGAACCGTGGACCCTGATGGCATCACAAAGGCCACTGTGTGCCTCAGAAAGTCTGAGTGAGGAGTGTGGAGGCGCCAAGCAAGTCGCGGGGCGCTGGGGCCCCCTCCACGCAGGACGCGGCCACAAGGCTGGGGTCCGGTCGGGAGGCGGCCTGTTCTCCCGCTGCCCCTTCTTCTAGAAGCACCGGGCCCCCAGGAGCTGGGAAAAACCAGAGACAGCCCCGCCCCGCCTTGCTGTAACCGAGGCCACAGATCTAACCCTTTCTGTCCCCCCCCCACATGGGTCCCTTTTTATGGATAAAAGCTGGTTTTCCCAGTCCTTCCTTTTTTTCAGGGCAAGAGCACTTTATCCAAAGTTCATAACTACTAAGTGTAGCATGTCAGTAAGGTCAAGCCCGGGATGTGGGGCTGGTGTGTGTGACGGCCTCTCCCAACCTTTGAAATGTACCCGATATAAAAATTCACGAGCCGCCCAACTGAATGCATTTTTCAGTGTCGTGAGTATGGAAAGGACACACAGGTCCATACATTTTGTCGTCCGCCGTGCGCGTGGAGTCCTGCGCTCCACCGAAGCTTCTCTCGGGGGTTGCTGACGGGACGCGGCGTCTGCCTCCGAGGGCGGTCCTGGCCCTTGTCCCCGCCCAGACACGTGTGAAGCAGACTATGTCCCCCCGTTCTCGTCTCTTGTAGGACTGCACGTCCCTCGCTTTGGAAAACAGCCTTTTGCAAACGGAGGAGGGGTCTGAGCCAGGCCCACACCCCTCTGCTTCCCAGGGACACCCTTTTCCTTTGGGGAGGTTTCAGGGCCTTGACGCTTTGTCTGGACATTGGAACCTGCCCTCTGCCTGTGGCTGCCTTCCTTCTTTCTCTATTTTTTTGGACTTCGGGATTCCTGTCCCCCTTCACGCCCGGGGGTCCTATAACTCCACCCTCCAGGTTTGGATGTCGCAGGGTGGAAGGCTTGGATGGATCAGCGTGGCTCTCGCCGCCTCAGAGACGAGTCCTCCTGACGCGGTGGCCTGCGCTCTGCAGGGTCCTTGTTCCCTTTCCTGCATCCGTGTGTGTCGGGCTCTGACGAGGACAAATGCACGAAAACGCCAAAATCTCTTTGAGCACCACCGTCCTGAAAATAAAGTTTCCGCCCTGGTTCCTCTGCTGCTGAATTGTAGAGGGTGAGGACGGACCCAGACGTCACCAGTGATTTTCAAATTGCCTCCCGTGGAGCTGGGGGGCTTGCACAGCCAACGGGCGCCCTCGGTCACAGCAGCTCCACATGAAATGGTCGCCCATTTCAGGTCCTAGAATTTCAGCAACTATTTTATTTGGAAACAAAGTGGGGAGAATAACTCAAGCGACAGTGCTTCTTTCTGAAGCGGCGAGAATGTTCTAGAATTGGTCGTGATGACGGGTGCACATATTTGTAAATATACTAAAACCCACGGAACTGTGCCCTTTAAGTGGGTGACTTGCGTGGTATGTGACACGTCTCTCCATGAAGTTGTTTTAAAAAAGGTTTGAACTAGCAAGTCTGAAAACCCATTTACTGAAACGCATCCTTCAATGCGAAGACTGAAGAAAACGGAGCGCAGAGAAAACTCCACTGTCTCCAGGTACGGTTTGCCACGCCCCTCCACGCTCAGCCACGCCCCCTGAGCACAGACCTGGTGCAGCTGCCGCCTCCTGTGTCACGTGCTGTTGACCAGAGGAGACTGTGGGAGAGATACAAGGTGTGACTTCCAAGTGGAAGTCCTAAGAAGCCTTGTCGTGCCCACCTGGGCTTCTTGGGGGCTCGTGGGACACCGCTGTGGGGACGCAGCTCTCACGCGGGGAGAATTCAGGCCACACGGCGGGGCTGTCACGTGTCTGCGCCCTGCGCAGCACCCAGCGCTGACTGGCCACCCACGGGCAGGCCATGCTGGGCGTCGCGATTCCGCGTCCTTGACGGGGTCTCCTGAAGCTTCTGATCCGTTCACGTGTAATGCTGTCCCCGGCGAGGCATGCTTTGTGCCTGCCATTTTGATATGTTTCCTCTGTGTCACGTGTCTTAACTGTTCCTCTGTTACTCCACTATGGCTTTCTTCTGTGTTATACTGATAGTTTATAGCGTAGCATTGTAATTCCTTGTTGTTTCTTTTATAAGATTTTTAAGTTATTTTCTTAGTGGTTGCCCTAGGAATGAAAACTAACCTTTCAATCTACAGCAGCCCCATTCAGGTTAATACCAGCCAGTGCCAATATTATACAACTGGAAGAGCAGTGAACGGTTGCAGTGCAGGGCACTTCTGCTGGAATGTCCATCAAACCACGGTGCTTTCATGCAGAATTCCCTTATTTATACCGAAGCAGAGGAATTAACGAGCATACGTCTCTGCATGTTAAATTATTTGGGGAATTACTTGCTCATGTGTTAACTCGGCTAACACTCATGGAGCTTCTATACTGTGTTCCAGGTGTTATGGAGGCTGACTTATAACTGAATTGAGTTGGGTTGAGATAAAATAAAGGTGGAATTAGATGACTTATTCCCAAACAACTTGAGAAAAAAAATAAAGTTTTGATGGGAACGCCTCAAAAGATTAGAGTAGTACAACCCACACCAGGGACTCTTTGTTAGCATTTTATTAGCATTTGCGGTTACAAGTATTCTGCTGATTCATGTTTAAAAATTTTGCTTTTGCTTTTACTTTCTAATATCCTAAAAGATAGGAAAAACATAAAACAAGTGGTCATTGTTCCCTTGTCTTTGCTTTAGCATTAAATACTCTGTATTATACATGTGCTCTTATATCTCTTAACCTAAATAATTTTGCTTCCTATTAGTATGAAATAGGAAGTTATAATTTCTTTATGGTATGTTCATTATTTCAGGTTTCCTGAGTAAAAAATGACTAATTCAAACAGCTTATTGGTATTTTAACTTTTTTAAGCAAGCAAAAAAAAAAAGAATAGCTTCTTTGTTTTCTCTCGTAGGCTACTTCATTCTGTCTAGGGACTATGAACTATAATTTCTGGAAAATTTTTAATAGTGTATTTGCTTGTTCCAGTTCTTTGTGGACATCAAATGTATTTGAAAATTCAGGGTTGAGTTTACTTTGATTATCAACTATTTCGAAGGCAAGTGGATAATAGCTGCTTCTGGCAGGTCTGAGGGAGCTTGGTCGGGTTTTTCCGTCCTGGTTTTTTGACCCGACTCAGGTCGCCGCGAGGGGTGGGGGACGGAAGTCACTGTTATTACTCATGGACGGAGCCCCAGAGCCTGGTGGTGGTCCTGCTCACCCTGCGTGGTCTGTCACGAAACAGGTGGTGTCATAAAGACCCCTAGTGACAGCGAGGGACATCACTTAACTCAGGAAAGCCTGCAGAGTCTTGGTTTGTTTTCATTATTTGCGAATAATATCGACAAGCCTTTTCCCATATTCTTCCTTTACTCCTGGTGATGCTTTTATTGGCGAGTGCTAAGGAAACACAACTATGCACGAGAAAAGAACTCACTTTTCTCTGCTCTATTTTTTGAAATTTGTGGTGGTTGTAGGCTTGGGAGATCATGCTGTACTAAATTGTAGGTTGAATTTCCATAACCTTGGAAGTTTTTGGAGCAATACCAGAAGGATTTTGCATGATTTCTCTGCATTTAGACCCCAGGAATCCCCCCTCTTTGCTGAGTCACTAACTGAAGGCCAGCCAGTCCCAAGACAGCTTGGCCTTGGCCCACAAGCGGGAGGACAGGGAGCAGTGACCGCTGGCGGCCCCAGACCTTGCTTGTCCAGAGGAGAGGGGCCCCGTCTCAAAGGGGCAGTCTGAGCAGCACATGTCCGTGTCTGCCACGAGCGTGGATCATTTGGCTGCGCCTGGTAAAAATTTAAAACTGAAGAAGCAGGGCAGTGGGAGCCATTGGTTGGGTTGCTTGCTTGTTCCTTTGTGGGTGGGAGCCCACTCCTTGCCTCGACTGGACCTTTGCTACTGGATCTGTCAGCCTGCTGTGGGCCAGGGGCCGCGCCAGGTGCCCGAGTCCGGGTGGTTGGGCCCTTGCCCTGGTGTCCCTGCACGCCGCTGGGCGGTGACGGACGGCAGGGGCCCCGCGGGCTGTTCGCTGCTCCTACTCTCGCTGTTGTAAGTGCAGACGGTTCAGGACTGTCCTTGGCACGGTGCCCTCTCGCTTCCCTCCTTCTGACGCGCCTCCTGCCTCGGCTGGGGGGTGGGGACAGTGGCAGCCGGGGGCCACAGGCGGGTTTCAGAGAACACCGGGCCTGTGCACAGGCCTGCGCAGACATGGGGGCCTCTGTCTCTGTGGGCGAGAGGTGGGGGCCCCGCTGTCTCGAGGAGGCCTTTCATGAGCCGACCGGGCCTCCTTCCCTTCCATGTCACTTTGTCCCACGTCTTTCTGTATCCGACAGTCTGTGCTTTTTGGGAAGTTTTCTTACCTTTCCAATCTGTGCTTCTGTTCCAGACCGCTGCCTCGGGCCGGCTGTGTTCGCCACGCCCCGGTGCCGACGCCCGTGTGGGCATGTGCGACGCTGAGCCCCGACTGTTAGGGGTCCTGCGCTGTGTTTATCTCTGTCGTCCGCTTGTGATGGTGAGCTGGGCAAGTCTGCGCTGTGCCGGTGTGATCGGACGGGGGTTCTGGACACGAGGGCACCAGTGTGGCGAGCCTCGGGAGCCCCGGCCTTCCTATCCCCCGGCGCCAAGGACAGAGGCCCGGTGCACACAGCCGCCGCCTGCAGAGATCCGGACCGAGATGGCGGCTCACAGGACAGCCTTCAGAATGGGGGCGCCTACTGGTTCCGTCAGGTGATGACGGCCCCTTACAGTGCCGTGCTCACAACGCAGCGACCGTTTCCCAGGCCGTAGGAAGGGACTAGGCTTTGGGGACACAAAGATGGCAGGCCAGGGGAGACAGATGTGAAGACCCGTCAGAGCAGTGACTGGGACGGTGGCACCTGGTGGGCCCCTGAGAGAGGGAGGGACGCCACCTCAGGCCCCATTCAGTGGTGAGGCTCCCTGTTGGGACCCTGGCTAGATTCCATTCGGGAGGGTGATATTTGAGATGTGGTCCCCTGGCCTCCAGGGAATTAGGTCTGACTCCTAACTCATTTCACTTAACTCACAGCGGTTTTATGGGAATTAATTAAGTAAAGGGTTCCTTAGGAGCAGGGCCAAGCCAAAGCATGGTCTTTGATTTCTCTTAAATAATTCCAAGAAAAGCACATGAGAGGTGGGCCACAGATTGGATAAAATAGTTATCTTCATTAAAAAATAATACAAATAAATTTCAGACTCACCCAGATTTTCAGTGCTGTGTCTTGTGACAGTCCTTCATCACCTTTCTGTCAGGGCTGATGGGAAGTGATGAACAGGGTAGTTAAATACATCTCTCGGGCTACAAGCTTCAGAAAACAGTTTACAAGGCGATTGACTACCGAGACAGTGATTTCAGCTAGGAAGCCTGCCTTCCCTGGGAAGCCTCGTTGTCCCAGAGAGTCTTTTGAGTCTGATGTGACTATGAATGAGAAGAGAGACATTCTTTGTTTCCTTCATTTTGATCAGTTTACAAACATCTCCCAGGGCCTTGTGTGTCAGATGCTGTCACTCTGTGGTCAGTGACAGTGACTTCCCATTGCTCTGCCACCTGTAGCAGAGGGCTCAGAGCTGCAGGCAGGCAATGCGGGACACCTGCTGTGGGGAGTGAATACCTGTGCTTTGGATGTAAAGTGGAGAGATGCCCACGCTCCTCTGAATGTCAGAGAGAGGTTTGCATAGAGGCGAGGTCCAAGGTGAACCCCAACAGATGGGAAGGTGCTAGTGCTATGGAGCAGTTCCTGCCTGGGGGTGGGAGCAGGAGCGGCTGGGGAATCAAATTTGAGGAGGCGAAGCTGTGAGAGGTGAATCCAGTCAAGGTGGGGGCTGGGACCTCCGGCCACGATGGAGGTGCAGACAGACACACTGCGTCTCCCTCCACAGCTAAGAAGGAACACAACTACCTCAAAACTAGAGACAGCCAGAAGTTCCAGAAAATCGAGCTGCATGGAAGTCCAACAAACAAAGATATAAAGAAGAAACACTCACCCAGACAGGTAGGAGGGGTGGAGCCAGGGTGGAGAGGATGCGGTGTGGTGGTGGCAGCAGTGGTGGCAGCAGTGGTGGCAGTGGCAGACCAGCGGAAAGCACATTCACACATATTAAAAAGTTAGGAGGGACACCTGGGTTGTGTTCCTAGCTCCTCACCAGACTGAGCGGCTCACAGTCCCAGCCCCGGGGAAAATCAAGCCTCATTGCTTCTGACTGTGCAGACCCGTGGGTGTTGGGACGGAGGAAGAAACTGCCGGTCTCTCAGGAGAGTCCGCTTGTTTAAAGGGCCCCCACGGTCCTAGAGCATCCGCAGACCCACCCACTCTGGGAACGACGGCCAGGGCAGCAGCTAGAGGGGCGCCAGTCCCATACGGAAGTGGGAGAGGTGCCTGGAAAAGGGGCAAGTGCTGAGCAAGCGGCATTGTTCCCTCTCTGACCCCTCCCCAACACACAGTGCCACAACGTGGTAAAACGGTCACCCTATACTGACCAGTACCTAAGGCTCTGCCCCTTACAAAGTAACAGGTGTGACAGCTCTACCTAAGACACAGACAGAAAAACACAGGAGCCTGTCAAGATGAGGAGACAGAGAAGTATGGCCCAAAAGGGGGAACGGATCAAGGTTCCAGTGGGAGAACTAAGCGACGAGGAGATAGCCAACCTCACAGATGAGGAGACAGACAACCTAACAGATGAAGAGTTCAAAACACTGGTAATAAAGATGCTCACAGGCTTGACAGATATGCTTGAGTACGGCAAACACATAAGAGAAGAAGTGAAGGCTATGCTAAATGAAATGAAGGAAAATTCACACAGAACCGATGGTGAAGGGAAGGAAACCAGGGTTCAAATCAATGATTTGGAACATAAGGAAGAAAAAAATGGTCAACCAGTACAGAATGATGAAATAAGAATTGAAAAAAATGAGGAAAGGCTTAGGAACCTCTAGAAGAATTTTAAATGTGCCAACATTAGAATTATAGGGATGCCAGAAGGAGAAGAGAAAGAGCAAGAAATTGAAAGCTTATATGAAAAAATAATGAAGGAAAACTTCCCAATTTTTTTGAAGAAAGTAGACATACAAGTCCAGGAAGCACAGAGAGTCCCAAACAAGCTAGACCCAAAGAGGACCACACCAAGACACACCATAATTAAAGTGCCAAAGTTTCAAGATAAAGAGAGAATCTTAAAAGCAGCAAGAGAAAAGCAGAGTTACCTACAAAGGGGTGCCTATAATACAATCAGCTGTTTGTCAAAAGATACTTTGCAGGCAAGAAGGGGCTGGCAAGAAGTATTCAAAGTGATGAAAAGCAAGGACCTACAACCAAGGTTACTCTATCCAGCAAGGCTACCATTTAGAATGGAAGGGCAGATGAAGTGCTTCCCAGACAAGGTAAAGCTAAAGGAGTTCATCATCACCAAGCCATTATTATACAAAACGTTAAAGGGGCTTATTTAAGAAAAAGATCAACACTATGAACACTAAAATGACAACAAATTCACAACTATTAAAAACAGAATCTAAAAAATAAAAACAAAGTCAAACTAAGCAAACCAGAATAGGAACAGAATCATAGGTGTGGGGATCATTTGGAGGGTTATCAGCTGGGAGGGGGAGGGGGAGAAATGGGGAAATGGTACAGGGACTAAGAAACATAATTGGCTGGTACAAAATAGACAGGAGGAAGTTAAGAATAATACAGGAAAGGATGAAGGCAAAGAACTTATGTGCACAACCCATGGACATGAACTAAGGGGGGTGGGATTGCTGGAGGGAAGGGGGTACTGGGCGGAGGGGAGCAAAGGGAAAAGAAATTGGGACAGCTGTAACAACATAATCAATAAAATACAAGGGGAAAAAAAAAAAAAAGGCTGGGCAGGTGTCCTGGGCTTGCTTGGAGTCTGGTCTTCCTTCAGAATCGGGGACGACATTGTCAGGGGAGTGACAAGGTCAGATCCGTGTTTAGCCAGAGTGGGGTGGCAGGAGCTGGCGTGGAGGGAGGAGGCAGAGAGAAGGCCGGTGGGTGCAGCGGCCCAGGTGAGGGGTGACGGGGAGCTAACCCGCGGTGGGGCCGTGGAAATGCAGACGCTGAAGGACAGCAGAGATGGCGGCTACGTGCAGTGACGGAGCTGGGGGTCAGGACCGGTGCCCAGGTCTTGGGGGATGGCGGGCCATTTTGCAGGGACGAGAGGACAGAAACAGGAGCAGGTGCCGGAGAGGAGGGCTGAGCTCAGGTGTGGGCGTGGCAAACGGAAGGGGTTCCTGGGACCGCCCAACACAGCTGTCAGGGCAGAGGTGTTTCCCCTCCACGTGAGACGGTCAACTCCTCAGCCCTGGGCGCTGTGAACGTGACCTTGCTTGGACACGGGACTGCAGATGCGACCCAGCTGGGAGGAGCTCGTGCTGGGCTGAGCGGCCCCACGTTGGCGACTGGGGTCTTCGTCAGAGAAAGGAGACGCAGGTGGCGCAGGAGGACGCCGCGGGATCACGCAGGCAGAGCAGGTGATGTCAGGCCCGCGGGGCCACCAGGAGCTCCGAGGGGAGGACGGCGTGCTGCGCCCAGAGACGCAGGTAGCCCTAAGGCGGAAGGCTTAGGAGGAGAAGTGCCGGGGGCGGAGGGTGGGGGGTCCCGGCGAGCCCCACTCTCGCCCTTCTCCCACATGCGCTGCCTCCGTGGCTAACGCGGCAGGTGGCTTGGCCTGGGTACTAAGGAGCCTCGGCCCCATCCGCCGCTCCGCCCAGCTCTCTGCCTCCCGGACCCTCCCACCCCCACGCCTCCCACGGCCCAGCACGTGGAGCTGAGCAGGCGTTTCAGCGGGGGCCGTGCGGAGGGACGACATGTTTTCCGAGGGCTGGGTCCCCAGCCTGGGTGCAGCTCAAGCGCTCTCCATCCATGTCGGGGGCGGGGGTGTAAGTCCAGCTGGGCTGGCGCGCGTGGCGCTGGCGGCGGGGACGCCCCGAAGCGTTAAGTGGCCCGTGTTGGGACGCAGCCGATTTGGCCCCATCTGACATACACCGCTTAGAGCCAGGGTGTGTTTCCAGCTTTTACGGCTGGAATTCACCCAACCCATGCAGGAGGGCTCGGCAGGAAGCGGTGCAGACTGGGTTTTGTTCAGACGACAAGCTGATTCCCACGGAATGCGCCTCCCAGGATCGCGGTGAGCTCCGTGCCCTGCCCAGGCTGCCCCCGGCTGATGGAATAAAAGGGGTTTCACTGGGCTTGGGCCACCGGGCCTCCCCGCGACTGCGCTGGGCTGGACTCTGCCCGGGGCCGTGGGCCGGGATGGTGGGCGCGCTCCAGTTGGACCCGAGGAGCAATAACTCCTGGGCAGAGATGGCCCGGCTCCCAAACACATGGTTTATGGCCGAAATGGAAAAGCTCCCGAGCGCCATCAACGACACTCTCTCTGCTTATATAAAGACATGTGGGTTCTCGTCCAGAAAAAAAATAAGGCTGCTGCCATTTCCCCCCCAAGCCATCAATGATTCAAATGTCAAGTTCGCCTGAGTCTAACGCCACGAGCACATATTAACTTATCAAAGAAGCGGGCACGTGAGAGGCAGCCGGCCTCCCCCCAGATTGCCGTATTTATGCTGGGGGTCTCACTCAGGATATGTTACCTGCGCTCGACACCTTCCCTCCTCCGCGGGAGATTTATGACCCAGCCAGCCGGCAGGAGAGGGACGAAGGAGTAAATATGGGGCGTGACAGATTTATTTGGGTGTGTTTTATGTGCCTGGGATCTTGTGAGCTTTACGGGCGTCTCCGGGCTGAGCGCTGTCCCTCCTTCCCTGAGTTTTCTCCCCTTGCTAATAGCAAGTCCACTGAGTTCCTGGGTGGGTCTGGGGGAGGGGAGAGAATTCTGCCAGCTCCACGCTGTGCAGGTCATGGTGGCACTTCTTTTTTTTTTTTAAACCTGCTATTTGGTAATTTTCTTTCATGTTAACACTTGGCTCCTGGAGGTATTTTTCTGTAGGAAAGAATGAGTCATTTCCTCCCATTTTCGGTCCTTGTTGTCTTTGGGATGGCAGGGCGATTATTCGGGGTCTTACTTGGTCACCTGGCTGCGTCCTCTTCTCTTTTCGCTTTTTTACCTCTCCGGCGGAGGCCACACCCTGGTTCTCTTCTGCAGGGAGGGCTGGGCAGTGGGGCGCGCTCTGCGCACGTGTCCCCGGAGCGAGGCCCTGGACAGGAGACATTGGATACCAGGCCCGTGACTGGGCGGCTGGGGCCACAGGAGGTAGGAGCCTTTGATGGGGAAGATTGATCTGCAGATCCACAGTCCACTTAGTGCTGTTGACAAGCTTTGTCCGAACGGGAACCAGAGGCCACGCGCGTGAAGTGCCCAGCAGAGAACGGCTTCGCTGACATGGAGGCCGCCTGCCCCCGACCTGCAAGGCAGCCTCCCTGCACCCAGCACTTACGGGAAATTGCAGAGCAGGAGGTAAGTGGCGCTGGCTCCTCTCAAGGTGACAGATGTCACAGCGCATCATTTGCGACTCACTCTAAGCGCCCCAGACAAACTCGCTGACAAGATGCTCCCGGAGTCTGCAGCAACGTTGCAAAACCATTTAGCGTCAGCATCCCAAGAGAGCCCCAGCGTTTTTGTTACCTTAAGCAAAATAGGCTTTAAAAAGGAAAACCAAACAAGCCCTTTGTAGGGTATCTATAAAAAGGACTGAAAAGAGCTGCTAGGAATCCTGGGTTGTTTTAGTTCTCCCTGCCCCCCACGAGTGCTGCGTAGTCCTTGTGGGTAGGATGCAGTTCTTCAAAGGACCCCAGGCTCGGAAACCTCACGGTTTGGGAGCCAGGCATGTCTGTGCTCCATGGGCCGTGAAGGTCACAGGCCGGTGCTCCAGGCAGGAGGCGCAGCGGAGCTCAGCCAGTCCTGGAGGCCACGCCCTGTCCGGCCTTTGGGAGCAGCAGGGCCACAGTGGGTGGCAGCCAGTGGGCCCCAAAATCAGCGGTCTGTCCCTTCTCCCCAGCCCCTTGAAGGCTCATTTCAAGCTTCACAAAATTGCAGAAGATGCCGGCAAGGCTAACAACATACCCGGCTGGACAGGTTGTTCCTGAGGGTGTCATTACGTGCCAGCGATGTGGAATGATACAAAATATTAAGGGGACTTTTATGTTGTAACAAATGAGGAGCTGCGCGCTGGCCAGCCAGCAGGTGGGGGCTGCAGATGCGCGGGGGGGACCGGGCGAGGCCGCGACTGCAGGACGGATGGCAGCCCCGCTATTTGCCGTGACGGGAGCGGCGCCATCCATCCTGGCCTGCGCGGGTCGCTATTCCCTCGGCTTGAATATTCGATATTTTCAACTCATTAAAGGAAGAGAACTTCTTTTAAAAAATGGGTTTTTCCCTGGATTTCCTGCGAATGGCCGCGCGGAAGATTACAGGAGACCCTCCGCCGTCGCGGCTCCGTCACTGTCTTCAGGGTAACGAATGGGCGTTTGGGGTGTTTCATTTGCTCCAACCATTTCCCACTTTCCCATGGATCAGCGGGGACAGAAACCCCCAGGTAAGGATGACGGAGGGAAATGAAAAGACTTAATTTGGAAAAGCGCTCCAATGCCCCCAGCCTTGTCTTCGAAACCTCCCAGTGACTGAGTGCTTGGTTATGTGCCCGCCTCTGGCTCCAAACAGATGACCGAAAAAGAAAAGCCAGTATTCCGTTTATACCGGAGGGAACTACCTGCTGAAAACGTCCTGTCTGATGAGGACCCAGGACACGAGGGCACTGCCGCGTTGGGTGGCTGGTGGCAGCCGGGGTGGCCTGTGGCCCTGTCTTCTCACGGATCCAAGGAGACACGTGGCACACCCTGGGGGCACAGTCGGTGCTGATGGCTGGCAGAAAGAGCTCTCTGGCTCCCGGTCTCTGGTCCAGGGTCCCTCAGGCAGCTTTTGAAATTCCCATAAGGGTGTCCCCACTCTCCTTGGCCAGGCACCACGCTCCTCGGGGAAGATTAGTGCTAATGGTTAAAAATGTTTTGAGCAAAAAACAAACAAAAAAAGAAAGTACAAAGTGATCTATCTACCTTTGAAGAAAGTTTCTTCTTTCTGGAACAATTTATTCTAAATTCTCACAGGTAAATTATCAATGTGGTGCAGAGGGCTCTGATCTCGGCCTCCGGTTTCTCCTCACTTAGAAGCTGGTGACGGTCGTGACTGTGTGGCCGAGAGGATGACCTCTTCCCTCCGGGTTTCCTCCACGCAAAGACCCCTCTGTGGGCACCGCTCTGAGATGGCCCCCGTGGGGTGCGACGCGCTGGGATGGGACTTCTTGCTCCAAGCCCTCTGTGTCTCGCCGCGGTAAGGAGTCACAGTCTGTGCTCACGTCTGTTTCAAAGGCCGGTTTGCGTCTTTCCAACCTGTTCTCCTGCTGGATGTCAGCTCCCTTGTCAACCCGAGGAGCCCACCCCGTGGCGATGTTTTCTGAGCAAATGCTCGTGGAAAATAGAGGAGGTGCTGAGGTGGCCCCAGAGCGGGCTGTTCTGTTGTTCCCCATGCCGTGCTTTCTCTCTGGGGCCACCTTCCCTGGGAGCTGCTGTGAGGGCAAGGGGCCTCGTAAACCCCTGCTGGGGACATCCTTTCTCCCCCATGATGCTGTATAAAAAATTCCAGTCATTCTGGTTCCAATGGAACCTCAAGGGAGAATCTCCTAGCCTGGAAAAAACTTGAAATGATCAGGGTTTATTTCTAACGTTGAGGGTTTTCTGAGTCTATTTTTAACAGGTGTCTTCCAAATAGACTTGACGTCAATGTCTGTTTTCTCTCTCTTGCGGGGCAGAGGCTGTGTGCAGGGGTCGGGGGTGACTTTGATGGGGGGCTTGATATGTGTGAACACTGAGCTCATCCTGTTTGCCAATTACTTGGTCAGAGTTTCTTGTTCTTGTTGCTTTGTTCTCAGTTTTTAAGAAAAAAGCCCATTGATTTTTTTTCTCCCGCTTTGTCCCCCACCCCCCCCCTTTTTTTTTTGCCTCTACACTTTGCTTAATTTCTCAGTTACAGGTGACATTCAATGTTATTTATATCAGCTTCAGGTGTATAGTGGTGCCCCCTCGAATGATTTTCCATTGTGCAAAAGTTTCCCGCTCTCTCGTAAGTATGCAAATGCCTTAAACAGGGCCTTACAGAGAGAATGCCCACCCCAAGAATGGCTGCAATGGGATGGACCAGACACATTCTAGAAGCCCGTGGAGAGGAACCATCTCTGCACGAATGGCTGGGAGAACCCATCCCCGTCTTTCTAAGGCCATTTGGGTTTTCCAGAGTATATTTTTATGTTCTTTGTCCCTGGTCACCCTCTTGAGTTATGACCTTCTTTGGTCAATGTTGTATAATTAGGTTAGAGGATGTCTTACTGAACAGACAAGAGCGTCTGTGTGAGAAGCAGACACACCCTCTGCCCAGGAGTTGGCAGGGACCCCACGGGGCTCCTAGTGCATGTTTGTGCTTGGGGGGTCATTTCCCAGACATTTCTTCCCATCCAGCTGAACCCAAAGGGTCCAAAAGGGAGGGGCTGGATTGGTCCCCTCCCTGTCTGCTAGGGGCGACTGAGGCCAGGCCCTGAGATAAGACACGCAGCTCCCAACTCTGACCTCCAGTCCCAAGCATCAGGGCACCTAGGCGTAGAGACGCACCCTTCAGGACAGAGATGCTCACAGATGGAGGGGCTCCGTACTCATATTGCCAGGCCCCCACTCCCTCTAAATGTGGGGGGGTTGTACTGAGCATGGCAGGGCCCACCGTCCCATGGAAAGGACACTTGGATGGTCATCCCTAGGACCAGCTGCCTCCCGGCTTCCTGCTGGGGAATGGAAGTCGTGGGAAGAGGTGCGGTTGGCTTCACTGTGGATCAGGCGCAAAGATTCCAGAGCCCCCTCTACAGGGCTCTGAGTCTTCGTCACATCCCGTTCTCCGGAAGTCGTCCCACGGCCACCAACAGGGGCCAGGCCAGCATTTGCAGGACACCGCCCACTGGGTGGCCAGGGGCCTAGTGGATGAGCCCATCCACATCCAGGAGGTGGCCCTCTGCTGCGTCCTTTCCACAGTGCCTTGCAGGTCACCCCCTTGCCCAGCCACCATTCCCCTGAGGAGGTGAAGTTGGGGAGGTCCCCTCTGCCTTCAGACAGGGAGCAGGATCAGGGCCGCCTCTGTCAGCTTGGCAGTCACCTCTCTGTACAGCGAGCTTTAGTATTTCTGATACGATGCATGAAACTCCTTCTGAGCTTCCCTCCCCTGCTCGTGGCTTATCAGTAGCTGTGCCTCCAGTCCCCACCTTGGAGCAGGTTTATCTTCCAGTTGTAAGTGGAAGGTGTGCAAAGGCAGCCAGCATTCAGCCAGCAACCGCAATCCAACGGAAGTGGTCACGTAATAACGGAACCCCGCCTTTGTGCTAGCGAGGGCCAGGCTTCACGGGCCCTGAGCAGCCACGTCTCGGCCGTTCGCTGCGCCCTGCAGGTGCGGGACAGGGGGCACGAAGGCGACCAATCAGCAGAGAGCAGGACTCGCTGCTCCCCCTACCCCCACCCCAGACTCTCCAGGCAAGGGCCCTCTTGCAGGTGAAGACTTGGGCAGAGAGAGCAGCTTATAAGCCCGATTTGTAGAAATAAACAAGCCGTCTCATTCGCTGACCTCTCCCCCGACCTGACATTGGCATCAAGAAGAAGGCAGGGAGTCTTAGAGAGAGCGATACGTTTTCCCACGTCACTAAACGGGTCTGACCTGGCCTGGTTACCTCTTTGAAATCAGTCCACGGAGCAGCAGGCACGTTGAAAAGTTTGCACTTCGAGGAGCTGATCGACACGTTGGAAGCAGCGAAAGGGCAAGCTACTGAAATAGAAGACGCCAGGTGCCCGTGTCAGTTACAGAGCCGTGGTCCGTCTGCTGGAGGGGCCCTGGGGCCGGCGGGGCCCGAGGGGGCAGAGGAAGCTGCCCTGTGGACTCCCTCTCCCTCTCCTGTCCTCAGGGGAATGGAGCGGATACGAGCCAGATAAAGCCCTGTTTCCACTCGGGGATAATTTGAGTAATTGTTGGACAATCGTGAGCAGAGACAGCCTGCAGCCCTGCACACTCTGATCAAGCCATGCCCCTCGAAGGCAAGCCCAGACCTGGAGGGGGGTCTCACACGGTCTCCAAATCATACACGTTCATCTCAGAATGTCTGTTGCGTGGGACTGAATACCAGTTTGTGGGGTGGCCTGGCATCCTAAGTCCCATCGGCGGGGGAAAAGCCTGCCTACCTTGGGGCAGCTGTCAAGGGTGTGAGGGTCTGGGGGAGAGTCTTGCTGGTCCCTGTTCACCTAAATGAGGGGAATGAAAGGAATGAGAAAAACATGTCGGAATGAGCCAGGTGCTTTGTTTGCTTTCCAAGTGTTCTTAAATGTAGTCATTTGCCATGAGCTGGGCGCCGGAGAGGGTTTAAGTTCGCATTTATAAGGCAGGGAAAGTGCCCGCAGCTTAGGAGGAAGGCGAGTTTGGCAAAGAGGTGCTGTGTTAGCTTCAAGGCAGCAACATTAAATATTTGCAAGGCAGTTATACAGGAAATGTTACAAATATCTGTCTGAAACGATCACATGATTAAAAGGAGCTCAGCAAATTCTAAGCTAGCGGAGGAAGAATACGATAAAGATCAGAGCAGTTTAAGTGAAATAAGGAATAGAAAGATGATAGAAAGAAGAATGAAACAAAAAGCTGAGTCTTTAAACAGATCAACAAAGCTGAAAAACCTTTAGCTAGCTAGACTAAGGAAGAGAGGACTCGGACTACCAAGATGAGAAATGAAAATGAGGTATTACTACTGATTCTACAGAAATAGAAAAGATTATAAGAGAGTACTATGAACAATTAATTGAACATCATGAAACTGGATAACCTACATGAAATGGATAAATTCCTAGAAACACAAAAACTACCAAGACTAAATTACAAAGAAATAGAAAATCTGAATGTAGACTTACAACTTGTAAGGAGACTTAATCAGTAGCCTGAAATCTCCCAAACAAGAAAAGTCTTAGACCTGATAGCTTCACTGCTGAAGTCTACCAATCACTTAAAGAAAAACTAACCCTGTTCTTTCTCAAACTTTCCCCCAAAATGAAAGATCAGGGAATACTTTCTTCCTCATTCTATGAAGCCAGCATTGCCCTGGTGCTAAAACTAGGAAAAGACATCGCAAGGAAACTCCAGACCAATATTTCCTATAAACATCGATGCAGAAAACTTTGGACAAAATACTAGCAAGCCAAATTCAGCCGCATGTTAAAAGGATTATGTGCCATGACCAAGGGGACTTTACTTCCTGGAATGCAAGGACGGTTCAACATCTGAAAATCAGTGTCACAGACCACATTAGCCAACTGGAGGGAAAAAAGAGTACGTTATCTCAATCAATGCAGAAAAAAATTTGACAAAATTCAACACTTGCATGATAAAAATACTTTACAAACAATGACTAGAGGAAAACTACATATCATGATAAAAACCATATATGAAAACCCCCAAAAGCCAACACCATCCTCAATGGAGGAAATTTAGGAAGAGAGCAAAGTCACAGAATCTCTCAGGAGCCCTTTATCCACTGTTTAAAAATCAACTAGAGGTCAGGGTTAAAGATTAAATATAACAATTTTAACACTTAAAGTTTCTAGAAGAGAACACAGGAAAGTGTTTTATATAGTCTGGGAGTGAGGATCAACTCTGACCCCAGGGCAGATGTCATAAAAGACACCACAGACCGGCCTGACTACATAGTAAACACCCTCCTCCGACTCTGTCCAAGGCACCACAGATGAGCCTGCTCAGCAAATAAGAACCTGGGGGAACATGATCCCATATGATAATTGGAAGTGTAATGTCCTTAACCTCTGTTTTCTAAAATTGACAAGGTAACAAGAAAATTATAAAGGTGCACATAGAAAATAGGTGGTGAACAGGTTAAAAAGAAAAAAAAAATACAAGTGGCCAGTGAATTCAAAATATTTTTTATGTGTAATTAAATATTCTATTATAGAAAGAGTTTCAGTCTTTAAAATGAGTAAAGATTGTGTGTGAGAGAGAGAGAGAAAGAGAGAGAGAGAGAGAGAGAGAGAGAAACAGAGAAATTGCTAGTCTCATTGCTAATACAGCATTTCTGGGGCCTAATTCTGAGAATACTTTCCAAACCCCTTACAAATGGACCTGCCCCTATTCCATGTGTAATAATGGCAAGGGATTCCCTCTAGGAATGGCACTGAAATTTACCATGAAACGCAGAGGTGTTCGCGGCAGTGTCTGATAATGAATCATTGGAAGCCACGTACATGTTTGGAAACACAGGTAATGGCTGACAGCAGTATACTTACTGCCGCTGAACTGACAGTTAGAAACGGTTGAGCCTTGGCCAGGTGGCTCATTGGTTAGACTGTCGTCCCAAATACGCCAAGGTTGTGGGTTCGATTCCCGGTCAGAGCACACACAAGACTCAACCAATGATGCATCAGTAAGCGGAACAGCAAATTGATGTATTTCTCTCTCTAAAAATCAATTTAAAAAATGGTCGAGATGATACATTTTATGCTATTGTATTTTACCGCAGTTGAGAAAGGGAAACTGGAATGCCTGGAAGAAATCCTCGTGAGAAGTATTTTAAGTAAATATAA
The DNA here is from genome assembly GCF_987537825.1 of Furipterus horrens. Classification (NCBI taxonomy): domain Eukaryota; kingdom Metazoa; phylum Chordata; class Mammalia; order Chiroptera; family Furipteridae; genus Furipterus; species Furipterus horrens. Next base: position 200,700,296 of record NW_028327175.1, read on the forward strand.
ACTAGAATGAATTCAGGAAGGGCAATCTGCTGCATCCTGATGAAAATTCATCTTCGGCATCAGTGCCTCTCAGTTACTAGTAACACCTCCCAGGTATAGCCTGTCTGTGCCTGACAGGGAGCCAAGGTGACCTTGGAGAGGGGTGTGGGGTGGACGTCTGGCTTTGTTAGGACACGGTGTCCCTGGGCCCTGCCCAGGAAGGCGCTTGCCGCTGGCTGGTGGCCTCGCTACCGCGCACGGCAGGCACCTGGCAGCCGAGCCTCTGCCTCGCCAGGCGTCCAGGCGGTCACGGAGATTCATCTTCATCCTGGCACCTGCTGTGACGTGCCCAGCCAGCCCTGCGCTCCATGAGCCCCGGTCGGGAACCCAACCTGGTTCCGTTTTCAATTTTGGAAGCATTGCTGCAGATTAAAAGCTGGTCAAATGATGGGAAAGAGTCAGAGTGAACAGCTGCTCTGTCCCGGCCGCCGTGCCAAGGCCTAAATGAGCCTTCAGGAGGCTGCGGAGTGATGGGGGCCGCTCCTGCAGGGGGGGGGGGGCGGCCCCGGGAGCGGCGCATGCCGGCGGGGAGAGCGGTTCTGGGGGGGCCCGTCCACGCGGGGCGGCCCGCTCCTGTCACCCACAGAACACGCGGAGACCCGAGTGGTTGCATTTCTGGTCAAAGTTCACGGACTGTAACGATAAAGACACGTGGTAAGGCTGCCTCTTCCTAATTAGCTGGTTAATAACACACTTTGCTCTTTTTAAAAAGATACCGAGGACACGGCGCACAAAGCCATCAGTCATTTTCTGTCGCGTGAGTCGGTACATTTGGTTCCTTTATACCCATCTTTGCCTCTAAAAGCATCTTCCTGTAAATATCCGAACTCTTTGGTATGTAGGTCAAACATGGAACTTCATGATTGTCCTCTCCTGATCCGTGTTGGGGGGGTGTCAACGGATAGACAGTCTTCATAGCAAAACACTCGCCATGCTTGTCTGTCAAGCGAGGTCTCGGCCTCCGGAGCCCAGACTCTGCACCTCTGCTGGGGAGGGAGTCAGCCCCCCACACCTCAGCTGGGTCCCAGGGAGTTGGGTGCAGCCGGGCCCTTTTCCAAGCACCCGCAAGAGACAAGCCATAAGACTCCCTCTTTCCTGGGCTGCGGAGTCTGACGTGAGTCTCCTTGGATCGGGGAGCGTTCGCTGTGGCAAGTCTCCCAGCGGGGAAGGAGGCCCTCCTCTACTTCGAGGGTCAAGTGTCTAACGTGTGACAGGCGTGCGCATGCCCCTGCGAGCGGGGCCTCTGTCGGCTGGAGGGGGGCCTGGCAGGGAGCGTGGAGGCGTGGAAGGGTGAGGAGCTGATGAGGGGCACAGACCCTGAGGGCGGGGCAACGGGTGCCCACTGATTTCAGGTACCTTTGGCTTTGGGGGCCCAGGTGGGCTTTTCATTGTTGTCCGACTTTCCTGTGAAGCTGACATTCAGGGACAATGGGAACTGTTCCTCTGTCCTTTCCACGAAGGTGTTTATTCCGGGCGCCCACTGCCCTCCGTCTCGGGGTCCGTGCAGAGCAGCTCGAATGTGTACCGACTGCATCTGTGGTGCTGTTTCATTTGACACGAGACGTTGACCAGCAGTAATGGCCAGGATGCTGATCCACATGCAATTTCAGAGCTGGAACATCCCGTCCGTTGAACATGTTATCACGACCGGTCCCTCTTTGCTGTGTGTTTGGGGTTGTTTCTCATCTTTATTATGAAAATGCGGGAAAGGCCTATCTTGGTAAAAGTCGTTTTGCTCACTTTGAATTAATTCTTGATGCTGAGTGGTGGTCGCTGAGCCGAAAGCGTCTGTTCTGTTCTGCTGCTGTTGGCAGTAAGTGAGTTTCTCTTTTCCTCCAGCCTCACCAGCGAGCGTGTTAGGATGAAACCTTTCCTTCTCTTTGATTTCTATGCCAGTCGTCTGACGGTGCGCTTCCTTGCTGGGCAGCGGACCACAGCAGTACCTGCGTGTTCGGCGTCCCTCTGTGTCACCGCCTGTGTCCTCGTACCTGCCTGTTTTGCCGGCACCGGGGCCCCGTGCTGGACTCAGCTTCAGGTGGGCTTCGGGGGAAAACCCAGATGACGCCTTTGCTTCGAGGGCCCGTCCTAAGAGAAGAGATGGGAGTGGGAAGGGGAGCGCCTGTGTGATTATACGACCCTAATGACGACGCGTTCTGCGGAGGAGCAGCGTCTGTGTCATGCAAGGGAAGGCCAGGCCGGACCTGCCTGGTGGCGGGAAGGGGCAGTTCAGAGAAGGCACCTCTGGGGAAGGAAGGGTGAGGCGGGGCCTGACAGTGAGGACAGGGGCGAGAGGGGGCCCTGGGAGTGCGTGGTGGGCGGGGCAACCGGGACGGGGGCCCGGGCGGCGGAGTGGGCAGGGCCCAGTCAGGACCTTGCATGTGGGGCTGTGCTTGTGGTGAGTGGGAAGCACAGGTCTCATCGGGGCTCAGGGTTTTGAGGTTTGTATGGTGACCCAAGACGATATCCCTGACCACCAGGAGGTGCCGGGGGAGGGGTCCTGGCCCCCAGCGTGGCTTCCTACCTGTGGCTGGGGGACGGCCAACCTCAAACCCTTCCCGCCCTTCACGCTGTCCGTGAACTTGGAAATGCCTCGCAAACGGCTGCATCGACCTCTTGCTTTAGATTCAGTTGGAGGCAAAGCAACTGCAGTGCTTTTGGGGACTTTGTCTGGGCCACCTTTTCACTTGTCCAAATAGTGTCATTACGCCAAAGACATGTACAGAAACCTTCTCTAGATTTAACGAGAGCCTTCCTCCCCGGGGCGGTCGGCTCAGTGTGACACCGTGCGGCCTTCCTAGGCCAGTCTGCAGGTCCACGTCGGAACTAAACTCTCCCGCGACAGAGGACAGCCACCGTCACGTCTGCTGGTGCGCCTGCAAAGTGACCCATCCACCCAGGAGCCGCGTTCGTTGTCCTGGGCCATTAGAGGGGCCGAGAAAGAGCCTGGACTGGAAATAAAAATGCAGCGACGGAATTGCAAGTCCTTACGTCCACCGCAGGGGTCGTTCCTTGGTTACCTGCTGCCTGCGCGTCTGTGAAGAGGGATTAGCCATGGATTTCGTTGGTTTTGGAGGAGCACATTGATAAACAACCATATCTAGAAGCACTCAGACATTTGATTTCAATAAACATTTATATTTAATATCATGACAGTCCTCAAGTGCCATTTTGAAATGTAGCTTTCTCTGGACGTATAGGATAACGTATCTGCGACAGACTATGTCAGGAATTCTACTCGTCTTCAATGTACAATCTGACGCGTTTTTACACCGCTCTGCCCCCAGACCAAGATGTAGGGCATTCCAGCCCCCAGAGCCTCCTTCATCCCCATTTCTACTCAATAACCCCCCCCCCCCGCCCCGAGGGAGTCACTGTTCTGAAAGCTCTCACCATCCATTAGCTTTTCTTGTCCTTCACATTCACAGAAATAGAATCATACAATATGTCCTTTTTGTGTTTGGCTTCTTTCCCTCAACAGCGTAACTGAAATTCAGCCTCGTTGGGGCAGTGGTCAGTCGCTGCTTCTTTGTTAAATCCCACAATTTGTTTATTTATAGGCCTGCTGATGCGCACGTGGGTTGTTCCCAGTTCGGGGCTGTTACCTCAAACTGGGAACGGCCCGGTGCGTGTCCCCATGCATGTCCTTTGGGCACACACACTCCTTTCTCTTGGACGTGCCCGGGGGTGGCGCTGCCAGGGCACAGGTGGGTGTATCTGGTTGCTAGTGCCTCCTGTCAAGGCCGTTTCTAAAAGTGGCCGTACTCGTCCCCACTGTCACGGGCAGCGTGTTGGCAGCGCCAGTTGCTCTGCATCCTTGTCAACACTTGGCTTTGTCTCGCATGTAATTTAATGCCGGTGTGTTTGGGAGCATGTGCGTGTGTTTCCAGGGCAACCAGCTGGAATAAGACACTGACTATTGAAATTATACTGGGTACTTTTTTAAGACAACCAAATGTACCCGGAAGATATTTAAAGATGTTTTGGCTAAGCTGGGCTTATCGGTCAGGGTCCTGGGAGAAAATAGATTGCACATTCAAACCGAGTAATTTGAGGAGAAGGGAATGGAGATACTATTTACAGAGGTGTGAGGAAAGTGCAGGAAATCTCAGAGGCTAATGCACCGCCATCTCCTGGTCTGAACACACCAGGAAGGGAGCAGCTACTTGGTCTCCGCCTGGGGGAGACCAGCCTACCCAGGGGACCCAGCAGGGCGGGAGCCGGGGAAAAGCCAGGTCCCAACCCCACTCTCTGTTCTGTTCCTCCGATCTCCTTCCAGCGACCCCACGGGTGAGCCCAGGCAGAAGGCAGCAGACAAGGATGCCCAGTTACGTGCACCAATCTCAGCCCATCTCCTGGGGCAGGCGGAGGGAGAAGGGGGGAGATGGGTGGGGTCTGCACGGGCAGGGGGAAGACTCAGAGCATCCCAGGACCCTGGATTTGCCTCAAGTCCTTTATTTCCCGCGAGAGCCTGACGTGGGACATTGGCACTGGCCAGCACCATGAATCCAATGCCCGTAGAGTGTTGCTGAGTTATGGAGTGTGTATTTTACTGTCCATTTGCCTAACTGGAAAGTATCAGTGGTTGTACGCACTCGTAGATGTCCCTCGTCTGTCAGATCACTGAACAGGGGACAGGGAGCACCTTTGTGGGGCAGGGCTCCCGTGAATGTTGGCGTCCCCAGGGCTTAGCACAGGCTCCAGCCTACAGCAGGGGCCAGGAGAGTATCTGCTGAACAGAGACGGGGGGTGGGGGGGGGGAGGGGGCTGGAGGAAACGGGCCTGGAGCGGCCAACACGCCTTTAGGAAATACACGCAGAAAATACACGTTTCTGGAGACGACACACTGTGCCAAAAATGTGCAGTCCACGTAGTTCTTTTGAGAAGATTAACAGATGGCTCTGTCAGGAATGACCTTAAATCCTGCGGCCCGATGACGAGAGGGCCTTCTAACGTGGCCGCGGGAGCCCCACATGCGTCTCGGTGACTCCGATACTGTGCAGTATCCCGTGCTCCCGCTGTCACTCTGTGGGAACGGTGAAGGTACGGCCGTGCGTGCCACCACCGGAACTTGCTGTGATTTGAATCCCCGCTTTGGCTCCAGCCCGGTGTGCCCTGCAGTGGCAGGCACGCCCCCGCAGTCCTGCTGCGCTTGCTCCGCAGGCCACTGTTACCCTCCCTCGGTCGCTGCACGTCACGTCCTCCGCGGGGCGAATACTCCCCTCAGACGCTCAGTCAATATGTTTTGGAGCGGCTCCTGCCTCGGGCTAAGCCGCCGGCGCGGCTGACCTCCCTGGATGCAGGGATTAGTCTAAGGACAGGAGCACGACCCTCGGAGGTTAATGAGGCCCAGCAAGGCTTCCTCGCGAGGCCCTGGCTGAGGTTCTGGTGGAGACCGGCGGCTCTGGGTTGTGCTGACATTGTCCTGAGGGGCCAGGGACCCTGCGGGGAAGCAGCTGAGAATGAAGCCACCCAGAGAGGAAGGACAGAGAGGGCGTCCTGGGGCATCAGCCAAGCGCTGGGCCAGCCCAGTGCCCCTCTGCTCCATGGGACGCCTGCTCTCTTATTTGGGCTCAAGCCGCTTGTCACGGTCTGTTCTGCTGCCTCGTTCAGAAGTGTCATGACGAAGGCGGGAGGACAGGGGTCCACCGCTGTGTTCTCTCCCGTGTCTCGTGCTTTGGGACCAAAGTTAAATGCTGGGCACAAACCCTCGCTCCGCAGCCGCTGCCCGTGGGCGGGGGATGCCCCGGGGCGGAGGTGCGCTGTGGCCCGCGCCGCTCTCCTCGGGCCACAGGTCAGGGGCCGCGCCCTGTGACAGGCAGAGCGTGGCCAGGGCCCCAGGTGAGAACAGGGGGTTCCCGACCCTCGATGCCACAGCACGCAGCAGGACCAGTCTCCCTCACGGGGAGCTGGCTGCGGTGGCGCGAGGCACACCACGCACGAGGACAGACCGAGCCAGCGCAGCCCGCCGGGCCAGGTGAGGCTCAGGCGCGCAGGGAGGTCGCACGTGGCCCCGCTGACCCAGCCTGGGCGTGACGACCAGGAAGAGCTAGGCCTGGATTCTTCCCAGCGCCGGGCGCTCCCTGGGCCTCATTCAGCTCTTTCTCCGGGAAACAAACAGTAACGACTTCCTCTTGGGGGTTCAAGGATCATGAGAATTGAAGTTCCTGATGATCCACGGGGTTGGGGGGAGGAAGGGAAGGGATGCCGTCCAGCAGAACGACAGGCGAGGGCGCACCCACTTACCGCCCCTCCGTCAGGTGTGTGGGCACATGTGTGTCTGCACACGCAGGCACGTGCGCGCGTTCTTTTGTTTGTATTTCTGTTATGCTGTGAATTTCTCCTCTCCCCTACGGTTGACGTCGCTGCAGGGACTAATACAGTTCCATTTCCTTGCCCGCCTTGCCTCATTTGGAGGTTGTGGTGGATGAAGCTGTCTGGTTGGTGAGGCACAAGCCGCCAGGGTAAGAGTCCTGACAATATGGGGCGGGGGAGGCTGCTGGGGACTTGGAGTTTACCAACGTCATTGCCGCCCACGGCGTTGCTGCGGAGGATGCGGTCTGGTCTCCTCCCTGGCCGGACGGCCCAGCTGCCTTCGTGCCTCCGTGGGGAGCGTTTGCCCCCCTTTCCATGTGGCCGGGCTGCAGAAGATGCCCCTCGTGCTGGAGGCAAAACGCAGAGCCATCTTGGCTGAGCTGGAGGTCTGAGAGCATTTCCGACTTTCTTCCCGGGAGCCAGAGGCTTCGCAGACCTCAACCCCCACCAGGCGGTCGCAGGAGCACAGGGGCTGCTGAGCGGGAGGCCCTACCTGCGCGGGGCCTTCTCTACCCAATGAGACCGTGAGCCGGTACCCTTGAAACTCCGGGACAGAAGACAGGGGTTGTTCAGCAAAGCAGGGAGGAAGTTAGAGGGTAATTAGTGTGCTCTAATTAAGAACAATAATAATACCCTTTTGAATGGGGGCCCAGAATGAGAGTTGGTTCGGGCCCCTTGCCAACCCCGAAATCCTCGGCCCCTGCCTTTGAAGTTCTCCCGCATCCGTGCTGAGATCTGACAGTGATGGCCTGTGCTGAAACATTTGATGTCTGACGTGGTTTCCTGAGAGAATCTCATAGCCTCGCTTAGGCATCTAATTTTACACGGCCTCTGCCGTTGATGTCACTGTCTAACTACTTAGAAACGAGAGAGAAAAGTAAGTGGAGAAAATAAAAATATATCGCAGTCCTTGTGATGGAAGGACCAAAGCGTCTCCGTTGGCCGTGGAATGTCTTAGGAGCTGTCACGCTGGTAATCAAATGTGCGCTGTCCTTTGCCAAGTATCCTGGGCTGTCACATCTGCCGTCGCCACCTGTGATCATTTTCTTCCTCTTTTGCACTAAATAATCAATTACAAGATTCTGGGATTTTCTCCCCTCACTCATTTATTACTGGCTCAAGACCTTGCTTCCGAGGGTGCCAGCGTGAGGACACAGACCATTCTGCCTTGGAGCTCAGGCGACGATTTCTGCACCGTTATTAGCTGGGCCGAGGGCACACACAGCCACGGAAAGAGCGTGTGAGTATCTGCCTGGAAAATAATCTCGAACATGTAAAATCTTATAAAAGTCATTGCTTCTGAAGGTTTGGGGCTGGGCCAGGCTCTTGGGGCTATTGTTGGGCCCATGAAATTGTCACAAACTTTCCGGAGAGCTATTTGGTACACGTGTCTTCTTACCGTTTACCTCGGGAGCCAGCCTAAGAAAAAGGGTCAGCACCTAACACCCCCAGAAGCTCCAACTTGGTGAACTGAATTATATGCAAAAAGAGGCTCATTACAGTACTAACCCCCCACAAAGGGAGCAACCTAAATGTCCAGGAAAAAGGAAATCATTACATCATAAAGAACAATTATGCAGCCATCAGAAATAAGACTTACTGAGTTCCTCATCAGGCCATGAGGCTGATAATATGTTCTGTTAAAAAGAAGGATATAAAGCTATGCATTCTCTGACCTCAAGATGCACATGCATGGGAAAGAGGAGGATGGTGAACTTACAAATTTATTTTTAATTTCTTCACACCTCTTTGTATGAAAAAATTGCTTTACAAGGAACACACATTATATAGGTTTGTGTGTCTGTGGTAATAGAACTTATTCTAAATATGCAAGCAGAAAGTAAAATGTTCTTCAAAAAGTCCTGTTACATTGGGCAGTATAAAAAGATATCAAGCCCCCTGTTTTTTCAGGTTTCGCCTTGTTAACAGATGCTAGGTTTTCTTCAGTCTTTCATCAGCAGAGGCAAGAGCTGATGGTGTTCAGTGGGTCCTGGTCACCTGTGTAAGGCAATGCCTGGTCATGTGGGGACCTTGATGGTACAGCATGGGGTCATGGGGTCAGGCTGGTTTTGCAAAGCTCCCCAGAGGTGCCCCCGATATCAGATGACCCTGTGGTGGAGGGCAGCCCTGCTTTGAGGTGGGGTGGGCTCCAGATTGGTGCCCATCAGGAGGAGGCCTCTAGAAACACTGAATTTCGGGCCCCACCCTGACCTCCTGCGTTTGAATCTGCTGTCAGTGAGATCCTGGGAGCTGTGGACATGCCCCAGGCTGTGAAGTGCTACTTCAGAAGGCTCCTTGGGAGAATTGATGGGGAAACTTGGAGCCCCGGGGACAGTGTACACGTTGGGGGACCTGGCAGTCACAGGGACTGATTTTCTGAAGCTGGCAGGAAATAAACTTCACCAAAGGTTTGTGACCAGGTCTCTTGAGATGATGCCTGAATCCAAGCTGATGGCATTGGTCATGGGGTGAGGTGAGAGTCTGGTGGGGGTCCCCAAAGACTGCTGGACAATCCCGATCATCCTGTTTAGGGGTGATTCTAGAACCCCGGCTGCACAGATGAGGGCCTCAAAGGGCAGCACCCCTGAAATTCTTTGGCAGTCCAGCTTGCCTTAGAATAATGAAACTGGCTTGTCTGTGTATTTTTGGCCTGAAAATAGAAATTGACAAAATGTGGGCGCTGTAAGTTTTATGTGCCCGTCAGCAGTCCGTCGAGGGGCAAGCCCCCTCTGCTGACGTCTCTCTCCAGGCAGCTCCTGACAGCTGTCCCCGGTCTCTCTGGCCACATGTAGTGAGCCCACCTGGGAACCCGCAGGTGGCTGGGTCAGCAACGGATACCTGCCCTCCAACGTGTGCTGGCTCTGGCGGGAGAGAGCCGGGAAAACCAAGAAAATAGGATGGTCTCGAGGCCCCAGGGCTCAGTGGATCCAGTCTACATGGCTGTCCTTTATCAGAGGAAGAATTTCTTTGCTGTTGACATTTGTGTCGTTATGATGACAACGTTTTTTCTTTCAAGGCTCCTGGCCCGCCGCCCAAAGTGTGGTTAGGCAGCCACGTCTCTCGCTTTTGTCTCAGGTCTTTCTGAGCGCCTTGTGCAATTTAACGGAGTCGAGGCTTCATGCTGGTGCAGGTCTGGTCTAGCGCTGAGCATGAAACTGCTCCCCGTGGGAGGGGGCGTGTGCCGGACCCCTTCCTGGCTGCCGACAGCGGGCTAGTCCCTCTCCCCGCACAGCCACGTACACCTACAGCCCGTGGATTTCATCAGCCAGAGGCTCCTGAAGGCAGCTGGAGCCTGACCTCTTTCTAAGGTAACCGAGGATTCATTATCTTTGAATATTAAAGGCCAGAATCTACGCGTCCACTCCCCATCACTGCCCTAAAGTGTCTCCACTCAAAACCACCCAGGGCTGGGCCGGGGGATGCTTGGATTGACAGGACCCCACCAAGTCACAGGCCTCCGTTCTTCCTTCCCTGCTTGTCCGGGACCCGGGCCACACCCTGGGAACCACAGAGCCTGACGTCATGGAGCATGCTGCCTGGGTTAGGCACGTTCTGGTGCGTGAACGTCACGTTGCACAGCAGGAGCCGTCAGTTCCCAGGGACAAATCCATCCACGGAGCCTCAACGCCACCCCACCACCCGCAGTGACTCGTCTCTGTGTGAGTGAGTTGGGGCAGAACCTTGTCGCTCTTATGGTCGTCCCTGCCGATTCCAGCGTGCGGGGCTGGTGCAGGGTCCCTGGGACCCACGGGGACGCAGCAGCGCCTCGCTAGAAATGACACGTGCGGCCCTCCTTGCGGTCCCCACCAGAGTCCGTCTGGCCTCTCAGAGGAGGCGCTTGGACACAAACCCATCCCGTCAAGGACAAATCCCTCGTTCTGCCGTGGAGAATCGGCCTTGGCTTTCCGTCCCGTGACCGAGAGAACAGGGGTTTTTACAGAGAACTGGGCACTGCTGCGTGTCGGACCTACGTGGGCTTATTTAAAAACACGTGTTGTGTGCGTGGGGATGATAAGTACGCTAGCACTGCCGATTTTGGGTATTTTCTCACTTGTCTGACATCTTATTGACTCTAATCCCGTTAAGCTGAAATGTGTTTAAACTGAAAACAAGCTGGGTCGTTGACTGGAACGAGGTCCCGGGTACTGCACTTAATTCTGCACAAGCTATTCTCTGAGATTGCGTCTCCTGGGATCAGCGGAGTCATGGTGAGTACGCCTGGCAGCCGGCAGCAACCGCAGCCGCTCTTCCGGAATCGGGGCGGGGCGGGGGCGGGGCTGCTCTCCGCGGTGAAGCAGAGGTGGCGGCGACAGGTGTCACGGTTGTATGCAGCAGGACCCTGTGTACATGATCTTGTGCATGTCATCATGTGCACATCATTATGTGTATGCGGTCATGTGTACAGGATCCTGTGCATGTGGCCGTGCACACATGATCATGCATGTCATCCCGTGGATGCCACCTCGTGCATGGCCGTGCATACACAATTGCGTGTGCCATCATGTGTATGTTGCCATGTGTGTGGTTGTGTGCACAGAATTGTGTATGTAGATGTGCGTATGTGATTGTGTGAGTGACTGCGTGCATGTATGTGGTCGTGTGTATAGGATCATGTGTACGTGATCATGAGTATGTCATCGTGTTTGTCTCATCACATGTATGTGGTCAGGAGTACATGATTATGTGTATGTGACCTTACACATCTCATCACTTTATCAGCTTTGATTGGTTAGAAGCAGGTCACAGGTCCCCTCACATCCGAGGGCACAGCAGCCGCCACAGCTGCAGTACATGGGGGTGATGGGCCACCCCGAGTCTGTCCACCGCAGAGCCCAGGACACACATGTCAGGTTTCGCTATTTAAATACACTGAACAACTAAATACCCAATATAAGCGTTTGTGGGGGTGAGGAAATGTTCTCTCTCTCTCTCTTTTAATTGAAAGAAAGAGACAAATAGGATGCCAGTTGCATGAGGGGTCTGTTGGCTTGAAGTATGTTATTTCCTTAAGTTGTGGTATCAGAATCCAATGATGTTTCCACAAGACAAAGAGCCAAGGAAAAACCCCACAAGTACATTTGAGAACCTCCAGGGACTCCATAAGCCCCAGGAAGAGAAACAGTCACTTCAACTGAAATCCTATTCTGTAGACATGGCTTTTGATGGAGAATTATCGCAGTGAAAGAGAGGTTTTTTATATTACACAAATAATTCTTTTTTAGACTTTCAGCCAACTGACAACAGTAAAAAATTAAAAATTCTCAAGTAACTGATAAAATCCTCTGGAATAGACCTGTGAACCCTCGGCCTTGGACGCTATGACAAGAACTATTATTTCCAGCCATTACTCTCATTGTGCACGAGCCTGATGTGGTCAGATTTATGGAGATCACAGCATTTATGTTAGAGGACGTGGAAGGGGAGTCATGAGCGTGCTGGCTTCTGGCTTACGACATCTTCCAGACTGCACGTGAATACAAGAAATACTACAACCGTTACCCCAAGAAGGCCATGGGAAAGAATTTGGAGAGTAACTAGATACTTTGCTAGTTGTTTTAAAACTGAATTTAAAGCCTCTGTCTGCATGTGTTGATGTAACTAGATCCTAGAGTGATTAATAAACCTCTCTTTCTTCAACTTCATCTGAACTTTTTAATAAAACATATTATTTTCTGACCTATTCGTTCTGTGCATCTGTAAGATGCGTCTGTTAAACACATTAATTATAATAAATAAAAGATAAGAGGAGCAGCAGGTGTTCCCTCCCATGTCCCACAAGTGACTTAATTCTTTAAGTTGTCCCAGCATTTCGGTTCCCGCTGGGCCTGGCTGTGCGCTCGGCACAGGGGGCCTCCCTAGGAAGGCCCAGGACTTCTCTGGAAGATCTGCCAAAGCCTGGTGGCTTGTTCTGGGACCCTTGGGCTGTCCTCAGCCCTGTCACTCTGAGCAGCTGGAACCAAGGCAAATGTCCAGGCAACCTTGAGGTCTGGGGAACAGGGCGTATTTGCAAAGAGAGCTCGCTTGCCAGCAAGAGTGAGGGAGTTCCGTCTGCCCGGCCCACGGGGGCAGGAGGAAGAGGGAGCGTGGGCTGGATTTCGGGCCCTGTCTCTGTCCCGTTGGCAGCCTGTGGCGGCCTGCTCCAGAGGTCTTCCTCCTGGCCCCCGCGACCCCCCAGGCTGAGAGCGTCGGAACCCTTTCCTCGCAGCACCTCCACATTTAGACTCAGAAGGAGCCGTCTAACCCAGAGCGAGGGAGCTGCTGAGCCGCAGCCTTGGCGTTCTCTGCCTGCGTCTGGGTTCTCTCACCGCGCCGGTCCCGAGGGCCCGCGGGACGGAGAGCCTCGGCGTGGAGCCGTGGAGGCCTGTGGGGGAGAAGCCAAAAGGCTGCCCAGGACTCCGAGAGGACACGGCCGTCCTTCAGCTCACGCCACGGTGCGGGCCCTGCGAGGAGCCTGGCAGGGCAGAGGCACCAAGTCCTTCAGTTCTGTCGTTCGACGCCCTGCACCCCACATTCCTGCTCGGCGTGACTTTCAGACGCGTGATGTTAACAAGCCACCGTCGGTGGTTTATTCCCCCCTCGCTCCACTTTGGGCTCTGCTTTGGGATGGGACAGGGGGTGTCACTTTTCACGCGGGAGCCTCACTCCCGCCGGTTCCACGGGGCTTCTGCTGGCTCCTGCAGGCATCGATATTTATTCTGTACCAATTATACCTTTTTAATAAACTTCCCTTTTATACCCAATGACCTCCACTTCCGACATGTGCGTACTCCTTGTGGCCTGGTAGGAAGTCTTTGGAAGGACTGCCCTGCCGTCTCATCGGCTGGGCCGCTGTTTTCCGGGCACCGTCTGCTTTGCCTCCCTTGCCCGGGTGCTGGAGGTGCCTTTGCAGTGATGACGTAGATAGACAGGGGCGAGGTGGGTGGGGGTCCTTGGTCGGCTCTACAGTCGTGCTGCGTTGTGCAGAGGGTCTTGTGACTGAGGCCGGGGAACAGCAGGGGGTGCCCGTTGTCATGGGCACCTGGGAAGGCCCGAGCCCCTGTGGCCAGCTGGGTTTGCTCTGGTCCAGGGCTGCGCCCTCTTCCTGGGCTGGCTGCTTCCCAGAGGTGGGTGCCCGCGGCTGGCAGCTGATGTGCGTGGGTTAAGGAAACCCACCCCGCCTGGGCCCTGCTCTCCAAGTTGGTCTAGATCGAGAGTCAGAGGGCACAGGGATGCGTCCACATCCTGACGCCCCCTGCCATGTGGCCTCGGGCGGGGCCCCTGAGCCTCTCTTGCGCTGTTTCTTTCTCTATAAAAACGAGGAAAATGGTGAGAGAATCTCTGAAACTACAGATTCCCTCTCCCTCCGGTTCTGGCCCAGAAGCGGGTCATGGGCAGTGCTGAATGGATATCGCTATTTCTTCACGAAAAAGGGGGTGAGGGCACGTTTTTGGCACGCTCTGGATTTCGGTGAGGCCGGCCCGTGGACGAAGGCTGCTCTGGCCCCAGGCCCTGTCCGTGGGGTCCCTGTTGGGGGAGGCATCTCCAGTCCACCGCTGACCCCTGCGCCAGAAGGGGGTCTGGGCAGCAAAGGAAGCACGAGAGAGAAGGAACGTTGAGACGCAGAAAACAGAGGAGTCCTCTGAGAGAGGAACCCCATCCGAGTCCAGCCGGGGCTGCAGACAGCGGACCTGCTCCCTAGACGAGAGACTTTCTCCGTGTGGGAGAAACTTGAATGCGACCAGCACATCAGAAGCTTTAAAAACCCATTAATTTTGGCATTATTTTTCCGTTTCAAAACCAAAGTGAGGATTATAAACAGTTCCACAGAGCTTTCAAACGCCGACACCGTCCGTCCGAGACCCCGGTGAATCCCCAGAAGAGTATGAAAGTGGACGAGGCTCCCTTTCATTTCTGCACCCCCCGCCCCCCCCCAAGCTTCCTGGTCTTTCCTGCCTTGATGTCTGGCGCCAGTGGAAGGCACAGGTCTCCTGGGGCCTCCGCCGCCTGCGCGGGACGCAAAGCCGAGTGGGTGAAGGAGCCGACTTGAGATCTTTCTGTGTTTGTGATGGTAGGAAACTGACTTCTAGATTATCACACAGATACACAGACAACATAAAAAGAGGCAAAATTATGCAGAAGCACATAAATTATGTAGATGACGGAACGCCTATGCAAAGCATGATATGGGCACATAATAGGGCATTTCCCCGGGGGGCAGCTGCATCCTTGGGGTGCCTTTTGAAGCATCTGAATATTCAGAAGAAAGCGAATTTATTATAATTTGAAAACTACCACAATAAATAAGACTGAAAGAGTAACGCATGTTGTGTGGGAAGCTGGGAGCTCAGAATCTGGCCGTCCCCCCACTTTGACCAAAGCTGAGGGCTACCGTGGCGCGTGGTCATATTTCATAGTCTTCGTAGATTCAAGAAAACCCTTCTGTCACCCAGCAGGTCCTCGTTCGTTGTCACGACAGCCCTGATCCACTTTTTCACCATCTGAAGAACACTCCCTGGAAGCTATGGTGTGCTAGCCACTGAGCCGTCCCCTCGTGGACCTTGTGACATCATACGGGAGGCAGACCGCGGAAATAAAGGGGGGCCACCCATGGGAGGCCAGCCAGAGGCGGGGTGCTCGGTCCGCCCCATCCTGGGGGAACTGTCTGATGGCTGAGGCTGAGGCGTGAACTCCTGCCACCTGCGGGCCAGCACCCCGGCCCTGGCTCCCGCTGGCCGTCCCGCTCTGGGGTGGCGCTGTGGGCTACACCACGGGGACACATTCTCTGATGGGCCCTGGGCACGTTGCCTCGGTCCAGAATTATTGATGACACACTTAACAAAAAAAAAAAGAAAAGGCTGAAGCCATGTCTTTCCTCCTTCTGAGGAGCTCAGGGGTCCCCGAAGTAAAAAGCTAGTCTACGCCTTGCATCCCAGGCGTGACGGACACAGGACTCGGGGAGAGGTTGGAGGGGAGCCTCACCCACGCAGTCACGGATGAGTAATGCTAACTCCTTCCCGAGCTGGGGGAAGTCCGTTGGTTTTGCATAGCGATGCAACGGCCCCTGGTCTCTCCGTGTGCGCTTAGCATTCCCCCCGCGCGTGGCAGCTGTTTCATTACGGGAGGAAATTCTGAGCTCATATTTCCGGGTAGTGCTCACCTCATGCATCTCAATGTTAGTTTGCCCCAAATCTCTCCTCCTGGAGAGCACCTCATCTCCATCTTTTTCTCAAATTAGCTTTAGGATGTGGAAAAAGAGGTGGAGATGCTTTCTTTAAGATCCCGGCTCTCATTGGAGTAGACACCCAGCCTTCTCATGAATGCATTTGGAGGCATGTGCCAATTTTTAAGATGAATGATGATTGCTTAGCGCTGCTAAGAAAAATGGAGTTGCCAGGCCGGCCTCAGCTTCATACGCAGATGAAGCCCAAAGAGAGGCAGCGCAATGATGTTGAAAATATCCGCTCACAAAGAGGGGTCAAGGTCACAAGCTGAAAACCAATGCGGGTTTCGGAAGGGAGCAGGAACGCTGGCTTATGAAGAGGAATCAGATCACTCTGGGATTGCAGGGGGCCAGGCAGAGGGGCCCATGTGACCCGAGGGGCTGGGAGCAGGTGGTCGGGGTGGGCTCTGCAAACCCCACGGTGGGGCAGGCGGTGGGGGTGAGGCACCCACGGACGGAGCAGCCCAGGCTCGGGGCATCGGCAGGCCGGGGCACACGCAGCGGCAGACACGCCCCAGCTCTGACGAGCTCGGCCATCCTTTCCCCGTCAGGAAACCTGGGAACGACGGGGTCTTAAGTTCAGCATCCACATGCTTACTTTGCCTTTTTAAAAACACATGAGGGCGCCGGAGTTGGGGGAGCACCCTCTTGTTTTCAGGTCCCGAGCTGGCACGGGCAGGTGTGTGGGTGGGGTGTACAGGGGTGAGGGCCTGGCGGGGGGCGAAGAGGGGGGCCCTGGAGAGACTGAGGAGCCTGGAAGTGCTGGCGGGGCTGTGGGGGCATCAGAAGGGCCTGTGAGGCGGATGACGTTTGTGCAGAAATCGTCACGATCCCCATCACCGTTGTCCAGAGGTAGATCAGCCAACGTGTGGCTCCCCCAAATCTACTTCTTCTCCCGCTGCCCTGTTCGTTAGCACCTCTGCTCACAAAATGGGGAATTGGGAGCAGGCAGCTGATGTATATTTCAGCAGCCTGGTTGGCTCAGGGGCAAAAGCACTGCACTAATGAAGCTGAGGTCAAAGGTAGGAGCCCCCACGGGCCAGTTAGCTGGTGGGGCACGGAGCCCCGGCCCGGCCAACTGGTCTGCACGTGCGTGTCTGCTGGTTGAGAGGCGTGGGAAGGCCCCGGCAGAAATCCGTCTCTGCCACTAGAAGACGCCCCGATGCTGGTGGCTGGCACTCCTGCTGAGCAGGCTGGGTGGTCGGGTGTGATTTGTAGAAATCAGGCATTTTCAGTCACCATGGATGATTTGGACCCTGTGGTCAGTAGACCTTTCTAGACAGTTTCAATAATTAATAAGCTGCGTGCAGCGTGGGCATCTCACTGGGGCGGTCTGCCTGCTTCCTCTCTCCCTGCCATGGACTCATTTCAGATGGCCTGCCCTTGGCCTGGGAGGGAGGAGATTCCACCGGGGGGGCAGGGGCCACGGTTTGCACTCATGCAGCTTTTACTGAAGAAGAGCGCATTTGTTAAGCAGTCACTAGGCAGCAGGTGTGCTGCATGAATCACGGCCTCACAGCCGAGAGCTGGTCGAGTCTACAAAATAGCTCCGTCGGCAGCCTCTCCGGCATTTTAGACGGGCTGGGTCTCATCCGCAAAGTGGTGTCCGCTGGGCGCTAGATGTACCGGGTGACCCTGTAGTAGGGTTATGTAATGTCTGATCACGGGGTTGTATGCCTGAAACTAATAAAATATCGTATGTCACTGGACTTGAAAAATAAAAAATGATTCTAAAAATAAAAACTGAGATATTTGAGTCCAGTAAAAACAAAGAAAAATGTAGATTCAGTTGATGATCACGGGATTGGGGTGGCCCCCTGGAAGGCCTGCTGTTTCCGAGTCTGGGCAGTGGGGAGAGGTTTGGCAGGTATAGACCAGGCTTCCACGGTTGCATGAAAGCCGGTGGCCGGGCCTCGGGTGGCAGGTGGGGTTTGCATACATGGAAAGACTTGGCAGGAGGCGGCCTGAGACAGGCTGGGTGCAGCCAAGTACCTGGGTGTTTAAAAAAATGATCAGTAACCCTTCTTCCCCAACCTCTTTTGTGTAGACAGACACCGATAAGGTGAGCTGTTTTCCAGAAACATCTTTTTTCATTTTCCCACTTGGACGATGCTCCAGTTAGGTCTTGCTTGTTCCAGCTGCAAATAAACCAGATGTGTTCTTCAATCCACGGCCACACATGTGACGAGTCTAGAGTCTGTAGGAGCCAGAGGTGTTAACAGGACGTCCAAGGACCTGGAGACCTGGCTCAATGACATGCAAATGTCTTAAGGCTCTGTCTGTCCTTGAAGGTCCTTAGAAAGAGGACTGACAGAGTTCCCAGTTGGTTGAAGGCTGAAGACGCGCACCAGGCTGAGTAGCGAAGACTGTGTTACCCAGCAAAGGGAGAGAAGTGTGCCCCACTTTTACCACATCATGGCTCACTGTGGGCAGCGCTTGAGCAGGGGGTGGGGCGTGAGGGCCCTTGTCTGGAGCTGTTGGATGAGGTGGAGGAGAAGGGAGGTCCAAGGAGCCGGAGGGATGATGGACGACATGCTTAGACTGCGTCTGAGCGGCCGGAACAAGTGAAGAGTGCAGACCACCCCTGTGATTTAGGAACCGACAGCACTGAGATACAGCACGGGGTATGCGCCAGCGTGCAGACCACGCCTCTCCGTGGTCCGGGGAGTTCTTCCCTCCCGGGCTTGTAGGGCCGGCGGGTTGGGAAGCTGTCCCCCATCCCCCCCACCCCACCCCCTTTGTACAGAAGGCCTCCAGGGTGTCGGTGCCAAGGACAGCTTTGGTCTGACTGCCTGACCTGGAGTCTTGAACTGTGGGTCTCCTTATTCCGAAAGCTGAGCAGGGAGAGGCGCCCCGCGGCCCAGCGTGCTGTGAGCGCTTGTGCCCACGCGACGACCCTGGCACTCCAGATCCAGAAACGCTCCATCCCCTGGCCCCACCCCCGAAAACCCGGGAGGTGACCGGGGAGCAGGCGGTGAAAACACACGCGCGCACACGCACACACACACGCGCGCGCACACACACACACGCACAGTCAGCTCCGACCCTCTCCCCTCTGTGAACGCCGGATCACAGAGCAAGCCCGCAGCGGGCCGAGGTCAGAGGAGGGACCGGCCGATGTCGTTCTTCAGGAGTGTTTCTGGTTCAAAGGCTCACAAAGGAACATGTTCCACAGACCAAGCTGAGAAAGGGAACAGAGGACAGTTCTTCCTCCTGGAGTGGGAAAATGAGGAGGAAGAGAAAAAACAAACAAACCTCTGACAGGATTTTCATTTTTCTTTCATAGACATTTTGTTTTTTCATTAATTTTTTTCTCCGGGGAGGCAGCGGGGGGTGGGGGGTGGGGGGCAAAGGGAGAGGTGTAGGGGAAGCAGCCTTGCTGAGATTAAACAAATCTCTGTCACTGTGTGTCCATCTGCCCGTCCATCTGTGAGTAACCTGTAATTATTAATAATCTGAGTGATGTCATGAACATTCTGGCAGGAACGCGGCGCCCCAGAGACCACTCCGGAGCCAGGCGGCGCAGGACGGGGACCGAGGACGCGCCACGGGTCTGCACGGGGGCCGCGCAAATCTGCGCGCTGGCGGGCGCTCCCTCGGCGGCGGGGCCGGGGCGCGTTGGGTTTTCTCATCAGCTTCCAATGAGACCGGGCTGGCGGCCTCTCAGAGGAACAGCTCTCCTATAAAAGAGGTTGAGGACGCCATCCAGCAGAAAATGTCGCTGGCAGGGCTCATGTTGCTGCGGGCGGGGGGCGGCCTTCCAGGAGGTGAACGCTGAGCGTTTAAAAGAGCGCGTCCCAGAAGGTGACGAGGGTGGGGGGCGAGGATATTAGGGACGCCCCCCGGGCCCAGGTTCTCTTTCCCATTAAAATGCTCACGAAATCACTGTGGGGCAGGGGAGCGTGAAGGAAAGAGAAGAAATTCCAATCCAAGCCGTCCCTAAAGCAGCTAGGATTCCTGCACGTGCCACAGACTTTCTGTGGTCACGGCAGTGACCGAGCTGAAGAACTGGGGTCACTGCCAGCGAACGTCCAGGCCGGGGCTTGGGGAGCCTCCGGCCAGGGGTGGGGCGCAAGCCCAAGGATCCCGACGTGGCCTCCTGGTGGGGTCCCAGCCCTGTCCATGAAGCTGTGCTCCCACAGGGGCTTTCGTTGGGTGACTTATTGATGACGCCCCAGCCCCTAGAAAGGAGCGCGCTAGTAGGTGCTCATTATATCCACCTGAGATGAGAGTCTATTGGCACCCAGCCCGCGTGTGAAGCTCAGTTCTGGGGCTGCCGGTCAGGGGCTGGGGGGCGGGTGTGCTGGGATTGGGGAAAGAAGGGCATTCCTAGGTGACAGGAATGTCACACCTGCCCTTCCCTCAGGCCGTAGAATTCCCTGGAACTGTTCTTTCAGCAATGCTGTCCCCTTTCCAACCACGGAGCTGCCCTTGGCAGTTCACCGCACTGTGAGCTGAGTACTAGGAGGCTTCCCAGCTGCCTCCCAGACACCCCGCTCCCTGACACATTAGAAAGAACAGCTGATCCTCTTGCAAAACTTTCCTGGTTTCAAAGAAAAAGAAAAAAGGCAGAAGAAGGACAAAGGCTAATCTCACCCTGGACGTGGTCTCCTGCGGGAACCCTAAGAAGGTTTTGGCAAAGGCTCTGATCCGCTCCCAGGAAGAACGTATTTATTAAGCAGTGAAGTTGAACTGTTCTCGGGAACACAACAGCTAGGACCAATTTTGTCAAACCAGACGCGTAAAAATGTGCTCCTGCTCCTGATGACAAGGAGACCGTCACAGAGACAAACTGCAAGTGACAAGGGCTGGCTTTTGTCGAGCGGGTCCTGTCTGCCAGGTCATGGGCATGCATTCTTCCAGTTACTGCTCACAGCAAGGTGAACACCGCTGTCATTCCAGCGACGAAGCTGAGAAAACGGAGAGGCAGAGAGAGGAAGCAGGTCGCCAGGGTCACTGTGCGGAGGACGGGGACGGAGGACGGGTCATGCTGGAAGCTGATGCCAGAGGAACCACCCCAAGAATGTAAGAGAAACTGGCCAAGAGAGATTAAATGAGAGAAAATGCAGAACAGGGCTCCAAAGTCCTCGGAGAGCGGAGAAAGAGAAGCCTTTGTGATCAGGGGTACCTATTTCATTCTAACACTTAGTAAAATAAATGCTGAGTAGCTATTAATAAAATAAACGGAAACCAGGACTCAAACCCGAAAGCGTAATGATCCAGATAAGTAAACAGAGAAGACCCCCACGGCCCAGACCTGCTCTGAATCCCGCTGGGGCTGCAGACAACACTCAGCTGGGATGCCTTCATGTTGACTTCATCATCTCTTCAAAGATGTTGTCCCCAAATACAGTCACATTTGGAGGCACTGGGGCTTAGGGCTTCAGAAAAGGAATTTGGGGTGATCCGATTCAGCCCAGAATGCGAGCCAACCTATCCTGTTCACATGAAGGCAACAGAAAGACCCTGTAAGCCACACCCGTCCCAGAACTTGTCACCAGCAAATCTTTTCTTCTGAGACGACAGGAAGGCTGTGATATGCCTGAAATAAAGATCTTGGATTAAATATAATCATGGGAAAACACTTTTGCTGACCCGTGAAACTACCTACCAGTTTAGAAGGTAAGTAAAACATATGAATGGGAGATGGGCAGTTATTGGCAGAGCAGAAGCAGATAAAACACTAAGGGGTGGAGAGGGGTATCGCTATGTCTAACCTACGAGTGAGCTTGGCAACAACT
This sequence comes from Furipterus horrens, assembly GCF_987537825.1. Lineage (NCBI taxonomy): Eukaryota > Metazoa > Chordata > Mammalia > Chiroptera > Furipteridae > Furipterus > Furipterus horrens. The sequence goes on from NW_028327175.1 coordinate 200,721,587, forward strand.
GAAGATTGTTCCAACAACCTAACACCCCCCCCCAACCCCCCAACCTCAGGTCCGCCGCGTCGGCAGGTTGCGAACGCTACTCTGAGATGTCTCCAGGCTCTGGCCAGGTGACCACCAGACTCCGAGGCACCTGGATGGGGGCCACAGCCGAGGCCTGCTCTCCTGGACGCCTGGTCTCCACTTAGTGACCAGAGGGATCCTTTAAAAATTTAATTGGAACAAACATTTTAACTACTTCTCTGCTCAAAACTGCCCTTTTCTATTCCAGCCCTTCTCCGCAACTTCTACTGCCTAACCTCACTGGCCTCAGCTTCCCCCTCTTCCTGATGCGGCCCCGCTCACTTCCTAGTTGATATTTACCAAGCCACAGGTGCCCCAGGGCCTTTGCACTGGCTGTTCCTCTGCCTGACCGTCTCCCTGCCAGCTAGTCACACGACCTACTCCCTCTCTTTAGTCAGGTCTGGATTCAAATGCCAGCTTAACCCACCAGCTTCCCTGACCATTGCACGAAAGGGCTCTCTAGAGGCACCTCTTTATCCTCTGCTCTGGTTTTTCTTTTCTCTGAGGTGCTCTTGGCCACCAGTGGCAGTCCTTTGACATCTGTCTTGCCCTGCTAGGATGGCAAGGGACTCTTGCTGCTCTGCTTTCTGTAGTATCTTCTGTGCTTAGAGTTTTGTCTGCAGAACGAGAGCTGAATATGTAGTTACTCAGCAAATGCGTGAATGAAGCCAAGGTGCCAAATCAAACAACAAAACAGTATTCCCAGAATTTAGAACTAAAGTAATACAAAGTGGGCAAGGGCATCCAGAAGGCAAACCCCACCCTCATTCTCCATAAAAAAAGTTAAAAGGGCCATGTGGATGAGATGCAAATACACGCTGTGGCGTCCGCTGGCTTAACGCGTACGAATGACGTCTTCAGATGCCATTAGTACTAAGGATGGAATGCTTACCTTCCCAATAATTCTGAGTTAGATGCAGAGAGATCTTAGTTAATGAATCAAAAACTGTAGATGATGAAGATTCTTGAAATGATGACAGCTATTTTTTTAAAGTATATTTTATTGATTATGTTGTTACAGTTGTCCCAATTTCTTTCCCCTTTCCTCCCCTCTGCCTAGTACCCCCCTTCCCTCCAGCAATTCGACCTCCCTTAGTTCATGTCCATGTATTATGTATATAAGTTCTTTGGCTTCACCCTTTCCTATGTTATTCTTATCTTCCCCTGTCCATTTTGTACCAACTGATTATGCTTCTTAGTCCTCTCACAATTTCCCCATTTTTCCCCGCCCCCCAGCTGATAACCCTCCAAATAATCCCCATACCTGTGATTCTGTTCCTATTCTGGTTTGCTTAGTTGGGTTTTGTTTTTATTTTTTAGATTCAGTTGTTGATAGTTGTGAGTTTGTTATCATTTTAATGTCATAGTTTTTATCTTTCTTTTTGTAAATAAGTCCCTTTAACATTTCATATAGTAATGGCTTGGTGATGATGAACTCCTTTAGCTTTACCTTGTCTGGGAAGCACTTCATCTGCCCTTCCATTCTAAATGATAGCTTTGCTGGATAGAGTAATATTGGTTGTAGGTCCTTGCTTTTCATCACATTGAATACTTCTTGCCAGTCCCTTCTTGCCTGCAAAGGTTCTTTTGAGAAATTAGCTGATAGTCTTATAGGCACCCCTTTGTAGGTAACTCTCTGCTTTCTCTTGCTGCTTTTAAGATTCTCTCTTTAACTTTCACCTTTGGCATTTTAATGATGATGTGTTTTGGTGTGGTCCTCTTTGGGTCTAGCTTCTTTGGGACTCTCTATGCTTCCTGGATTTGTATATCTATTTCCTTCACCACATCTGGGAAGTTTTCCTTTATTATTTTTTCATTTAAGCTTTCAATTTTTTGCTCTTCCTCTTGTCCTTCTGGCACCCCTATGATTCAGGTGTTGGCACGTTTAAAGTTGTCCCAGAGGTTCCTAAGCCTCTCATTTTTTTCAATTCTTATTTTCTCCTTCTGTACTGGTGACTGTTTTTTCTTCCTTATGTTCCAAATTATCGATTTGAATCCCAGTTTTCTTCCCTTCACCATTGGTTTTGTGTGGATTTTTCTTCATTTTATTTAGCATAGCCTTCACTTCTTCCCTTATGCATCTGCCATACTCAAGCTTATCTGTCAAGTCGGTGAGCATCTTTATCACCAGTGTTTTGAACTCTGTGTCTGTGAGGTTGGCTATCTCCTCATCACTTAGTTCTCTCACTGGAACCTTGATCCATTCCTGCTTTTGGGCCATACTTCTCTGTCTCATTCTGATAGGCTCCTGTGTGTGTTTGCCTCTATGTCTTAGGTAGAGCTGTCACACCTGTTACGTTGTAAGGGGTGGAGCCTTAGGGATTTGTCAGTACAGGGTGACCTGTTTCACCATGTGGTGGCACTGTGTGTGGGGGAGGGGTCTGAGAGGGAACAATGCCACTTGCTCAGCACTTGCCCTCTTTCCAGGCACCTCTCCCAGTTCCATATGGGACTGGTGCCTCTCTATCTGTTGCCCTGCCTGTTGTTCTCAGAGTGGGTTGGTCTGCAGACGTTTTAGGACCATGGGGGCCCTTCAAACAAGCAGACTCTGCTGGGAGACCGGCAGTTTCTTCCTCTGCCCCACCCCCACTGGTCTGCACAGTCAGAAGCAATGAGGCTTGATTTTCCCTGGTGCTGGAACTATGAGCTGCACGGTCTTGTTAGGAGCTTGGAGCACTCCCCAGGTGTCCCTCCCTACCTTTTAAAATGTGTGACCGCACTTTCCGCCAGCCTGCTGCTGCCACCGCTGCCGCCATCACCACATCACGTCCTTTCTGCTCCGGCTCTGCCCCTCCTACCTGTCTAGGTGAGTGTTTCTTCTTTATATCTTTGTTTGTTGGACTTCCATGCAGCTCGGTTTTCTGGAACTGCTGGTTGTCTCTAGTTTTGAGGTAGTTGTGTTCCTTCTTAGTTGTGGAGGGAGATGCAGCGTGTCTGTCTAGGCCTCCATCGTGCCTGGAAGTCGATGACAGCTATTGTCTGTGTTCAGGATTATAGCAGTGACCACAGACTTTACATCCACCTATCGGAAAAGTGAAGTCCATCGTGAGTTTGAAAGTAAAGCCTAACAAGGCTTTGCTCATTAGACAGCCATCTACACAAAAAGACAGGATTATAAACATAGGGTGGGGACAGATAAAGTGTGCTTAATTTTAAAGAACTAGATACAAATTCAGTTTACTTTGATAAAAATATTAAACTAATGAATACATGGCATGAATTAAACTTCTTGGTTAGAATAAAATAATATCACACCAAGGTATTTTAAAAAGATCTAAGAAGAGTGGTGGAGAGGTTGGGTAACAGAAGAAGCACCGTCATGAGGAGAGACCTTAATTCACTCTCGGGGGGCAACGAACCGAGGTGAGGCAGAGGGAAGGTGTTAATACAGACACTGACACACAGACTCCTGCAGGACTCTTCAGTCAAAGCGGAAACTACTCATTTTCCTGAAAAATTTTCTGTAAAACGAGAGGCTATAAATTAAAATAGTAAAATCTTCCAAGTAAAAGATTTGATCCAAATACAAAACAAATGAGCACAAAACAAGGCCTGGAGAAAATGGAAATAAACTTCAAAGGCCAGGAGCTTCCTGAGGCTTCCTCCTTCAGCCGGCGGAGAAGAAAACCCCGGAGGCCAGGGAAAAGAGACAAACCTCTGAGAGACAGGCCTTGGGAAGGAAGAGCGGGACCGACACTATCCACACGTTGCCGGCAAAGCGAACCTGAGAAAAGGGGGAAAGTAAACTCCAACCAGATTGGAAGTGGAAGGGTAGCACGTGCCAGTGGGGTCGGTGTGAGGACGTCGTGGCCGGTCGTCTCTGCCCAGGTTGGCAGTGGGGGTCCCGATCGTGGGGAGCTCAGCCCCGGGTGGGGACCGTGGGTGAGGGGCTGGAGGGGGTTGTTCCCTGGTTGCATGTTGGCCGGGTGCGGGTCTTCTTTACTTGTTTATGTATTTTCAGGGAGAGAGGGGAAGGGAGGGAGAAAGAGAGAGAAACATCAGTGTGGGAGAAACATTGCTTGGTTATGTCTCGTATGCGCCCCGACCGGGGACTGAACCCGCAACCCAGGCCTGTGCCCTGCCCAGCCACGGAACCAGCACCCGTTTGCTTTGCGGGACGATGCCCACGCCACTGAGCCACACCGGCCGGGGCTGGCGGTGGTCTCGGTGCGTGGGGAGAGGTTCTCTGGGGCCAGGACCCTCCGTGGTTCCAGCATGAGAGGGAGCGATGTGTGCCGTGCCCTGCGCTGTGTGGGACCCGCTCCCACGGCGGAGGTCGGAGAAGGGGCTCTTCATCTGTCGTTAGGAGCGGGTCTCGCCTCCCCCCATGAGTGGAAGAGAGCCCTCCAGACAGTAGCCTGGAACCTCCTCTTGACTGTTACAAAAGTTCTGGCTCCAAGCCGTGCGGCTATCGTGTTGGCCAGCCCGGGCAGCGGCACCACGACCCCCAGAGCTGGGGCTGACACAGCAGAAGGGGTTCATCGCTCTTCCGGAGGCTGGACGTCCAAGATGCAGGAGCCCGGAGTGGCTGGGGCCTGGCGGGGGCCCCGTCCTGGCTGCCGACAGCCCCCTCCCTGTCCTCACATGGGGAGCGGGCCTGCCAGCTGTCTGGGGTCTCCCCTATAAGGCCTCCACCCCCATCACGAGGGCCCCACCCTCATGACCTCATCCAAACCCAGTGACCTTCCTCAGGCGGCACCTCCAATTGCCATCCCGGAGGGAGGGGGAGGGCTTTGACATGTGACTGTTGGTGGCAGGAAGGGACGTTCTGCCATGGTGACATCCCAGTCACCTCTTAAGTGGTATTCTTTAATACAGTCATGGCCGTTCCAACTACTTTTCTGATACACAGAAGAAATAGATACTGAAAATGGAAACTAAGAGAGATTCTTTGTTGACGACAGGAGACTCTGGGGCTGGTGGCTCTGGCTCCTGCCTGAGGTTACTGCTCCGCCCCGCAGGCGCAGCTCCAGGGAGGGAGAGCCCCGCTCCAGGCCCTACGCACGGGAGCTCGCTTGGGGTGCCTGGTTGGGCCCCTGCAGACGGGGCGGTGACGGTGGGCGTGTCACTGTGTGTCTGCAGGTGCACGCAGGCTTTGAGCAGCAGTGGCCCCTGGCGTGGAGAGGCATGGGGGGGGACCCCTGCTCATTTCCGTCCCGCTGCCCCCTGGCACCCCCAGGCCAGGCTCCCATTCCTGCCTGGGAGGGAAGCTCCTGTCTTCCAGATGCCTGTCCCCCCAAAGCCACCCCTGTCTCTGTTTGTCTTTGGTTCTCAGAAGTACAAAATTCAACACATGGTCACGGAGAAAAAGTGCTGAAAACTACTTAAAAATGAGGGAGGTACCCAATAGTGTTCTGGATGGCAGCTGTCCCCGTTGCGGCCATTGCCTGCATATGCAGTGGCCCTGGACAGAGCCTGCATTTGGGGGTGCCCTCCTGCCATCCCCCATTCTGCAGAGCCTGCCTTGTGTCTGGGTTTGCAGTGTATGGCAGTGAGCCTGTGGCCGGCTCTCTGTCCCTGCTCTGTCCCTCTTTGGTGACAAGATGTCAGGCAGGATGGCAGGTGGACTGGAGCTCTGAGCCACCTTCCCCTGGAGAAGCAAGTGTGTCCCTGGCTCCTCCGCCCCCACTGGCCGCATTCTGCACCCCACTTCCCCCGGCCTGCTGCAGCCTGCAGGTCAGGAAGCCTGGGGCTGAGGTGGGGGGCAGCTTGAGGGGCCCGGGTGGCCCAAGCTGACTGCTCACGCAGGGACCTCCCTGTGGGTGCTGGGCTGCCCCCCGCGGCCTCCACTCCACTCCAGTCCTGGCTGCCCTCACCTGCAGGCACGCCCACCAATGTCGGGGCTCCTGGTTGCCGGTGCCCGGGCCAGGCTCAGGCTGGTGCCTGACTGAACTCCCAGCCGGGGGCCCTTGTCACCACTGGCAGCGCACGTGACCTATCTCCTTTTGAGTCTTGAGTTGATCGCGGCTCCAGGTGTGCACCTGGGCATTTCCCTCCTGCCTCCCAGCCTTTTCCGGCACGCCACGCGGCAGACACTCAGAGCAGATGGGGAACAGGCGGGGACAGGGCTGCACAGACACTGACAACAGTCCCCGAAGGTCCGGTGGGAGCCAGAGCATGCCCCCAGGGCGTCTGGGCTCCGCGGGGCTCCGACCTGCGAGCGGCCTCCCCGGCAGGCGGCAGTGGCAGAGCCGAGGGCCACTGAGCACGGGGCGCCGCCTCATGCGTCACAGTTACAGGGACACCTGTGCTGCGCTCATCTGGGCAGGGGCGGGCGTGTGGGTTCGCGGGTGTTCCATGGCCTCCGGACGCCTCTTCGCAGGTGCGCGCGGCGTGGGCCGGCGGGGCTGGGAGCCAGGGGTCCGGGCTGACAGGGCTGCATCCGGCACACACTCAACCTCCCCGGCGCCACGTGCCCGCGTCTGCCCGGCACTTACCGGGGCTCAGAGCAGATCTGTCACGTCAGACCTGCCCCGCGGCGCCTGGCATCCCGGGAAGGGAGCTGAGCGGAAGGAAAGGGCCTTGAGCGGTGAGCTTCTCAGACTTCAGGGCTTCTGATGGAAAATGGGGCCCAGCGCCGACCTCAAAGCAGACGGCCGAGGGGACCCGGCCAGACTCCACACTGGGGGCCTGTGGCCACCTCTGGCCTGTGGACACGATTTGTGTTCATTTAAAAAATTTTGCAATCGTTCTAACAGCTGTCAAGACCTTTGCCTATTCAGCCTAGACGTCTGACTTCTTTTTTCTTTAATTAAAAAAAAATATGTTTATTGGTTTGAGAGAGAGAGGGAGAGAGAGAGAGAAGGGGAGAGAAACACTGATGCGAGAGAGAAACTCTGGTTGGCTGCCTGCCATGTGCGCTTCTGCCTAGGATCAGACCTGCAACCGAGGCGTGTGCCCTGACCGGGAATCGAACCCTGTACCTTTTGGTGCACAGGACAATGCTCCAACCAACTACGCCGCCCGGCCAGGATGCTGGCTCCTCTTGAACAACCATCAGTCAGCCCATGGGGTTGAATTCCCAGTTCAAGCATGAAGAGTAGCGTCCTTTGGAAGGAAGATGCCCCTTTTACAGCATCTGTGCTGGTGTCCCTCGTGGGGCCCTGAAGGGGACGGAGCAGGTGGCAGAAATCTTAAGAAGGCTGTCCTCTCCATAAGCACCCAGGCTGCCTGGCCCTGAGGGGGGCTCCTTCTTGGGCCGGCAACCCCCAAAAAGAAGCTGGAAGAAGGCTAACGCAGCGCGATGCCTGAATTTTACTCACTGATCCTGGGCAGAGAATTGATCCTGGGTGTTTCCCAGTTCAGAAATACAGCATTGGTCCCTCCCCGCTGGTGGCATTTTGGATTGAGACCTCACAGCCTTCTCAGAGGCCAGTGGTCAAAGCCAATGGTGTTCTGGTGTGTGTTTTCCCATGTGATCACCCTGGCACCCATGAGATCTGTTATCTGGGGGGCCCTCTGACTGAAGAGTGAACGGAACGCGCGTCTCCTCTGCTGGCCGCCTCTGGGCGCCTTGGGCCCTGCGCCGTGATCACAGTTCTTTCGGTCCCAGCCCTTTGCCATATGTGCGGAAACCAGCCCTCGCTTCCCTCCCTGCTTCCCGGGTGCCCGGCCAGCCTTCGATTATGGCTGAGGTGTCGCTGCCTCAGGAATCCTGCGTCCCTGGCCTCCCCGGACAGTCAAATTCCTCCCACCAGAGCCCCTCCGTGGAACCAGTCACCAGGAAAGCTTTACACCGGGGTGTTTTTTCTGATGGCTACATCTCTCTCACCTGTGACCCTGGGGGGAGGCACCGTATGCGTTCCAGTCCCCATCAGAACCCTGATGCCTGGCTGGGGACATATGCAGCCCTCAAAGCTTGCTGTTGATTAAGATATGGACCCGGCAAATGAATGAATGAATGAATGAATGAAGGAGGGAATGGTCACACCTATTTTCAGAGCGTGAGTCCTCGAGGGTTATCTTCAAGAGAAGCTTGAGGGTCCATATAAAAATAACGAGCAATTACTAAAGGCTGTAAACGCTTTACAGTATTGCACACTTTGATCCTAGGAACGTGCCTCTGGGGGTGGTACTGTCCCTTTCTGTGGGTGAAGAAACAGGCGAATCTGCCCGAGATCATCTGCTACTTAGCAGGTGGCAGAGGTGGAAGTGAAGACCGAGCACTGGGTTCCTGGGCGGCTTGACACACAGACGCTAACGATCTGACATTCCTCCCATCAGGATGTGAGACTCTGCCCCCGTTTTAAGTTTTGTCAGGTTAGAGCTGTGACCAGGTGAAAAAAGTGGGACTCTGTGACTTCTGTGGACAGGTGATAAACGGCTATGCGCTGCCACCTGGTTCTATGGGGACACCCGCCCTGGGCCAGATGGAGGCGCTGGCCAGCGGTCCCCGCTAAGTCCCGCCTCCCATCCATCCCTGCCGAGGAGCCTCCAGCCGAATACCACTGGGTAACGTCATGCAACACCATGAAGAAAAGTCAGCCGGCCAATCCCGGCCCGCGTTCCTGACCCACAGAACCATGACAGATAATGTGGTGGTCATTACTTTATGCCACCATCGCTTTATAGACACAGACGCCTGAAACAATTCCTGAGCTGGCCACCTCCCTGCCCTGCAGGTGCCTAAGCTCCTCTGTAGACTCGTCACCATGATAGGCTGAGACCTGGGGGCGGGGGTGAGACAGGGGGTCTCTCCTTTGATACTAAAGGGTCAGCAAGAGGTTAGAAGACGTGCTCAGCCTTCTGTGCTGGAGCCGGGACCCGCGCCTCCCGAGGGGCTCCTCACCGGCCACACCCCACTGGCCTGTGTCTGTACTGTGCTGGCGCCACCTGGGCACGTCCTTCGGAGCCCGGGGGCGGGTGGCTGGCTTTTCCCTTTGGACCCCGAAGGGAACCCACACTGGTAACCCTGGATTTTGACTTCTGGTCTCCAGAACCGTGAGAGAATAAGTTTATCTTGTTTCACGGCACCCAGGCTGTGGCAGATTGTTTCTGCAGCCCTAGAGGGAAACACGATGGTCAGAAAGCATCGGGGGATTTGGTAACAAGGAGCTCACCAGCATGATGCACATTGACAGAGCATGGAGTTCTTTAACATTTTATAGCTCTTGGACAGACCGCCTGATCGGGTTGGCTGTGGGTTAATCGAGTAAATCGATGAAGACCATATACAAAGATGAAGGAGCAGGGGCGTGGGATGCAGGTTTCGGGATGAGCAGAGGGCGGTCCGTCACCCGCGGCGGGGGCCACGCGGAATCGGACATTTCCAAATGTTCCAGCTTCGACAGTGACTGGAGGCTGGAAGCGCATCTGTGTTGCAAATTTTGTTCCTGAATCATTTTCACACACTGTGTTTTGGGGAAAAGACAGAAATCTATCAAACACCGCGCAGATTAACATATCACGGCGCTAAATGGGCTGTCAGCGTGGGGAGACGGTGCTTGGCCCAGTGAATTCAAATGCATGTAAATTTCCCTGGTGGCAAAGTTGAGGACGCCGGGGCTGTCAGACGGTGACATGTGGCACTGCATTCACAGTGTGTAAAATACATTGGAAGGGGCCGCCTCCGATTCTGATAACACGCTCACCGACAAATAGTTAGTGGGAGACGGGAAATTCTGACCTCGTCCTCTATGGTTTCAGAGGGGCCTTCGTGCCCTCCCAGGACGTTGGCTGTTTCAAAGAAGCTCTAAAATAACTAACAGTGCCAGCCAGACCTGGGGACGGCCCCGGGCCCCTGACACGTGCCGGTGGGGTTCTGCAGCCTTCTGGCATCCGTGCACCTGAGCCAAAGAAGGGATTAGGGGCTTCCAAGGAACCAATGACATTGTGTGATGTACTGGTCTGTGGCTTCCCAGCAAAGAAGGTGCCAGGACCTCAATTTTGCACCTGATGGGCCTTAGTGTTTTAAGTCTTGCTTATTAACTTGGAAACTAGATCTCCTAGATTTCATGTAATTATCTGCAGTATTTATAGAACAGAGAGTTTTAAGAGTCATACAGGTGTCTGCTTAAAGGATGGGGGGGTATGTCCTTCCATGATGTGAGTCGCCTTTGACCATTGCAGGCCTTGCTGGCTGTCTCCTGGACCCTTCAATAGGCCACGAAGCTCTGTGACTCTGCAACGGTCAGTGTAGGCGCTCTGTAACCTCCAGCTGCCCTAGATCAGTGGGTCAAGTCCATTTACAAGGACGCTGATGGTCTCCTGTCCTGCCTGGGGTCCCTTCTTGCTCTACCAGCCGCGTGAAACCCCCACTCCATTTCATTCCCAACTCCTCAGTCCCCCTACAGAGGCCACCTTCAAAACGGGCACGCGTGGGCCAGCCTTCCCTGCCAAAGAGACAGGGGGCAGCCAGTGGCTCTGCTTTGAGCTAGAAACAAACACGAATACCCACTCACTGAACAGCAACCATAGTTTCTTTCTTGATATATTCTTTTAAAGTCATACATATTCATGTCCGTGCTGATTTGACAGGGTAATGAAATAACTCTTGGTCCCTCCCTTGTTCACTGAGCAAACACATGATTCAGAAACTACCCCAGGAGGCCTTCAGTGGCAGGACTTATCGCTGCTTTGGGACACGGAAGGGTGGCCTCTAAGAACCCATGATCAGGCTGCGAGAGAGATCAGGGCAGGCTGCCACCTTAATCTCAGGCCTGTCCCCGTGCAGATGGGCGGGGACACATGTGTGAAGGTCTCAGAGACTGACTTTTATGATGCGTCTACTCGCTGCTGGGTCCTGGACCTGAGCCGGGGGTGGGGAGGGAAAAGACTGACCTGGCAATGACGGTGTTGGGTGACCAGTAGGTGCTCCAGTCCTGAGACACCTGCGTTTCCAGCAGCAGATGTGAGGGGAGCAGCTTTTCCATCGCAGGTTTCTCAGCCCGGGCTCCGCTGATGTGTGGCCTGCCTTGTGTCCTCTGTGGGCAAAGGGCCACATCCCTGGCCTCTGCTATGCTGGTGGCATCCCCGGCCCCAAAGTGAGGACAACCGCACATGTGCGCAGACCCTGCCAAAGGCCCCGGCGAGGGTGCCGCTACTCTACAGCCAGAAGCGGGGACTGGATGAAAAACAGGTAATTATATGCTGTTTACAAGAGACACATCTTAGGTACCAAGATATTTAAACTTTGAAAGGAGTCTGATGGTAAAGCCCAATGAAAACGTCAACAAGGAAAAACTGGTACTATCAGAAAAATATATTTTAAGGCGTCGTCAGAGAGAAGGTGGGGGTTTAAACTAATAGAAGATTTAATCCACTGGAAAAATACAGCAATTGAAATATTGTATGTATCAAGTAATAGTCTCCAACTCTGACATAAGGAAGAAATAGTCAAATCTAAAATAAGTAGATTTAACACATATGTCTCAGTAAGTAATCACATACAGAAAGAAAGAAATTCAGCAATTTAGATAACATGATTTGAAATTTGACTTAATTGATAGCTGTCAAATTACAAATCTCAAAATATAGCTATAAATTTGTAAATAACACTGCCCCAAACACCTATTAATACATAATAGATTTTTTCAAGCAATCAAGAAATGTTTAAAATTTAACTATATAGTGGGTAATAAAGTAAATCAATAAATTTCAGCTGATTAAATTCATACAGAGAATGTTCTCAGACTGGACAAAACCCCAAGGGTTGGCAAATTTAGCAGTATACTTTTAATTGCCAATATGTTACAGAAAAAACTCACAGTGGAAATCAGGGTATATTTCAAAGTAAACAACAAGGAAAACTACGTGTTAAAGCTTTTGAGATGCATCTAAAGACACGATTAGAAGGAAGTTCATAGCCCTCACTTTATGTGTGAAAGAGATGAGAGCCTGGACCTGAAGCGCCTGAGTATCCAACTGAAGAAATTCGTAAAATGCCAGCAAATTTAACCAAGAGGAAATATGAGAAAGTAAATAATAAAGACATAAATTAAATGAACACACAATAAAGCAAAACACACAAACAAAAACAACCCCCAGACAAGCAAACGAGTCACAAAATGGTTCTTTGAAAAATTCAGTAAAATGCCTCACAAATATAAAAGTTAACCCAAAAGGGACGATAGATTTAAATGTAAAACCTAAAGCTATAAAATATCTAGACGATGACAGGAAAACATCTTTGTAATTTCATAAAAGAAAAATAATGATAAAATGCACTTAATAAATAAAATAATTTAACAGATCAATGGCTATTAAATCATTTTAATTACGTGTTTAATATAGATCCACTAACTATCAGCTTGGATAATTTTACAGGCAAATTATACCAAATATTCGATACTGGTTCACCAAGTCTAGCAGCAAAAACATTCATGGCAACTTGAGTTTACCCCAGGAATTCAAACGTGTTTGATTCTGATTTATTTTCGTTTACGTATTGAACTGGAAATAGAGACTTTATTTTCCGAGTTCATTCGTCTTTCACACCAGGTTTTCTTCAGTCGGTTTTAGCGATGGCCATTTAAAAAGAAAAGAAAGCCTTGAGTTTTCCTCACACAGGTCGCTTTCTGACTTCTCGTGTTGGGTGGGTCCCGCTTTCCACCCGGTGTCGTCCTCCTTCTGCCTGAAGAAGTCCCCCTTCCTTCCTTCAGTGAAGGGCTGTTAGGTTCCCACCAGATTTGCTTTGTCTGAAAAGCCTCTATTTCATCTTTAGTTCTGAGAAGTTCTTCTGAAATTTATTTCTAGGTTTACTGGTTTAAAGACATTAGTCCATTGTCTTCTGGCTCCCATGGGGGACACAGAAGGTCACGATTTCTTTGTCCCTTTGCACATCATGGGCTTTTTACCCACACGGGTAGCTACGTATGGCTTTTTATCACAGGTGTTCATCGGTGAGTGCAATGTTCCTTAGTTTTCAAACAACATTTATTGTGCTTTGAGCTCTTGAGGTTCTTGGACCCAAGGATTTATACTTTATGTGAAACGTGGAATCTTTTCGGCTGCTATTTTTCTACTATTTTTTCCTCTCCCTCCGTCCTCTCCTTCTAGACCTCCTATTCGACGTGTGTTAGGCCATGGGGTGTCCTAGCAACATCATCATGGCTGCTTATTTGTCCCGGTCGTCTGCTGTCTCTGTGCTGAGACTGGGCGGCATGTTTACTGCTTTGTCTCAAGGGCGCTGGTCTCTGCTTGCTCCGTCTCGTCTGTTGTTAATCCCAGGGGCTGAAAATTTCAGTTTAGCTCCTGTATTTTCATCTGTATAAGTTTCATTAGTGTTTCTTTTCTTTCTCCCTTTATGTAGGTTAAACATTTTGATACTAGTTTTAGTAAAAATTTTAGTCTGCTAGTATCTCTGCTCCCATTTCTGAGTCCTCTCCCGCACACGGGTTCCGTTTTTTGCTTCCCTCCACGTACAGGGTGACCTGCTTACCCTCGGACACCGTCAGTTTTGTGTAGCTGCATGCTGGGTTTGGCTGTCTCCCGTCAGAGAGTCCTGGGATTTCTTTCTTGCGGGAAGTTAAGTTACTTAAAGATCAGTCTGATTATTACAGGGCTTGTTTTAAAACTTTATTAGAGTTGTTTCACAGTCTCTTCTAGTTTATGCCCGCTGCCAAGGTGTGGCTTTTCCGGGGTCTTCTCTGAATGTTCTGAGTGCTCCCTGAGGACCCTCCGGTCTGGATCCTTAGAACCCTAACTTCTCCCAGGTGGGGCGGGGGAGTTCTGGGCACAGCGCTGCTCACAGTGTCTCAGTTAACCTGCCACTGGGGTTGTGGTCTCTGTCTGTCTATCATCCATCCACCCACCCGTCCATCTACTCATCGATCTATCATCTCGGGTGGAGGGTCCCGCTCTGCACCTTGCCGGGGTCCTTCTCTGTGCAGCTCCCCGTCTCTGTTCCATGCCCCGCACGTTCCCGTGGGCTAAGCCTCATGAAACAGGACCTCTGTCCCCGCCCTTCTATAAAGCACGTGCTCTGTGTAGCGTCCCCCTTCCTGGATCAGATAAGAAGCGTCTCAAGGTAGAGACTCAGGCGCACGGTGGGGTTACCGGGTTCCTTTCTCGCAGGGCTCGCGGTGCTACGGCGCCTGTTGTCTCGGACACGCGTTTTACCTGTTTGTCCAGCTGCCTAGTTTCTTTCCGGAGGGGGGAGGGGAGGGCTTCAATCTCTGTTCTAACGCGTGATTTCCAAGCAAAGGTTATGAGATTGAATGGAATAAACAATTATGAGGATATTTTATGAGGGGCAATGAACTGGATGGGAGAAGGTGAAGGGAGGAGCCGAAGGACTCACACGCATGACCCATGGTCACGGGCAGCAGTGTGGGGGCGGCCCGAGGGAGGGGGTCGGATGGAAGGGAGCAAAGGGGGAACAAGCGGGGACAGCTGGAACAGCATAAACAGCAAAATACAGCTTAAAAAAGGAGAAAAGGGTATTTTACTAAACTACGTATTTTAGATGTTTCTCCTCAGTTACCTGAATCGAGTCTCCTCTTGCAGGTGCCTCGTTGCCATGGTTTTCTGTGTTTGGAAACTTTTCTGTTCTAAGCTTTCTCACTATAAGAGAATCGACCCTGAAGAGACGGCGTGACCCGCGTTTCCTTTTGGTTTAGTCCGCAAGTGATCCCGACCTGTCCCAGCTGTCACTGGGTGAGGCCGTGCGGGGCCAGGAGGGCGCTCTTTCTGGGGAGCCCCACTGGTGGGTCTGCACACCAGAGCAGGAAGCTCGTGGAAACCAGGCGCAGCCGGTGAGTCACAACGGCGACCTCCGGGACCGGGCTCTCTCTCACCATCCCAGCCCACCGCCTCCGGGAGTGGTACTTTGCTCAGGGGCTTAAATTCGGCTCAGAAAAGAGTGTGGGGAATCCGTAGTGGGTGGGGGGACGAGGGAGGTCCTCACCAACCGTAGCCAGTCACAGTAGGCTGAAGACCTTCAGGAACGAGCGCCTACATGTGACACTCGGAAACAGCTCACTCTAGTTTTAAGGTGTCAGCCCATGACATCATCGAAATCATCAGAATTCAGGATGTCTCCTGGGGGGGGCTTCTAAACTCTTGCCATTGGGGGGTCTGGTTGCATGCAGATCCTGTTGCTTATTAGAGCCACCGTATCCGACCTACAGAGATGGGACATGAAGACCCACCTGTTTGGGTTGCTGCACAGGTGAGAAGCTAACACACCCTACTCTGCCTGGAACCCCGCGCCTGCTCATCAACCACGTGACGGACTGTGTCCTTGTAACAATTTCCTCCTTGGCTTATCCATAAAGGACTTTTTTCAAATCCAAAGCAACTCCTGAATTGACAATAGACAACTTCTCAGGATGGTAGCAAGTGAGATGTTAAGGAACTAAAATTTCTCAAATGGTCGGGCGTCTGGGGAGCCCGACTCACACATTTTCCTCCCAGAATATGCCACGGGGATTCCAATGCCCTCCAGGACACACACAGCTTCGCTGGTTAATGCAGCCATTTTCCACAGTGACATTCAAGTCCCACTTCTAAGTGCCCCTATTTTCTAATGGAAGATTTGTTAGTGGTGGCTACCGTGACTCACATCCGTCATCTTGTCTTCCGTCGTGAGTGGAGGGAATGGGAAACCCTTTAAAAAGCTGGTGCTAAAACTTCCTGACAGCCCCGCTCCCTCCGGTGCAGCTTGAGCTCCCCCGGGTACCTCCTTGCCTTTCCTGGTCCCCCTGAAGGCTTTGAAATCAACAACTAAACCACAGGCTGTGGCGGAAATAAAATATAGTTCTAATTTTTGTATTTATTTGTAAAGATTTAAACATGCTTTCCTGCAGCCCTGCAGCTAACTCAGCTCTGTTCTCTAAAAACTATCGGAAAATGACATTTTAATTTTTTTTTTTAATCTGGACTATGGATAACAAAACATGCAGCTGAAGGCGTCATTAAAATGCATCTTGTAAAATTGAAACTTAAGTGTCAAGTTTTTCCAGCCTGTCAAGTGCTTGACAATTACAAGAGCTCTTTTTATAATTTTAATGAGACACAATACGGTGAAATGTGCAGGGAGATCACCCATTTTTAGCCTATCCTGCACCATTATGATAATGCTTGTTTGTAAAATTCACCATCTATTTTTAATTAATTTAGTGTGTCATTTATTATGGGTATTATATTTATTAGTCTTTAATATTTAATTGAGGATGACTTATCTGAGTAAAAGACAACTTAGCAGAATGGCTTTGCCATTCTGATGGCAGTAAACACGTTTCATCCTTAATGTTCAGAGCTAAATCCTGAAACGCTTTCAATGCATCTTCCTCTGCTATTACAGGGCAGAGTGAGTGCGCGCCTGGCTTCTCAGCTTCTGCTGTTCTAAGCCCTGTCCTCTGTGTTTGCTTGAAATAATCATAACCTGTTATTCTCATATCCTTTAGCAATTTCCTAAATTCTTCCATGAAAACATGTCGACTGATGTTAGTACATACAAGGGAGGGAGGGACCCAAGAACAGAATTATGTCCTGGAGGGCAGGCACCTTGTAGTACAGGCTTCCCCCACTAGGGGGGTGCTCTAGGGACCCATCTGTATCCCTGTACCAGCTGGTGGTGTTGTGAGAGGCTGCGTTTGGCTTCAGTGAATGTTTTTGGAAGACTCTTCAAATGAATTTGACCATTTCAAGATGGGTGATTTACGAGCGCACCTGCCCACAACGAGCTTCATGTTCAGCAATTTTTGACCAAAAACGGCATGACCCCCATGCCCCACCCTTCCTATTCACCTAATCTTGCCCCGAAAGACTTGTTTTTGTTTCCCTGGAAGAAAAAAGTTCTCAAAGGGAAACATTTTGCCGACGTGGAAGGGGTGAAACAAAAAATAGCAGAAGCACTAAAAGGCATCCACATCGATGAGTTCAAACACTGTTCTGAGCAGCAGAAACAAATGCCTCATTGGGGGCATTATATCAAATGGAAAGGACTTTGGGGGTGACTGAAGTTTACTAATGTAAGAACAAGCACACAACCTTTTATAAGTAAATTCCATTTTGGGGGGTCCCGCCCATACACCTCTCCCATCATCATCGGCAGCCGTCCGTCTCGAGAGACGATGGCGTAGCTTCCTGAGAGTCTATCTGCACCGCCGAGAATGGCTGTGCAGTCCGATTCGGGAGTGACAATCCCTGCCGCACTTGTTACAGGTGAAGGCAGATGGCCGTTGTTGCTGCTGTTGACGCTGCTTCCGCCTCGATCTTTTCTGGGCCGCCTCCTCGTTGTGCGCAGCCTCAGCGCGGGACGTGCCTTGCCTGACCGCGAGCCTCCAGGCTAGGCGGTCGTCTGCTTGAACTTCCCATGTGTTGAGATTGATGGAGCATTGTGTCATGTCCTTTTTGCAGATGTCTTTGAACCGCAGTTTTGGGCGCCCTGTCATCCTCTGGCCTTCTGCTAGCTCGCCGTAGAGGAGGTCTTTGGGGATACGGCCTGCATCCATTCTTTTGACATGGCCGAGCCACCTGAGGCGTCTCTCACTAAGAACTGCATGCAAACTGCTCATGTTGGCTCGCTTCAGCACCTTGGTGTTGGGAACCTTATCCTGCCAGGCGACATGCAGGACGCGTCGCAGGCACCTCATGTGGAAGCTGTTGAGTTTCCTTTCGTGCCTTGCATAGGTGGTCCACGTCTCGCTGCCATAGAGGAGAGTGCTGAGTACGCAGGCTTGGTAGATGCGCAATCTGGTTTTCTCAGTGAGGCTGGAATTGTTCCACACTCGCCGGTTCAGTTTGGCCATAACTGTGGCTGCCCTGGCAATTCTCCGGTTGACCTCCAAGTCAACTGACAGAGAGCTCGAGATGGTGGACCCGAGGTAAGTGAAGTCGTTGACAACCTCCAGGGTGTACCCGTCGATGGTGATGCATGGGGGAGTCCCCGTGCCTTGAGCCATAACGTTCGTCTTCGTCAGGCTGATGGCTAGTCCGAACTCTTTGCATGCGTGGGAAAGGCAAGTGACTAGCTGCTGGAGTCCCTCTTCGGAGTGTGATGTCAAAGCTGCGTCGTCGGCGAAGAGCATCTCACGGATGAGCACCTCTTTGACTTTGGTCTTGGCTCGTAGACGGGCCAGGTTGTAGAGCTTGCCATCGGATCTGGTGTGAATGAAGACACCCTCGCTGCAGTCCTTAAAGGCGTATTGGAGGAGCATGGAGAAGAAGATTCCGAACAGCGTAGGCGCGAGGACGCAGCCCTGCTTTACTCCGCTGCTGACTGGGAAGGCCTCAGAGGTTGCGCCGTTGTAGGACACCGTGCTGTGCATGTTGTCGTGAAAGGACATGACCACAGCAAGCAGATGTGGTGGACAGCCAATCTTCCGTAGCAAGCTGAAGAGTCCGCTTCGACTGACCAGATCAAACGCCTTCGTGAGGTCGATAAAGGCGAGGTAGAGTGGTTTATGCTGCTCGTGACACTTCTCCTGCAGCTGGTGTAGGGAGAAGATCATGTCCACTGTTGATCGGCCAGCTCTGAAGCCACACTGGGACTCTGGGTAGACGCGGGAAGCAAGGGTCTGCAGGCGGGCAAGAGCGACCCGGGCGAATACTTTGCCGAGGACGCTGAGGAGAGAGATGCCCCGGTAGTTGTTGCAGTCGCTGCGGTCTCCTTTGTTCTTGTACATGGTGATAATGTTGGCGTCTCTCATATCCTGGGGGATGTAACCCTCCTTCCAGCAGAGACAGAGTAGATGGCGGAGCGGCTGTAGCAGGACTGGTTTCCCGCTCTTTAGGATTTCTGGAGGGATTCCGTCGCTTCCTGGTGCTTTCCCGCAAGCGAGGCGGTCGATGGCTTTGCTGAGCTCTGCCGCAGTAGGTGGGGTGTCTAGCTCCTCCATGACTGGTAGGTCTGGGATGGCGTTAAGAGCAGTGTCTGTTACGGTGTTCCTCGTTGCGTACAGCTCGAGGTAGTGCTCGGTCCACCGCCGCATTTGCTGTTCTTGGTCAGTGATGACCTCACCTGTCTTGGACTTAAGGGGGGCGATCTTGGAGGGGATTGGGCCTGTTGCCTTCTTGATACCCTCATACATTCCTCGTGCGTTGCCTATATCGGCGGCTTCCTGAATGCTTCTGCACAGGTTTAGCCAATAGGTGTTGGCACAGTGGCGGGCGGTCTTCTGGACTTTGTTCCTGGCAGCCCGTAGAGCTTGAAGTGTACTGGGAGTGGGCGTGACCTTGTAAGCCAGTAGGGCCTTCCTCTTAGCCTCGATCACGGGTTCCATTTCTTCCCAGTGAGCCTCGTACCAGTCAGCGTTCTTCCGCTCTTTCTTCCCGTAAGCAATAATGGCGGAGTTGTATATGGCGTCGCGGAGACGTGGCCAATTGGATTCGATAATGTCATCTGCCGCCACTCCCTCGCCGAGTGCATCTTCCATCCTGTTGATGAATTGCTGGGTCTTAACTGGGTTGCTGGCACAACTGGTGTTGATGCGTGGGCGACCCTTCATCTTGGAGTGGTGCAACCTCTTCGGCATTATGCGCACCTTGCTTACCACGAGGGCATGGTCCGTGTCGCAGTCTGCACTGTGGTAGCTGCGGGTGAGGAGGGTGCTGCCAATATCCGTTCTTCTGGTGATGACGAGGTCAAGCTGGTGCCAGTGGCGGGAGCGGGGATGCCTCCATGACACCTGGTGGATCTCTTTGCACTTGAAGAATGTGTTTGTCACGCACAGGCCGTGGTGACACAAAAGCTCAAGCAGTCGCTGACCATTCTCATTGATCTTTCCTCTCCCAAAGTTTCCGAGGCAGGTGGGCCAGGCCATGTGGTCGGCTCCTACTCTTGCGTTGAAGTCTCCAAGGAGATAGAGAGCGTTACTTCTGGGAATCTTGGATAACGCTTCGTCCAGTGCATGGTAGAACTGTTCTTTCTCTTCGATGGTGGCGCAGAGGGTTGGGGCGTACGCGCTAAGAATGCTGACTGGGCCGAAAGTTGTTGACAATCGGAGGGTAAGTAATCTCTCTGTGCCTCCTGTGGGTGGCTCTATGGAGTTAACAAGCGTGTTCTTCACAGCGAACCCAACACCGTGCTGTCTTGCTTGGTCCGGAGACTTCCCTTGCCAGTAGAAGGTGTAGTTGGTTTCTCTGATAGTTCCGTTGTCGGCCAACCGGGTCTCCTGTAGAGCCGCAATGTCGATGTTTAGTCGTGCCAGTTCCCCGTCGATGACGGCGGTTTTCCTGGCACCCTTGATCCACGGAAGGTCTGCAGTAAGTCCGGGACACATGGTCCTGATGTTCCAGCTAGCGAGACGAAGAGCTGGAGGCTTCTTTCTTGTTGTTTGCTTGGAATTGCCTGGTGTGAGTGTTTTGTGGCCCACTTTTCAAGAGACGCCTCTCTGATCCCCACGCACCCAGTGGGGCAGGCGAGCCATGGCGAGACGGCACCTAATTGGCTGGGGGCTGCCCAGCTTGAGGCGGGCGGTAGCTGTCCAGTGAGGTGCGATGACCTCTCCCACCGTCAGAGGAGACCCCTGGCGCTCGTTTCCTTCGCCAATCAGATGAGCTTATAACCTGTATCTGTCTCCTCCCGTGTTGAGTCGACATCTTGCGATGACGCTGGAGTGTCCTCTCCAGTGAAGCTGAAGCTACAGAGCCTGGGCAGGGTGATATGGAGGGTCTGCTGTTGCCCATGCAGCAGACTCCCCCTCTCTTCGCAGCTGAAGGGTCCAAGGGAAAGACGAAGTCAATACAGCTTGGCTTCAGGTGCGCCGCAGGAGTTGCCGGTGTTGACTACAACGTCAAACCGCCTTAGGGACTCCGGCTCCAGATTTTCTGTCGGGGTTTACTCCCTTAGCCTTTCCCCTGAGGAGGTATGCCGCAAGGCAGCGGAGGTTTGGAGTCAGAGTTTCCCTTCTCCTTAGCCTTTCCCCTGAAGAGGTATGCCGCAAGGCAGCGGAGGTTTTTTGGAGTCAGAGTTTTCCTTCTCTGATGTGCCCTGACTGGAAGATCGAACCAGCGACACTTAGCTCGCAGGCCGACGCTCAATCCACTGAGCCAAACCAGCCAGGAGCTGTGCTCCGCAGAACATGAGGATGTTGTACAAGGCTGGGTCGTCCGGGAAGGGCGCCACTTGCTGGAGACACAGCTGCTCACAGCCGCCGTTGAAGCTGTCCGAGCAGTCCACCCCGATGTGGCGGTCGTAGCAGCCAGAGCTGTCCTTCATGGGGCTGAGTCCCGACGGGCACACTTATAGCATGACGTCGTGATTTGCAAACTTCAGAGAGCACCAAAGTTGCTCGGAGAGCTTGTTCAAACACAGCCTCCTGGCCTCCAATACCAGAATTTCTAATTCAGCAGGTCTGGAGCGAAGCTTTTCTAGCTTCTAGATGCTTTCTGCATTCCTTGGCTTGTGGCCCCCTCCTCCATCTTGAAAGCCAGCAAAGGCAATTCATGTTCTTCTCACATTACATAACCCTGATCTAGAAGATAAAATTATGATACCTTACGTGGCAAAGAGATTTAGCAAATGTTGACTAAGGATCTTGAGATGGCGGAAATGCTCAAACATTATTCGGATGGTCCTAATGCAATGACAAGGGTCATTATCAGTGAAAGAGAGTCGGGAGAATCTCCCATACTCTTGTATATCTAAACAGCGCTTTAGTTCCTGATGGCGAACACGGTCTGTGGACAGCGTCACGCAGTTCCGCAGCAGCCAGCTGGACGGGTCCCTTCAGTGGTGTCCTGTCTTCACTGACCCTTGTGAGTGTGGCGAAGAGAGGAGACAGTCCAGTCACGTGGCCCTTCTAGCAGCGAGGGGTCTCCCAGCGAGCACCCTGCGGACCTAGCCATGTTTCTCCGCTTCAGATAGTTGAGAACCTGCCTTGTTCCTTAGATGTGTATTCAGCATCTTGGTGTGGTTTCAGGCAGGTGACGATGACGAGGAGAATTCAGTGTGGGGGGGAGTGTGATAGAGCGGACAGTTGCCTCGCCTTGGTTTCTTTGGTGCATGGAGGAGGACGTGTGCGTGCATGCGTGTGGGTGTGCGCGTGAACATACCTGTGTGCGCGTACCCGTGCGATCTAAAGGACCTGCTGATGTTGGGGACCACAGAGGGTGCTGTGGCCTGGGCTCCAGCCCCCGGGGGTGCCGAAGAGTGCTCAGGACAGCCCCGACCTGTTACCCCTTCTCCTCTGTCTACTGCCACAGGTACTTGTGAGCAACTTCAGATTAAAGACCGGACCTCAGTGCCTTGTCCTCAGCACCTACCGGGCACGTCAGCACACTCCTGCATCCTGTAGGTGACACTTCCTAATATAATCATCTATGCAAGGGGACAGCTCCGGCTCAGGAGGCTAAGCAAATGCCAGCAGGATACCCAAATGGAAGGGGGGGGTGTCAACCCAGGACCACACCTGGGCAGCATCAGTTCCCCTTCGTGCATTTTGGAGGCAGATCAAAGCGAGTCTCCAACCTTCCTGGTTACACTGGGAGAGCTCCTCGTAATTATTTTAGAATAAGAGTAACTTATTTTGTAAATATGATTATTAAAGGGATTTGCTGTATTTAACTCGGCACATTATGGAATGTTACATATTTATTTGCTTCGAGGGAAAACCACGCACTTGCAAATTGCTCTTGTTTTCTGAGTGTGTGACTCGCTGAGAGTTCGCAGAGGGGACACTTTCTGTGTACCCTCCATCGCGCGTTCTCGGAGGTAACACGAACCCACGCTCAGGAGGAGCCACGGGAGCTGCTTGTGCTGTTCGGAACTCTCTTTGGTAAAACCGCCACGCTAACCCCCACGCCCACGTCACTGGGGCGCACGGCATCCAGGCCCGTCCCCTCCTGTCTGGGCTGATTGAGCTGCGTCAGAGCCACGAGGGATAAGCAGGCCCGTGTCAGCGGCAACAACAGATCCAAGCGGGGCCTCCAAGGGCCGGTGGCCCCTCCACGCACAGACTGGACTTTGGGGCCACCCTCGGACATGGGGAGCACCAGTGACCACAGTGGGGGTGGGGGCAGGTGGGCCTCCTGTGGGGAGGACTGTGGCCTGCATCCAGCTCCAGTGAGTGGTTTTTGAAGACTCAACACGTTTGCCCATTTGGTGACGGGGGATTTACCAGCGCACCTGCCCGCACCGCGCGGAGCGCTCAGCGCTTTTTGACCCAAACCGGTGTGACCCCGCGCCCCACCTTCCCTAGTCACCCGATCTTGCCGCCAAAGACCTTTTCGGTTTGTTTCTGCAGATGAAAAAATTTCTCCAAGGGAAGCGTTTCACCGATGTGGAAGAGGGGGGACAGAAAACGGCAGAAGAACTGAAAGGCACCCACATGGACGGACGAGTCCAAAACCTGCCCCGAGCAGCGGGAACCGGGGGCACCAGGGCCAGCGCAGGAACACGAAGTCTCACCAGCTGGGGAAGCGGGAGACGCCAGACAAATTAACTTAAAAAGGGGCCAGAGAAACGAGGAAAACTGACCCAATGAGGCCATTCCGGGTGGGGAGAAACAGTCCCGCCCCCGTCGGCCGCTCCCGAGGGCGTCCTGCAGGCCGGAGCTCAGCACTGCCGCCGATGTTCCTGATTACGGCCTCGTCATTAGGGGACGTTAAATGGCCTTCGTGCCCTGCTTCACGGTGGTGGCCTTGGTAGCGGCCCCTGTGCTGCGTTTTGTGAAGTTTTCCGTATGCATGGCTGTGCTTTCGTTGGGTGTCTGTAGTCACCCAGGGCCCTCCGTGGTCCAGACAATTAATTTCTCTGTCCCACCTCATTCTCCAAAGCAGACACACAAATGAGGCATCTTTGGAGCCCAGTGACATTGGTGGCCCGTCACAGGGCGTCAGATAAATTGCAATACTTCACTGAAGGGTGACAAGGTGCTTTGAGGGAAGCCCTCGCCTGGGAAGTGGGGCAGGGCGGCAGAGCTCGGCGCCCACCTCTTGGGGGGTTCCGGGGCAGCCAGGCCTCGGAGACTCGCTCAGGGCCCGGAGGACCGAGTGGCGGCCTGGCCTCAGGGGTGGAGGTCCGACTCGGAGGCTTGCCTTTGGTCCCTGTGCTTCTGGAACTCCTGGGCGGCATCCTGGCACGAGGGTGTGCTGAGCACCGGCTGGGGTCGCCCCTCACTGGGTTCCTGCTGGAGGTCGCCTGCTCTTGTTCCCCCTCTGGAAAAATGTCTCCCCTCCTCCTGTGCCCTTTTCTCCTGGGAGCCTGGCTCCTGCGCTCACCTCCCCTGTCCAGCCTGCACAGCGTCCCCAGGCCCTACCACATCCGGGAGCTCCTGGGGGCGCGATCATCACACGCACGGATGTGAAACTCGGGGCGTTCTGGCCGCGCCACCGGGCTGCCGGGCTGCCTGGGCGAGGGCCCGCCTGCACGCGCCCTGAGCTCACCGCCCCCCACAAGCGAGGCAGACGGGGCCGCACGGATGAATAACGAGCTTCCACGCCGCTGGGTCCAGGCTAATACTCAGAACCAGGTACGACATCAAAGCATGTCCAGGGCACAGGGGACGTCTTGAAGGAGACAGGATTCTGCCAAGGCCGCTGGGGGAGCGAACGTGAGACAGGTCTGAGTGCTTCCAGGGTGGTGTGGGCTGTGGGGGGCCCTCCCAGCGCCTCTGGAAACCCCTGGAGGCTGCCGTGCTCAGGGGCCTTCCTGGGGCCTAGGGACTGACTGGTCGCCTTCCTCTCCTATGAAGTCTGCAACGTTAGGGTCTATGTGTGCCTGTTATGCAGAAAGGCATCCCTGCCGGCAGCAGAGGCCTGGGACTGTGGCCTTGGAAATGGGAATTGCCCTTCTCAGCCACCAGCCACCACCAATCGATCCCTGAGGGGGGTGTTGGGGCGCGAGGCCCCAGGACAGAGAGCCTTGCAGAGCACAGGAGGGGCGCCCTTGCCGTCTTGATTACACAGCAGAAACCGAGCGCTGCTGGCCTGGTTCTGAGTGTCAGATGGCTGTGGGGACAAGTGCCACACACCCTCTGGCCAGAGCTCTTAGCAGGGGGGCACTCTGTCCTTACACAGCCCAGAACACTGCTGCGGCCCCTGCAGCCCCGAAGGACCGCCCCAGGGGTCGCCCCTGCCCATCCCGGGGACCCGCCTCGTCCTGCCCCGTGCCCCTCACTCAGCCCGCCAACCCCCAGGTCGCGTAGGCCGTGGTGCTTTGTGCGCCTGTGAGTCCAACCAACGAGCAATGTCAAAGCGCCACTCTGCTGCCCAGACGTGGCTCAGACTTCACTCTCGCGGGCTGCTCCGTGGGCTCCCTGCTCGCCTGGGACCCTGCGTGCCTGCGTCGGGGTCAGGGTCCCCGGGGAACCCTGTGGCGCTCCGTGCACTGACTGAGGTAGGCAGCCCGTGGTGCTGGCACGTTCGGGAGGCGTCCTGAGAACCGGAAAGCGCCTGGGCTGCTGCAGGTCTCTCCCCCAAAGTGAGCTGCGCTCTCTGCCTTACGGGGAGACCAGAGGAACTTGATTCCATTCCCCCAAACCCTCCTCAGAGACCCAGAAGCTTCCAGGTGGGGGCAGGATGCTGGGCAGGCGGGTGCTTAAAAGCAGCACAGAGCAGGGGGTGTGAGCTGGTTCAAGCGGCACAGACCGGGCAGGTTCAATGACTGGAACCGACTGGACCCCATTGCCTGGCTGGACAAAGTGACCAACTCACCGTGCAGAGGCTGGTGACAGGACTGTCACGCTCAGCGGCCATCACTGCCATCTCAGGACCGCGCTCTGCGTTCACGTGTCCAAACAGGGCCATGTACACGTACATGTCTGAGCTTCGTTGGAAAGCTGAGAGCTGAAGCTTTGGGAGGCTGGGCCACCCTCACAGCCAGAGCCCCGTGGTTGCAGAATTTCATCACAGAGGTTCCGGCTTTGTCTTCCCTTCCCCTCGTCTTCTCTCCTGCTGCCGAGAAAAGCTGCACAAGATAATAACTAGGCAGAACCTACGGGTGTGGCTCCCCAGGCGTGAGGAGGGCGGGGGCCGGCCGTGGAGGGTGGGCAGGAAGGCGCAGCCACCGAGCGGCAGGGCAGCGGCAGGAGGGCAGGGCAGCCTCATAAATGCGGGGGTCGCAGGCCCAGTGGAGAGCAGCCTCTCTCGCCCCCAGGGCCACGGCAGACACTGTTCTGCAGTCTTAGGCGTCCTGGGCCCTGGGCTGGCTGGGCCACAGAGGACCCTGGGGGCAGCTCCTTCCTCTCCCTTCCTGTCCACGAAGCCACGTCTAAATGCAAACAAGTGGGCCCAGGGTGTCCTTCCCTGCCCCGGCTCACCCACGGAGGACCTGTCCGAGGGGGTCCTGGACCCCGGCAGGGCAGCTCGAAGCTGCACAGGCCCAGCAGCGGGTTTCCCTGGGCCGGCCCGGCATGTCCCCGAGAGCGGGTTCATCACTATTCCTAACAAAACCCACTCCATCGATGCAGAAACCAGGGTCAAACAACATTAGCGTTTCCCGCCCTGCATGACGGACAGATGGTGAGAGGCGTGACGTTCAGTGGGGCGGACCCTCCCCTGGGGCCTCTCCCTCCCAGACTGGGTGGTGAGAGATGCAGGCTGGGCCGCACGTGCAGGGGCTCTCTCCCAGCCGCTCCACATGGGGACGCCCCGAGCTCACGGAGCCCCCACTTTGCAAAGCCTTCACGAGTCTGCTCTCTAGACTGTAAGCACCTGAGGAGAGGCTCTGCCTGCCTTCTCTGCATCTGCCCAGAGCTAAGAGCAGCGCCACGCACGTGGCCAGCAAAGAATGACCCAATGCTCCCAGCAGACGGACGGAACGGAGCCTGGGAGGGACGCTGCTCAGCCATCTGTGCAGGAGACAGGCCTGTGCTCAGAGCGTGGAAAAGCCCGCTCCAGGAGCGGGACGGAGAGCCACACGCGTGCCTGTCCTGGCCAGGTGTATCCTAGCTGTGTCCACGGGGCCGGGGAAGCACGTCCCAGCAAAGGCACCCTGAGGGCCCGCCAGGGTGACGCTGACGATAGCTGACGCTTCTGCAGCCCATGCGGGTCTGTGGCCTTCACAGCAGCCCTGTGAGGTCGTTCGTGCCACCAAACCTGCTTCGTAGGTGAGGACGGTCACATTCAAGAGGTCCGGCGGCTTGCCCGGGGCCACAGAGCTGGGATGTGGTCAGCGGGTCTCCCCAGCGGCCTGCCGGCCTGCACCTGCTCGGCCTCCAGTTCTCGCTGGGCTGCAGTTCTCCGTGCCCGGAGCGACTCTGGACCAGTGATGGTGCTTTTCTCCTTGCTGCCCCATGCCCCCTTCTCTGAGGGTCTTCCACAGTCCCCAGAGATGGACAGCTTCCTCTCTGACCTGGGCAGGCCACCCACAAAAGCAATGGATTTCTTGGTGGTCCCCTCTGGGGACAGGAAGAGCCTGGTGCCGAGGCTGAGTCTATCGTCCCAGATGGGCCTCCGGAGTGGGGATGGGTCCTGTTTGGTGTCGTGGTTTTAACACCGCTGCCTGCCTTCCACCGCAACAAGGCCGTTCCTCAGAAACGCTCCCCACAGTGCCCCGCATTCCCACGCAGCGCGTGAAGACCCCGGGTCCGAGGAGGAGGGGTCGTGTGTCGTGGGTTTGCGGATGCTGTTGCTGCAGCTGTAACTCGGGGCATGAGCTCGCCCCCATCCTGGGTGTCAGTGGGCTGTGCACCAGGGACGGAGGGGCCGTGCCTGGGGACCCCCGGGGGGAGGGTCGCTGTGCAGAGGGCCGGGCAGCCCTGGACAGGGAACCCGATGAAGATGAGAATGTGGGGGAGGGCTCCAGAATGGGGTGTCATCCTCCCAGAGCCTCGGGTCCATGGTGCCCTGGCTTCTCCGGCCGTGCGATGTCCTGGGCTGGGAGGAGGAGCTGGGGATCCACGCGGGCTGGGGCCAGGCGGCTCCGGACCCCGAGCCTCTTTATGGCTCTTCCATTTTCTGTCCACTTCTGAGCTGCTCGTTGCTTTCCTGGTTGACTTCCAACATGCACCTCACTTTTCTTGATCTTCCAACCTTCCGGCCAATGTGTTCCTGATTTGGAAGCAGGGCCTTGTGGGTAGCGGGGAGCAACCTTCCTAAGGAATCTAGAAAGTGTGCCCTTCTGGACAATGAGCTATTCTTTCCAAGGACACTGACCAGCCAGTGGTCTCGTACGACTTCAACCCAGGAGAGTGACTTCTAAGTTGGGTAGAAATGTCACACACACAGTTGGGAGGGGACTGATTATTCACATAATTCACCGAACTCTGTGTTTATGCTACAGAAGAGTTGCATGTACCTGACTGACCTCTCCCACGAGGGAGCGTCCCATGAAATACTGTAATGGTGAATTGGGGAGCATCTTGAATGAGGTAGAGACTTTGTATCTCTATGGCATTACTTTATTAACACGTGGGAATTTCCTACAGCAGGTGTACTTGACCAAGGGAAAACAAAACCGGTAAACCATGCCAAAATCCCACTACGAACAAACAAGCATCAGATTGCTTAGCTGGCTTCTTAAAACAAGCTGGTGGCAAGAGTTTCTAAGTCACCTGGGCCTGCAGCTCTTCCTGAGTCTCCCATTGTCCCACCTCTGGGACATCAAGTTACGCATCGTGTTGGCTAAAGCACAGGCCCAGGAGAGACCACTTAGCCCCCTCGGTAAATCAGTGGTGATACCACGGACTTTGCCGTCAAGTCCTGTAAACACAGACTATTCCTGACCACCAGTTCCAGCTCAGAAGGGGCCCTTCGGGTTTGCCCTCTGATGTTGCCCTCTACGGAGCAGGAAGCTGAGCCCCCAGGGTGCCAGGCCACATGGCAGGTGGTCCAGGAGAGCCCTGGAGGGAGCCAGGCAGCTGGCCCTGGGGTGCTTCGCTCACCCTGCTCCGCTCCCGGGCTGGGGACCGCGCGGCCCTGGGACGGGAACAGGCGTGTTGTTTGGCTGCAGTGAGAGGCCCCTGTCCTCGGCCTGGCGCACCTGCCCGGATGCCCCCGTCGGCCCACCTGTGGTCCCCGTGGCCCGAGCTCTGCCAGCCTGGCTGCGCCCTTGCCTGGAACACTCCCCACCTCCTCGCTTCCTCCAGGGGGACCCTTTTCCAATGACCTTCCTTTGTGAGGCCTCCCTGGACCCTTCACAGCTCTGTCCTCCACTCCGGCTGCCACCTGAGCTCCTCCTCAGCTCCGGGCCCACTTCCATCTCTGCAAAGAGCAAGGCCAGCCCTGCCTTTCCCCAACCGTGTTCCCACGGCCAGACCCCCAGCAGAATGGCAGGAATCACGGAGCTTTATTACGTCGGGACCATGTCCAAGTTGACGTGAGTCTGTCGTCAAAGTGCCAGGCAACACGCTAAGAATTTTTACCCTGATGCTTCCTGTGTGCCCACCCCCACCGTCACTTTGGAGTCACGAGGTCGCTGTGGCCCTTCACCTTCTGGGGACGAAGCAGAGGCAGAGGCTCATCATCACGGGAGGACAGAGGCCGCCCTGAGAGACCAAGATCGCGAAGGTGGAGCTGCGGTTTGAGCCCGGGCAGGCTGGCTCTGGGCCATGTCATGTCCTAGATCAGTGACGGCACCCAGTTGGAGCAGCAGACAGGAGTGTGTCACCGGGCAGGTGTGGGCCAGCCAGGAGTGCATCACGGGGACCCAGCAGCCCAGCAAGACTGCTGCGCCCAGAGGGCCTCCTGGGGGCGGGAGTAGGCACCCCGCCAAATGCTGTTCTGAGCTAGTAAATCGGAATTAACATCACCGCAGATACTGGGGAGTCCAGGAGAGCCTGGGAGTGCTGCGTACTGTGAGGGTCACCCCAGCGCTGGGCACAGGACCCCAGGGATGGCCGAGAGCTCCCAGGACCCCAACATCCCTGCTCCTCCCTTGAGGGCGGCTGTCCTGCACCCCGAGTCAGGCCGCGCGCAGTGTGCCATTCCAAATGGGCTGGCTCACCGGCCCGCATCCATTATCATTAGCGTCTCTGCGCACGGAGGCCCACGAGTGGCTGCCAGGCGCGGCCGCGCTCCACTGCCGACGAGCCCCAGGCACACCTGCTCCGGGGCTCCCGGTGGCCGCAGCCCCCCCCCCCCAATCTCACGCCACCCTGGGCCTGTCGGGGTGGACGGAGCCCGCTGCCAGCCCTGCCCGCGTCCGCCGGCCCCGTGGCCCACGCGCAAGTGCACCTGTGAATGGCTTTCGAAAAAGCCTTTTAAAAATGTCCCCATTGCACAGTAGCCATTCAGTTACAATGTCAGGGGTTTAAAAATGAAGATAACAAGCACACAACGTCCCCTCAGAAATGAAATTTTTGGCAATGAAGGTGGAATCGCAAGCTATGAATTGCCCGCTCCTGGGCTCCGTCCTCACAGTGTGGCTGTCTGTCTCCCAGGACTTTCTGGGACTAGTCATGGGGGGCAGGCTGTGGCAGCCTGGGGTCTTTTCTCTTTCTGGGCACATGGGACATCCTTATGTCATCACAGGAGGCTCACATTTGGAGGTGAGGGGATTAGACCTGTCCAGCGCCGGCCCTGGCTCCCAGGAGCAGGGCAGCCTTGGTGGCCGGCGACTTCCCTGGCCGTCAGTACCACAGCTGGGGACCCTTTGGGTCTCCACGGTCAGTTTCTGCCCATTTGTGCGGTCACCCCCAAACCTCACACCCAGGCACAGACCCACTCACGTCTATGTGTGTCTCCCACTGGAAGAATCTTTGGGTCTTTGGTTACTCTGTGAGCCCGACATCAACAGAAGTTTATTACTGCCTCCCTGGCGGTCAGGGTCCTTGGTTGTCCTGGAAAACCTGGGTAGGAAAGAAGCCCAGTCCCCCTCCAGGTGGTGAGGCTTTTCGGAACCAGAAAGAAAGAAGATTCAGGCCCCTTCTGGGGAGCTGTGGCCACTGTGGAGGGAGCCACTGTTCGCTGGTGCCTGATAGTGGGCACCGTGGCGAGGGCCCCCCGCACCGTGGGCCAGGTCCTGCAGGGACCCCTTCTCCTGCCTTGGCTCTCTCAGCGGGCAGCGGCGCCTGCCTGCCCGGGGCTGTTCTCTTCCCCCGTGGGCGCTTCCACGCGCTTCTCCGAATCTCCCGCACCTCCTGCCTCCCTTTGGAGGCTGGGGTCTTGCACCCTGGATTTCCCAGTTCTCTCCCGCCCCCACTCAGGAGCGTGGTGGTCGTGAAGTGCAAAGTTGACACCTGGGCTTTCCGGTCAGGCAGGGGAGCGAGCTCAGGGCTGGGAGTCACCAGATTTAGGTTAACCTGCAGCTTTGACTCTGTGTTCCCTGCTGGTGTCCTTCCGGTGAGTTACTTAACATCTCTGGGCTTGGATTCTCCACCTATGAATGGATATCCCTCCCCCTCCTTTCTAAGGATATTGTAAAGCTTTAACAAGGTCATGTAAATAGAGGGTACAGCAGATGCTCTGGAAACAGAAGGGCCTCACCCCTATTTTTTAAAGATAAGCTGCTTCGTGCTGTCTTTGTCCATGAAACTTATTCTCAGGACAGCATCTGGTATCAGTCATTTACACTTTAGTATGAATTGAAGAGGAGTCATCTCTTCCTTAGAAATTTGATACTTGGGAATGTTCTAGTTGAGGAATACAAGATAGTTCAGTCTTTGATCTTGAAGTATTAGGCTTCTGGGCTGGGGGGAGCAGGCACCGGGCAGCGGGCCTCTTGCGGGTCACACCCCACCACTCAGGCTGAGGTCTGAATGAACGAGAGAGTGTCTGTGGCTGAACGGGAAGCCGGGCATCTGAGAACAAGGGCAGGATGACCTGCAGGACGGGGCTCTTGGAGGCGAGCGATGCTGAAGGCAGACGTTTCTGGTGCCCTTCCTTATTCTGCACCGGCTCCAGGCTCCCTCCTCCCTGAGGCCCCATCTGTCCCCGGTGCTGTCTGTCCCAGGGAGCTCCTGAATTTACTTCTCACTTCTGTTGGGGTGTGGAAGAGACCGGATTTGCTCTGAGAGCAAACCTTTTGAAACTCAGCAGGTAACTCTTTGGGTGAGAGACAGTGTGACAGCCATTGTCCTGACTGCTAAGCCCACGCAAGTGTGTATATGTCCCATGAGACTGTGCGTGTGTCCCCACGGGAGTGCACACCTGTGTGTGTCCCCGTGCAAGTGTGCATGTGTCCCTGTGCGAACATGGGTGTCCCCAAGTGTGCATGTCTCCATGCGAGTATGTGTGTCCCTGTGCAAATGTGTGTCCCCGAGTGTGCACGTGTCTCCATGTGAGTGTGCATGTCCCCATGTGTGTGTGTCCCTGTGCAAATGTGCGTGTGTCCCCATGAGTGTGTGCATGGAAGGTAAGAATGAAGACTCACGTGGGTTTCCCACCAGTGACTGAGCCTTTCTTTGGCTCTTCAGGTGTATCGTCAAGTGTTTAAAGAAAGCCCGTTCCCCTCGCTATTCTTCTTCCTTGTCATCTCGTTCTGGGAGCAGGTCGTTTCCTTCCCCAGGTGCTGGTCACAGTCACGGAGTGCTCGGCTCAGGGGCACGCCACAGGGGACAGGGTGTCGGGAGGGCGCTCTGCCTGGCGCCTGGGGGCAGTCCAGGAACACGGATCACGCGGGGGATGGAGCCTCCGGGCCCTTGCTTTTCAAGGCCACCCTCAGACATACCTGCCGTGGGCGACATCCCCACCGACCTCTGAGCAGGATGCAGCTGGGTGGGGGCTCTCCTGGCTTCCCGAGACCTGTCAGGGGCGCGGCCAGGGATGGTGAGCTCTGCTAGTCGCTGCGCGGGACACAGGCGCCTCTCTGGTGCTCCGGGGTGGGCACTGAAGTCAGCGCGTTTTTGTTCAGACCCAGGACGTGCCACTGCGCCTTTGCTCCCACGTTCGCTGCTTCTGGCTGCACCTTGCTGCTGCCTTGTGTGTGCACTGAGGAGTCTTCAAATGGAGGCAGCAAATCCAGCCCCTCCGTGAATATGTCAAAGGGATCCCCCCACCCCCTCGGCCCAGCCTGCCTCCCTTCCCTTCTGCCTCCTGCGTGTCCCGCCGTGAGGCTGTCCTCTGCGCCCTGGGACGTGTGCTCGCGGCACGGCTGGGGGACAGACGTGCCTTCCATCTTGTGGATGACAAGCAGAAGCCTCGGGGGCAGGTTGCAGCCCCAGCCCCAGGCCTCCCTCCCTTTTGCTGTTTCCTGCGGGTCTGCACAGATAAGATGGAGTTTTTGTCCCAACTGCGCCTCAGGCTCCAGCCAACTGGGCGACGAGCTGCAGTGACCACCCCTGACCTTACCAGCCGGTCCCACGGCGTTGCCCAGCCAGGTGCCGCCCAGGTGGTCAGCCTGGGCTCGGTGGGGGACCCGGACATCCTCTCGGAGGCGGACTCTATTGCAACACTGATGACTGTCATTTACTCACAGCCACGGAGCCCTCTGTGACGTCGTTCTGTTTGGTCCCGCCTCCATTGTGTCAGGGGGCTCCTTGTTCACTCCCATGACAGATCAGTAAACCGAGGCAGGTGAGGAGGCGCAAGGTGGCACTGTGTGTCCTCGAGCCAGGCTGGGCTTGAACTCTGGCTCTGGGACGCGCTCTTCCCATTCGGCAGGTTTGTCTGGACAGGAGGGAGCCCAGGGTCTCAACCACTGCCTCCCGAACGTCAGTGTTTCAAGTACATTTTCATTTAATTTGGGGATCTCTGTTTTAAAAAAAAAGTTTCCAAAGCCATGGTTTGGGGACAGGTGGGACTCCTCTGCGCTCTGGAAGCCGAAATCCTTCAGCCTAACACGTTGCCCAGTAAACAGCTGGGGCTCCTCCACGCTGAGGGCGGAGTGGCAAGTGGCCTGAGCTGGGGCAGTGCCAGGGGCATGGGACATGGCCGCTGTCCCACAGCATCTACCCAGCAGCTCAGGGAGCACCCTGTCCACAGGGTCTGCGATCCTCCCTCTCCAGTCTCCGTCCCACGCGCACGTCTCCGACGTGCGTCTCACGCCCCGTCTCCAGCCTGCGTCTCACGCCCCGTCTCCGACGTGCGTCCCACGCCCCCGTCTCCAACGTGCGTCCCACGCCCCGTCTCCAGCCTGCGTCTCATGCCCCGTCTCCGACGTGCGTCCCACGCCCCCGTCTCCAGCCTGCGTCTCACGCCCCGTCTCCAACGTGCGTCCCACGCCCCGTCTCCAGCCTGCGTCTCACGCCCCGTCTCCAGCCTGCGTCTCACGCCCCGTCTCCAACGTGCGTCCCACGCCCCGTCTCCAGCCTGCGTCTCACGCCCCGTCTCCAGCCTGCGTCTCACGCCCCGTCTCCAACGTGCGTCCCACGCCCCGTCTCCAGCCTGCGTCTCACGCCCCGTCTCCAGCCTGCGTCTCACGCCCCGTCTCCAACGTGCGTCCCACGCCCCCGTCTCCAGCCTGCGTCCCATGCCCCGTCTCCAGCCTGCGTCTCATGCCCCGTCTCCAACGTGCGTCCCACGCCCCGTCTCCAGCCTGCGTCTCACGCCCCGTCTCCAACGTGCGTCCCACGCCGCCGGCGTCTAAGAGGGGCAGGAAGAGGCAGGAACACGAAACGACGTGCGCTCCGTAGGCATTTCCCATCGGACGCTGGGCAGACTATTGGGCCGCCCGGCCCACGGTAGGGACTGGACTTTCTGGGAAGTAAAAATAAAAAAGGAAAAATGGGAGTGATGGGTGACATGCCCTGTTCCTAAGGGAGGAGGGGAGGGCGAGGCGGGTGCCTTAGCTCCGCGCTCCAACACCGGCCTCCGCTCTGTGCGGGGCGGTGGATGCACGGCCTTCGTGCAGCGGCCCAGCGCTCCCAGAGCTCCCTGCAGCCCCCCTCGCCCCTGCAGGAGGGCGCCCCGCAGCGCAGGGCATCTTGGTCACACACCCTGCGGTCTCCCCGAGAAGAAGCCGGGTGTGCGGCCAGCCGCCCGGGGCTGCGTGTGGGGGCGTCAGGTCCCCGGCGTGGCGGGTCAGGGCCGTGCGCAGAGGCCAGGATTAATCCACGAATTAAAGCCAACGAAAGCCTGGGCAGGTGAGAGGAAGGCTCGGATCCTGATCAGAAACACATTTCTGTTCCAGGCCTAAATAATGGGCCACGGGGAGGCACATCTGTAAATTATACAGGAAGCCTCTTCCCCAGCTGATTTGCCCTGACAGTTTTACTGGAGTGTATGAAAATGAGTATTAAAGATGTGATCTGCGGGCTCCCTTCCAGGAATTCCAATCTGGTTTCAATGAAATGGGAGCGCTGATTGGAAGTGAAGTCGCCTTCCGGTTTTGCCTTTGGCTATTATGTGCTCGTTCGTGAACTGACTGAATTCCGCAACTACTTTTAATATTCACCTTTTGAGTTCGTCTCGAGCGCCGGACACATTGCAATGATTAAAAGGGCGCGGGCTCCCCGCGCTGGGCGCGCTAATTTAAGACAGCCCAGGTGCGCGCACAAATGAGGCGGCCTGGTAAGCCCGTCCTTTCTTTGCGTGAGGTTGCTTTGCAGGAACATCGAGGGAGGAATATTAATAGTACAAAAAAAAAAAAAAAATCAGTAAAATAATGCCGCTCGGGTAGACGCCTGGGGGGAAAGATTAAAGTTTGGTGCCAGGCAGAGCTTGTATGCGGTGTGGGATTGTTCTCGTTGCCATGGGTTTCTGGGTTTTTCTGCCAGGGCCCCGTGCCTGCCGCGGTCACCATGGGGGCTCCGGGCTCCCCTTCCTTCCTTTCCAGGGGAGAAGTCCCCTCCTTGGCCAGCTGCATGCTCTGAGCTGGCCTTGGACTTCCCCAGCAGGGGATGGGGTTGCACCCAGTGGCTGTGGGTACCCAGCCCTCCCCTGCTTCCCTGCTCCTCAGGCCCCCAGGACCCCCCTTATAAGGCATTCCAGGATTAAGGCGCCCAGAGCGCCTCCTCGAAGAGGGATGCTAATGGGTGGGTCCTCTCAACACAGTCCCAACAGAACGTCTCCCCCCGCGCTCTAACCACTGGGCAAACGGGCCACAGGTGGTTTTTCTCTCCGACTCCCCGGAAGTTTACCAGGCACGGTGGACGAGTGATTTTGTGTCCATTGCTGTCAGCCTTTGGTGGCAGGGAGAGCAGAGTTGCGGGTTTGCATTTATTCATCCAGAGCGAGTCTGGGGTTTTCAGGTGTGGAAGATGGACCTACACCCCTGGGGACCCATCAGCAGTGCTGGGATCACAAATTCGTTCCGAGGTGGTTGGACGGGATTGCAAATGTTGCCTTTTTATATGTGAAATTCACAGTGAATTTCCCGTCACTTTTAAAATCTTGAAAAGAGTTTTCATGCGGTTATTCTGGGGCCGAATTTTGGTGCATTTGTAATTTTTCATTTAGAGTAACGCGGTTTGCGTGTTTGGTTTCCCGTGCTCAGGAGTGGGGCACACACGTGCCTGTGGTGATGCCCGAGCCCAGTCCCGGCCCCTCACGAGACGGACCAGGTGTGTCCGTGGTTGGTAGGAGCGGCGTTTTTCCAGTCGCCAGCCAGAACCTGTTTGAGGGGGACGCTCGCAGCAACGTCTGCCCATGTTGCAGGAGGTGACCCAGGACAGTGACCGCCCCGTGAGGCGGACACTGTGGCTTCACCTGCAGCCCGATGACCCCGGGGACCGTTTGGAGACCTAAGACTCCATGGGGACCGTCCCTGATGGGGATCATGGTGGTGATGCCACAACACAGCCACTGGGCACCTGCAGCTCTTTACACTTAAATCAGTGAAAAGTGAGCATTTAAAATCCCGTTCCCTGTCACAGTCCCCACGTTCCCGGTGCTGGGGAGCCGGCGAGTGACTGCCAGCTGGCCAGCTCGGAGCAGCCTGTCCCCGCCATCGCGCGACGGTCCCGTTCGGGTCGGCCTTCCCTCACGGCCCTGAGAACCTCACGGAGAAGACGGGCCCTCGCTCCAGGCCGCGCTTTATTGAAACCCTGCGGTCGGAGAGCGGCCCCGTGAGCTGTTGACAAACTCTGATGAAAGTGGGAATTTCCCATGTGGGCCCCGCGACTGGATCTGACCCGGAGTCGTTTGGAGATGA
This sequence comes from Furipterus horrens, assembly GCF_987537825.1. Classification (NCBI taxonomy): domain Eukaryota; kingdom Metazoa; phylum Chordata; class Mammalia; order Chiroptera; family Furipteridae; genus Furipterus; species Furipterus horrens. Next base: position 200,758,443 of record NW_028327175.1, read on the forward strand.
GCTGGGTTAACGATGGTTCTGCCGAAATGCTCGTGACGGATGGGGACAGGATGGAATTCTGAGCAGCCGCAATATCCCGCGGACGCCGGCGCTCCGCTCGCTGACGGTAATGACATAGGAGATGTGTTTCTCATTTTCTGCAACATTATTTTTTATTTAGTAAGTCTTATGTCTTGCACCTAGGGGACTGTGTGCAGGTGCAGAGCACCCTCGCCCTGGGACTGGGGGATGGGCCCTCAAGCGCGCCCCGACCGCCTCCCACCCTTGTGCGCAGCCTGGAGGACGCTTTATTTCCGGGGGCAACACCCTCGAGGCCCGCGCTCTGTTGGGAGAGATGCTTCTGATTTCCCGCCACTGACTGAACAGCAGCGCCGCCTCCCCGCGTATCCTTCAGAGGCCGACACACTGGACGGAGGGTCTGTCTCACGCCAGGGGCCATGTCTGAGTTTCCTTCGCCACCATGGGCTTCCCAGGGCCACAAGCCTCTCGGGACCTTGCACCCCTGGTCCCCTGCATTGGGCAGGTGACACTGAGTCAGGTCAGGAGACTCCCTGCTGTAGCCGCACAGCCCGCCTTGCGGGGCCAGTGGGGGTGCGGGCGCCCCACCTGTGCGCGCGGTGGTGTGCGCGGGGCTGCGGCTCTGGCCAGACAGTGGAGCTCTTTGGCGGCCGGGCCAGGAGTGGAGGGTGGGGACGCTCAGGCGGGATCTGAGAGCCCGATGGCCCGGTCTCCCATGTGCTAGCGGTCACCGAGCGCCTGCCTCGTTTCCGGAAGCGTGCCGGGCGCATCCCTCTCTCCTTGCCTCCAAGGATCTGAAAGAAGCCTGGGTGGGAGTGCTGCCGTCTCCCGCGTGCGCAGGGGGGTGGGGGCACAAGTGGCATCAGTGACTAGTCTCGGGCAGCTAAATGCAAGACGCGCTGAACTCAGGCCCGGAGCCTGCCTCCTCGATACCAAAGCTGCTTTCCCGCGGCAGTCACGTGCCACCTCCAGGGATGCGGTTGTCGGTCTCGGGAGTCCCGCGCGGAGCAGGCGTGGCACAGGTCTGGAGGCCACGGCCGCGCCCCCCTCTGCCCAGGGTCCACAGAGCAGGGCTGCCACTCACACTCCGAGGCCTGCGCGCTGGGCTGGCCCCCGGGACCCTCCCATGTGACCTCGCTGAGGGGTGAGTTGCTTGAGGCCAGGCCTGGCCGGGGTCTCTCAGGGCCAGGAGGGAAGCCGGGCCTCCGGCCGCTGCCCACCTAAGACGCCACTGCCGGTCCGGCTCCAGGGCTGCACCCCCTCACTTCGCGCTGTCTGTAGTGAGCCCCTGGGGCCTGCTCGGGCCTCCCCGGAGCCATCGCCTGCCAGCAGGGGCGTCCCAGCCCTTTCCGGTAGGGCAGGGGTGCGTCCCTGCCTCAGACTGGAGGATGTGCTCGGGGGACAGGGACGGCGGGGAGGGGTACCGTCACACGAGCCTTGGGGTGTGCGTGGCAGGAACCCCCTAGAACCTGGTGAGATTTCAGAGCGCTCAGAAGCCCTGGGTCCCTCGACACAGGCTGTGTGTGGGCTCGGGGCTCTTTTCACCTCCGGGACCCCAGGAAGGGGCTGCGTGGCCCCGTGCCTGCCCCCCGGCTCTGTACACGGGGAGAGGCCTCACTGTATCTGCCCCGGCCTCTGGGGCTCTTCATCGCGTCCCGGGGGACGCTCGGATCCGGCCCGCGCTGGCAGTCTCTGCAAACCGCAGTGACAACGAATGCTGTCTGTCCCCTGCCACCACGTGGCCCGGAGGTTTTATTTGCCGCCTTTCCCCAGGCAGTGCGGATTCCCTCGCGTGTCCATGTGACCCCCACTCTGTGTTTCTCTTGCCCCGGCCCAGTGACACTTCCCTGCGCCTGTTGATGGTGTTCGTGTGGCCAGGGCAGGGGCTGGGCCTGGCATGTTCCCTGAAGCACCGTCCGTGCCTGCCCCCCCCCCCCCCCCCCCCCCACAGCTCTCCGTCGCTGCTCAGTGGATGAAGCCCGGCCTTGCTGTCACCCGCTGGCCCCTTTGGGGTGACGGCTCTGTGGCGAATCCGGGCCCCCACGCCCGTCTTGCTTGTCCCCACCACCTGGAGAGGCGTCCGACGGGGGATGAGAATGTGTGCACAAAGGCTTCCCGGTTTCTCCGAAAGAGCCACCTCCGTCCTCTGCAACTGCTCAGGCGTCTCTGCAGTGCCGGCGTCGGAGGGGCGGCCAAGAGGACCCAGCGGCCCCCGCCCGCCCGCTTAGGGGCAGAGGACGCCCCGCCTCCCAGCCGCTCGGCTCGCTCCTGCTGGGGCGCGGGCACCGGAGGGTGGTGGCATCTTCTCCAAAATCTTCATCCACTGTAAACGCTGCTAACTACCAAGTCGTAAAACATATCAGCTGGGTTTATTACTTTTAACCATCTTTCCAATTGTGCTATAAAATAAAGGCAGATGCCATTTTAAGATGTTATTATTGTCAAGGGCCGGCTTCTTCCAGCAGCACCTGCTTACAGCAGCCTGCTTGTTTATGGCCCCTGCTTTTATAGGTGACAGTTTAAGGTGGCGCCTCCCCGGTTACACAGGGCCCTTCCGACGGCGCCAAGCGGTGCGCCGGGGGTGGGGGGTGGAGTGGGCCCCCGCGCCGGCCGCGAAGCGAGGCAGGGTCACAGGTTCACCTGGGCCGTTGGCTGACAGCTTCGCCGCGCACATCAGGCCCTGCCAAATGCTCTGCCATTAATTTATGATTTAAAGTAATTAACTTTTGCTGATTAAAGTAATTATTTCGAGTGCATCGCACGCGGGCCCAAATGAGGCTCGCGGCCCCCTCTCCGGTTTGAGCTAGCAGCGTGCCAAGTGCTTAAAAGTGGCACCGGGGACTTCCGGCTGGCTGCCGCCTGTCTCGTGGATCTGCCATGTTTACGACTGACTTGTACTAACTGCTCATTTTAATGCCGGGCGCTGGCAGAACGGTGACACACTGAGAACCTTCCTCCGGTAAACAAGACAAGCTTCAGCTCCGTGACACCGGTGACAGCGGAAGCTGTTTCCATGAATCTTGCCTCCAGCCTTCCAGAGGCGTGGGGCTTCCGCGCAGTCTTGCTTACCCGACTCGACCCTGAAATGGCGTACAGCTTCGTCCGGTCTCAGCCGAGAGCGTGGGACCTGTGCCCAGTGGGGACCCAGCCCCCGCGTCCCCAGACTTAGCCGCTGCCCGGCACAGACCTCCAGGGGCCCGCGGGGCCAGCGGGTCGCGGGGCAGGAGGAGCCTGCTCTGCTTGGGGAGCTTTTGGACGTCCTGGAGACAGACAGACAGCAAGGCCTTGGGGGAGAGGCTGGCCCCATCCCTGCACAGCCAACACGCTTGTCTCCTTGCCACGGGTTCTTCTGCCAGTGGGGCAGGGAGTCATTGCTTGGTGGCTTCTCCAGCAGGGAGGCTGCTGAGGCAGGAGTGGAGGTGCCAGGGGGCGGAGTCAGGAACCCCGTCCACACCCCAGCCTTGCTCCCACTTCATGGACGGCGTGGGAGCCAGAGCCAGCCTTCTTCCTGGGCCCTTGGGCCACCGGGCTGACGGGAGGCCCAGCAACCCTTCGCTCCTGGAAAATTCTGCAAAACAGTCCCCGTAGCTGTTCCCGTTTCTCATGCACCTGCTGTGTGCCCGGCACGGAGTCTGCATGGCAACGCGGGTCTCATGGAAGCTTAACTCATCTTCCGATGGAGACGCCTGAGGCTCAGAGCGGGGAGAGACCTGCCCCAGGTCACTTAGCCAATGCAGCCGGGGCTCAGGGCCAGTCCTTGTGCTCCAGAAGTTTCAGAAATACGATCTCTGCTTAATCACTTTTTAACCCATTAAAAAATATTGGGAAGCCACTGTGGCCCCTTCAGAGCTCCCCAACAAGGAGTGGCCCCATGGGGCCTGGGAGGAGTCACAGCTTCCCATGGTACCAGAGTGCTCCCCTGCGAAGGCCAAGGCAAGGGGCCGACGACAGATGCCTCTGGAGAAGATGGGCGCCTCGGGGTGTCACCTCGAGCCTCTGCTATTCGGGGGCACAGTTTGGGGAATAAACTTGTGTTTTCACCTTTTCTCATAGTAATTATGCCAACACCCTTGGCTTTTGGTGAAACCACAAGGAAATTTAATTTTGTATGTAATTAAGTGCCTGATGGGCAGTGATCCCTGGCAAACAATATTTCAGCTTAATGCTGTTGAGCAAACGTCACCGAGGCATGCCGGTGCCAGAACAGTCATCTGCGCGTTGGCACCCTCGCCACCGCGCTGTGGCTGCAGTCGTAAATAACCACTTCACTTTCGGGGTGAATTAAGTGCTCTTCAAGGGTGAGAGGGAAAGAACATCAAAGGGGAACATTCGCGTCCATGCAGAAGTCTGGGCCGTGCCAGGGCGGTTGGGCGGAAGCCCTGTCCTCTTGGCGCTCGCCTGCCAGAGCGACACTCCAGTCACCGCGCTCAGATGCCAAATGCAGGGTCTGGGGTGGGCCCCGCCGGGGGCCGGGCCGACGGGGCTGCTGCAGGGGAGGCCGTGGCGGCCCAGGAGGGAGGCGCCCGCTGCTGGCCTCAGGGCGACCAGCAGGCCTGGGGCTCTCTCAGGGCTCGGGGAGTCGCTGGGATGGAGGCCCAGGTGCCAAATCAAATTTAAAAAGCTGGAAAGGAACTTGAGGTGCACTAGGCGGAGGGCAGGAACAGGGTGGGCGGTCCTGTCCATGTGGGGGGCTGCAGGCGTGGCAGAACCGTATCAGCTTAACATCTGGAGAAGCCAACACCCTGAGGTGCCGGTAAACGCTTGGCAGGCCAGTGCAGCTCGGGAGAAGTTTCTCTCTCGCTCTCTTGTTCAGTTAAGATAGAAAGAATGAAGCCAGAACTTTGAAGGAACTGTGATCCACAGCCGAGCTCGGTCAGCCTTCTCAGACTATTTCTCTTGCCTTGGTTTTCTGGGGAAACTGACCTTAGACCCACACAGCCTGAGGCTCGACTCCCAGCCGGGCTGTTTATGAGCCGAGCGACTGTGGGCTGGTCATGTCATCCTCCGGCCTCAGGTTCCTTCCCCGCGACGTGGAACAAAGCAGCCCTCGCCGTGTGGATGTGAGTCCCAGCCCCGTGGTGGCGGGAGCTGCAATAAGGCCCCTGGGGATGAACAGTAGCTGCCACTGTCGGTGGGGACCTGCTGTCACCCTCGTCACTGCCAGTCCCTGGGACGCCTGGGTGCCCGGCCGCAGCGGCTGAGTTCTGGACCCGACCTGGCGATGGTGGCCTGGGGATAGGAGACAGGTACCCTGATCCACCAGGTGTTGCTGACGGGGGAGCACGTGGGTCAGCATGCAGCGGGGGGTGGGGGGAGCTGGGACCCGATGGGGGTCCATGTGTAGGTTCTCATCATGTTTCACGATCCCCATTCTTTTCTGGCCCTGGTGCGGGTGCCGGGGTACAGGGACCAGACCACAGCAGACAGACAGAAAAAGGTCATGCCCTGTCCCAGTGACATCTGGAAATTATAGAAAAGAGCATCAAGAGCCATTATCGGTTCAGGCATCAGTAAGTGGACTGGGGCGCACACTGGCATGACCAACCCCCCTCCTGCTGGCAACCCTGTACCCGAGGGCTAGGAAAGCATGCAGGATGTCATCTGCAGAAACACTGTGACCGTGGTGCATCTTAATCCATTCTGCGTGTGCTGCCACGGACCGACCCCGTGAGCGCGGGGACCAAGGACACCAGGTTCTGATTTGTTACTCAGCGAAGACTTCGTAGATGTGATTACATTTAGGGTCTCAAGATGGGGGAATTATCCCGGGTTACGTGGTTGGGCCTTAAATGCTACCATAGTGTCCTTATAAGAGAGAGGCTGAGAGAGAGACGTGTCAGAAGAGGAGCAGGCCATGTGGCCAGGGAGGTGGGGACTGGAGTGATGGGGCCACAAGCCAAGGAGTGCTGCGGCCCCCAGGTGCTGGAAGGGGCGGGAGCAGAGCCCCTCTCACCTCCTGGGGAGCACGACCCCTATGACTCTGACTTCAACCCAGGGAAACAGATTTCAAACCCGTAGCCTCCCGACTGTGACAGCACACGGCCGGTGGTTTTGTGGTCGTTGGTACAGCAGCCTCAGAACACGCGTGCCGTTGCTGAGTGTGTGTATTCACCTTCCCCGGAGGGAAGTGCGGGGTGTTTGCTAGGTACGAACGGGAGGCACACGAGTAAACGAATGAATTTATTATGACTAGACTAGAAATAAGGTGTCTGTCTTCAACTTACATGATCCCAAAAGCCTCAGTATATTCATTTATTTTTAAACAGTGAACCTGACAGGTCAGACATCCCCAGTGCTGTTGGAGCCAGAGCTGAGGAAGGGACTGATGGCTCGGGCTTCGCTGGCGCGACAGCGAGTGTGGCCCGTCCTCCTGCCGGTGGGGGCAGAGCTGCTGGCTGCGGGCCCTCCGCCCCGGCCGCCCACACCTGTCCACAAACAACGTGCCTTCTGCACACAGCGGAGATGAGCCCGCCATCGACCCGTCACAGCCAGCGGCAGCTGCTCACCGGCTCTCCCACCTGAGAGCTCTGAGCATCTTCTATGAGGACATGACGGTTCTGATTTTTTCTTTTTCTGGAACAAGGAGGAAAGTCCAGGCAAGTGTTCCTTGGAGCAACCAGCCAAGAACGGCCCGGCCATAGTGTCCCGGCTGCGCAATGGGGATCAGGATGACCTCAGGTTGCGGGCTCTGCCTTTCGGCTGCTCTGAGTCCCTGGCGTTTTCCTTAGAGACTCTCCGTGGTGTCTTACGGAGACAGGGTTCGGGTACAGCCCCCTTCTCTGGTACCTACCACCCAGTTTCTGAGCTCAGCAGGAAAAACACTGGCATGACTCTCCCTCGACCGCGGGGACAGAGTTGCACAGAGACAAAAGGCATGGGATCAGAACTGTCCCTGTTCAGATCTGGGCTCTTCTGTCCTCTCCCTCAACGTGGCCGTGGGAACATCGAACCTTTCGGAGTCCGTGTTTCTGCGTGTACAAAGTGGGGTTTAAAAAGAGACACCTGCCCCGCAGGGCTTACTGGACACGCCCAGCAGGCTCAGGCAAGGCTGAGGTTTGGAGCTCCGTACCTGACAACTTTTATCGGGAACCCCGGTGACTCCCCAGTGCTGGCTCCTTATCTGTCCCTGCCATATGGAAGCCACACAAGGACAGGCCCTGGGGCCAGGAGGGAGTGGGCAGGTGTCCCTCTGCTTAGGAGGATGTGTCGCCCTTGGACCAGCCCGATGGCTTGTTCTCTCTGATTGGGGCCTGCAGGTGGCAAAAGCTATTAGGAGCAATTTGTTGTCACCAGGCAGACCTGCCCCCCCCAAACTGTTATGAATGAGCTTGTCAACCCGAGGCCTAACCTCTTTTGTTCTCTTATCTGCTCTCTGTCCCGAGGCCCCTCTGAGCCCAGAGCCTTCTCCGACTTCCGCAACAGGCTGTCCTACACCTGCCTGTCTGGAGGTGGGCTCGGGGGTCCGGGGGTCCGGGGCTCCAGGTGTGGTGGGGAGAGAGCTGCGGGCTGCCCAGCGCTTGTCCGCATCAGGATGTCAGATGACAGTTGTTGGAGCTGCAGCTGCTGCAGCAGCTCGTGCCAAGGGCATGGCGCGCCTGCTGCCGGCATGAATGCACCCGGCCCTCCCCGAGGGGCACTGGCCTCACCTCCACGGGGCGGCGGCTGCAGAGGCCGGGCTGGCTGTGCCCGAGGCCCTGGAGGCTGCCGGGGCGGGGTCCTCCGCCAGGACACACACGCCCAGGAGCAGTCACCCCACAGGCTAGTGCCTCCTATGGACACAGAGCGGTGGAGAGGGGTGCCTGGTGTCCCCCAGTGAGCCCTGAGCCGGCTGTGAGTGACCCAGAACTCCGAGGTCAGGCCCGTTTCCCACCGGCTCTCAGAACCAGGCCGACGATGTAGCGGACGCGGAGTGAAGGGCAACAGATTGAGTCCCTGGGTGGCAAGCACCCAAGAGAGGGCCCGGCCTTTGTCAGCTCCAGCTGCCACACAGAGCGCCAGGCCCCGGGGGGCTGAGGCCGCAGACTTGTTTCTCAGTTCTGGAAGCCCAGGACCAAGGTGGCCACAGGTAGGTTTCATTCCCGGGACTCTTCTCTTGGCTGGCGAGGGGATGCTGTCTCTCCACGTCCTCGCCTGGCCTTTCTGCAGCGTGTGAGGACAGAGACAGAGAGGGCCAGGGTCTCTCCTCAGAAGGGCCCCAATGCTGTTATGACAGGGACCCGCATGACCTCCTCTAACCCTTATCACTCCCCAAAGGCCCTGCCTTCAAATACCAAGACACTGGGGGTAGGATCTCAACGCAAAAGTGGGGGGGCACACAAGCCCTGAAGAGGAAGCGAGGCCTCCAGCCGGCCCTGCTTGGGAAGAGCACGCTGAAGGTCATGTGCGCCCCGCCTCTGAGGGGAGAGCAGGGGACGTTTTCCTGGTGGAAGACCCCTCTTGACCACGTTACTAAATCTCAGTTGGCGTAGACATGGTGCCGACGGTCTTGGGACTGAAATAAAGGAGTTTGCTGGGTGAAAAACTCCAGTAACCGAGGTTTCCCCTCAGCGGTCCCGCCACCACCATGAGCAAGAGGCAGGCTGAGCCCCTCCGGCCTGGGAGGAGGCGGGACATGGGGGCTGCCATGTGCCCGGATGAGGTGCGTCCCTGGAGGCCAAAGTGGGGACATTTCCAGGGCACTTTTCTGCTGATTCCAGGGCTGCAGGAGGGGACACTGAGGCCTGGCAGGAAGGAGGGGTCTGACCTGGGTTGTCTCAGCAGCTCGCCTCGTGCCAGCCTCGGGGACCCTCCTGAGTCCACATCTCGGGGTGCTGGCCGCAGGGGCGAGGCCACAGCCGACGCCTGTGTGGGCGTCCCTGACAAGCAGCACAGAGCGGGGGCTGCAACAGCGGACGCTTCATCTCACAGCCCTGGAGGCTGGAAGCCCCAGAGCAGGGAGGGGCCGGCCCAGGCGGTGTCCGGAGAGGGTCCCCCCGGGGGTACAGGACCGTCCTCCTGCCGCGCCGCACGGAGGGATGGCAGGGAAGGGGAGCGCACTCTTCAGCCTCTTCTCTAAGGGCGTCGATCCCGTGGTGAGGGCTCACCCTCCCGACCTGTCACCTCCCACGTCTCACCTCCACCCACCACCGCACTAGACACGTGATTTCAATCTTGGAGCCTTGGGGGACACAGACCCTCGGTGTATAACAGCAGCTTCCTAACGCACATGTTTTCTGAAGCCCACCCTGTGGCAGGTGCTCAGAAGCCAGGGCCTGCGGCTCAGCCTGTCTCGGATCTGCCGGGGAGGTCTGGGGCCCTGGGTCCCGCAGCCCAGGCCAGGATGCTGCTAGGAGGCCAGGCCATGTGGGCGCGGCCGGGGTTGGGGGTGGGACCTTGCCATGCCCTCCAGGAGGGCTCCTGGTGTCCACAGGTGAGTGACTTAGGGCCAGGCACTGAGCTCGAGCCAGCCCCGTGGGAAATTGGCTGTGATGAGTGGGACTCTGGGCCGGAAGGCGGGGAGGCCTTCCAGAGTCGCCCAGCTCCACCCCGCGCTCCGTGCCAACCCGAGAATGCTGCTGGCAGCGCTTTCAACCAAGCACTTTCTCACCACGAAGCCTGTTCCTGCCCCTGGGCTCTGGCTGCTCCTGACTTCCCTCCGATACATCCTGTGACTGGGGAGGCTTCGGCAGAGCCCGCTGAGGGTGGGCGCCCCCATGGGAGGCCTCTCTGCTCCACATCCGAGCCCACATCCAGGTGCTCGGCTTCGTCTGGCCAAGCCTGCCTTTCTCAGGAACAGCCTCCTCCCGGGAGCCCGGCCACAGGAAAACCCGATCCAATGCTGAGCCCAAGGCTGCGTGGAGTTAGTCTCTGTGTCTGGCAAGATAGTCTCGTGGTGACTGTCTGCGCAGCTGCCTAAGAAGTAGGACGGGCCCTGTGGCATCTTCCAACTGAGCCAGCCCTTGAGGACGGCTTCGGATCCTGCCCGCTGTGAAGACTCTGCCACCCAGAGGTGGGCCACCCGAGGGCGCTCTGAGAAGGGCTTGGGCTCCTGAAGTCGGCCTCCCTCCTGGTTTCTGCAGCACCTGTCCCCTCGGAGCACTGGCCAGCCCCCGAGACAGATGGCACCAGCCTCCCCAGCCCAGGCCTGGCGGGCCCGCAGCAGAGGCCGCCGTGCTTCTGCGCTCTCCTTCTGGCTGAGCACGGTTATGCTAATCGGGGCCGGGGTCTGGGGCGGCCAGTGCTGCCTCTGCAAAATGACCGAGAGACACGTTTAGCCCCAGAAACCTGGCTGCGTCCTCTCTGGTCACGCGCGCCCGCCGCTGTGCCGGCCGCAGACATCTGCAAGGCGCGGAGCCGCTGTAGGTCCATCTGGGCGGCAGGTCGCGAGCCAGTTGCCGGAGCGCAAGCAAGTGGATGGAGCTGCTGTGACGGCAACTGTGCCTGTCACTGTGACCTTGGCTGCTGGCCCCTGCGATCAAGGACAGGATAGGCAGGGAGGGGCTGCCGAGCAGCAGAGCGACATGCCTCTGTGTGCTCACCTGGCCTGCAGGTGCCTCCTTGCACACATGTGCACACACCTGACCCCACTGTGCGTTCCTGCACAGGGCCCCCATCCCTGATCCTGGGCCCATATTAGTTTCCTACACCTGCCGTGATAGAATGTCACAGGCTGTGGGGCTGAAAACAACAGATATTTATTGTCTCACAGCTCTGGGGGCCAGAGGTCTGAACCCACGGCGTCAGCGAGGGTGGCTCCTCCCTGCCCCTTTCAGCACCTTGTGGCCCCAGAGGCTCCTTGGTGCTCCTCGGTTTGCAGATGGTTTGCTTCCACCTTTGTCCCCATATTGCATGTTCCTCTCGGGGTGTCTCACTGTCCAGGTTTCCCTCTGCTTCTAGGGATGCCTGTCATTGGATTTAGGACCCACCCTAACTCAGTGTGACCTCATCAGGACAGATGATAGCTGCAAAGACCCTGCTCCCAAGTAAGGGCACTTGAACAAGAATTTGGGGGACACGCATTAATCCAGGACAGATTCGGATGGTGCTTGTCTCCCAGGCTTCGTGACTTCCTCTTGGTGGCCCACGGCTTGTTGCATCGGTTCCCAGGGGCCTGGGAGAGTTAGGTGCCCCTGTCCCCATGGTGGCCCTGCTGCCCGCTTCTGGATGGGGCGTAGGAAATTCAAGTCCAGGCCACTGCTGGGAGGCGACTGCCGGGAGGGTGGAGACCCCAAGAGCAGGGGTGGCCGAGAAGAGGAGGCCCTTTTCCAGTTTCCAAAGACTTCGGGACGATGGATCCACTGCCTGCACCCCAACCTGACACCCTGCCCGTGGCGCCGAGAACACTGTCGTTTCATCTGACATTGCTGCAGCCCCGGGTGGCTTCACCTGGTGCCTTTCTCCTCTGTGGCATCTTCCCCTGTGGAGGTGCTGGGCCTGTGTCGTGATGGCCTTCGGGTGACAGTTACAAACTGAAGCTGGAAGCCCTTGGTCCTGAAGACGGCCCCTCGCCCACCGTGCTGAGCCAAAGCTCCCTCAGTGGGCCCGTCTTCCTCCCACGGCCACGCCCGGAAGGAGCGGCTCCGGGCCCCGCCAAGCAGCTGAGTGATGGGGTGTCCAGGGCCAGTGAGGCGCGGGGCCAAGCCGAGAGCCCCAGGGCTCCGCATGCCAGCCTCTGTCAGCCACGAGCTGGGTCTTTGGGAAATGACGCTGTGCCAGGATCTAGTTCAAAGACATGGGGCCTGTCACTGGATTCTGAGAGCTCATTTATGACAAAGGATGTCACCCATTTGTCGGGAATTGCAGATGGAATACAATGGTTTTCATCATTTTACTGAGCTGTTTTAGAAAACAAAGTCACAGGCCCTCAAAAGGGGGTCGGAGTGGAGTAGGGTCTTCGTGAACAGAGGGCGCTGAGCCCCGTGAAGTTGAGAATGGAGGGGCATGTGTCATCCAGACGGGGTCCCTGCTGGGGAGCCGTGAACCATCCGGTATCTGTTCTGTGCCTTGATGTGCCATTCACACATGGGGACCTTACCTGTTCAACATCCCCACAGGTCCGCGGGGAGCGTCACGGCGGCGCTGCAGACAGAAGAGCTTTGGGATGGCAGAGAGGCCGGTGGGCTGCAGGGTGCCGTGTGCACACACCCGAGATGGCTGCAATGTGACACAGCAGCATCCTGGGGACACGCACCGAGACGCGCCCCGGACACGGCTCACGTCGCCCCCGCCGGGCGCAGGCCAACAAGCGTGGGAACGCAGCCTTTTAGCAGGTGCCGTGCTCCTAAGTGCAGTTTGGGACCGCACGCCCGCGCCCTCCTGGCTGCCTGGGGACCGGGGCCGGCAAGTGCCAGGATGCCCGCCGCCCGCCCGCGTCCTCTGTGGCCATGCAGGCGGGATGCTGGAGAAGGGCCGTCAAGGGCACGGGGACGAGTGGCTTTGAGCGCCCTGACATTTACACAATTTAGGCCTGCGGAGCTGGTTTAAGGCCTTTTCCTGGAGAGGATGCAGGGCCCTCAGTGGCTGGATCTGCTAATGCCCTGTGCTTTCTGTGTTTAAATGTGCCACTTCCAATGACTGTCATGTGGACCTGAGGGAGCAGCATCCCTACATGTTTATGGAGGGGACCATGGGGCCTCCTTCCACGTGACTTTTGTTCTGTGGAGCAAAGGGACGGGAGGTAACACCAGAACTGGCTGTTTTTGTAAGTCGTGGCCTCCCTGACAAGCCTTGTCATGCGTGTGGCTGTGACTTCCCCGAGCACCTCCGGGCCTTCCCAGGGTCCCTCCTGGAACACGCCGAAGGGAAGGCCTTTGGACAGATTTTTAGGGGGCTGGCGGGGGGCTGTTGGCATCATCGCAATGAATTAGTGGCTTAATTTGAACATTTTTTAACTGTTCGGAGAAACAGTCACGGATGCTCCCAAGGAGGGGACACCACATTGCGCATGGAGAGAGGGCCGGGCCCCGGCAGCGCTTTTCCCGCTGCGGAGAAAGCGAGCGAGCACATAAGTACACATGTTCTGAGTTGTGCAAGGAGGGGTGCATGGGGGGATACAGCACAGGCCTCGGTGCAGGGGGCTGGGGCGAAGGAAGGCCTGTGAGGAAGAGGCCTTTGGGGGGGTCTTTCAGAGAGAATGGGGGTCAGCCATGTGCCTCGTGGGGGAAATACCAGGTCCTGGGTGAGTGTTAGGGACTTTGTGAGACCTAAAATATCAGTGACCTGATTCATGATTCCAGGTACTGAGGACAGCACACTCAGCACGGACTGAAGCGGTCGCTGGGGACAAACGATGTCAGTCGACAGACAAGTGGCCTAGTCACGGAGGAGGACAGACCTGGGGATGAGGTATTGGGACGAGTGCAGAATCAATCACAGAGTGTTCAGGCTGTCCCAAGACAAGCCACAGGCATGGGATGTCCCCACCGGTCACCGGCTCATCCCTCTTTTGTGGCCTTGGGATTTCCGTGAGGTACAGGACACCAGCTGGTAATTTGGAAGACCAGAGATGTGTCTTCAGGAGTCCGCATACCTGCCCCCGTCCGCGGTTCCCTGACCCCATCAGGCTGATGAACACGCGTCATGGAGTTTTATCCGTCCCGCTCCGTCTCACGATGGCTCACCAAGGGGCCGATCACGAGGGGTGGCGCTGGGGGGACACCCCTTCTGTGGTTGTCCGGGTCAGGTGACATACAGACAAACATGAGGTGTCGGGTACATGGTTGGACTAGAGATGGACTTTATTGATGAGGCAATGAAGGGGGAAGTGAGTCCCTTGTCCCTGACACCGCGCTGTGCCAAGCTCTGCTCATTAGCTTGGGGACAGTCCCCAGGGGCGTCAAGCAGGGACTTGCACTGACACTGGGAGGGTGGAGAAAGGCAGAGACCCTTCCAGCGAGGACAGCAGTGGGGGGCGGTCAGCCGGGAGGAGCTGGGGAGCAAGGGAAGGATGGCGTGGTGCCCAGAGAAGGGGAGCCCCGGTTCCGGAAGTTTAGAAAGAAGAGTGGTGGAGACGTTGGACTTTGTGCGGGGAGTCACCGTGGACTCCTGGGCACCTGTCTGCCAGGGTCTGAACGTCCGCATCCCCCCAAGTTCACATGCTGAAATCCTAGTCTCCAAGGTGATGGCACTGGGAGGTGGGGCCCGAGGCACAAGCGTGGACCCCTGAGAATGGGACCCACTCCCACCAGTGCCGGTGGGTGAACACGGAACCCCGTGGAAGGGTCAGAGTGCACGCAGTTTACAGGTGAAGCTGGTACTCCTGCCTGCGGCGTGGAGGAGGGGCCCCAGGCCAGCGTCTGCGCGGTTTATGCGTGAGTACCCGGCCAGCTGGCCCCACTCTGTGCTCAGAGGCCTTGGCAGTTCTGCTGGAAAGCCTATCAGCACACGTCAGGCCAAAGAGAAGCGGCCTTTCTCTCCGCGGCTGGGGACAGGGACAGGGACCGCCTCAGAACACGGAGGAAGGCTCTAGCTTCGCACCCAGCAGGGAGCCCAGCTCTGGGTGGGACCAGACTCTTGGGGAGAGCAGGTTGGCCTCTCCCGTGCAGCCCGGGCACCCGGGCTCACCTGGCCCCCCGCTCTCACTTCCAGCTGCGCCAGGAGCCAACCTGCTGAGGACGAGTCAGCGCACAGAGGCCGCGGCAGCAGAAGACGCGGCAGCCTCACGGCAAAGGCGCCGGCGTCCGCCTGCCTCCCCCGGGGACTGCGCCCGCGGCTCTGGGCTCCCGAAGCCTCTGCCTCCTCCCAGGCCCTAGAGTGGAAGGGGTGGCTCGGGCCCGGCTCAGCCCGGTCTCAGCAGCGCCGGGGCGGCAGTGGCTCCCCCGGCCGGCGTTTCCCTGTCCTCTGCTGCGTGAAGAAGCCAGCAGGCGGGCACAGTCACCGCAGCCGCCTCTCGCATCGACAGTGACCGGCAGGAACCTGCGGTGAGACCTGAAGGCAACATTCAGGTGAACGACCCATAATGGCTGAGCACAGGGACAAACCGTCACAGCTGCGGTTGGCACGGGGGCTGCCGCTGCCCCAGGAGGGAAGCCTGGCCGGCCCGGCTGCTGGGCCCCCTGTCTGCTCCGCGCATCCGTGCATCTGTCTGCGGCGAGCCAGGCCCCCGGGCACAGGTCACCGCAGTTTACTGTCCCGGGCACTTACACCCCGTGATCCACGAAACTTCCTTATTCACTTACTGTCTGCCCCCCCGGCTCCGTCGGCTCAGGCTCGGGCAGCCGTAGCAAAATACTCCGACCGGCGCTTAAACAGGAGAACTTCATTCCACCCAGGGCTCGAGGCCGCAAAGTCCAACGTCAAGGTTCCGGCAAGATTCAGTTTCTGGTGAAGACTTTCCTCCTGGCGTGCTGATGGCCATCTTTCGTCTTCCCTTGGGAGAGAGAGGGCGGGAGGGAGGGAAGGAGGGGGAGAGAGGGAGGGGGAAAGAGAACAAGAGGGAAAGAGAGAGAGAGAGGGAGGGAGGGAAGGTGGGAGGGAGGGAGGGAGGGAGGGAGAGAGGGAGGGAGGGATGGAGCGAGGGAGGGGGGCGAGGGAGGTGAAGGAAGGAGAGGGAGGGACAGGGACAGAGGCAGAGGTCTGGCTTTGTTTCCGTTTGTAGGACACCAATTCTGTAGATCAAAGCTCTACCCTCATGACCTCCTTTTGCCTTAAGCGCCCCTAAAAGACCCACTTCCAACAGTCACCTGAGGTTAGAACTTCCGCACAGGATTTGGGGGTTGCGGCTGTGTCCGTACTACCCCCATTCAAGCAGGAGCCCCTCGGGGTTAGGACCTTGCCTACTCTATCCACTGTCACCTTCCGCTGGCTTCCGCCATGACCTGGCGCAGCACGGGCGCCCCGTAAACGCAGGTCCACGGGGTGAACGCACGGCGATGAACTTGGCTGGAAGACGGTCTGTGTCCTGCCGAGAGCAGCAATGTCAAAGGTGTGCAGGCATCTTGTTTGACGACCATCACCCCAAGGTTTGGGGTACCTGCTGCCAGGGCTGCCCTGCACAGCTGCCAGCCAGGCACCTGCGTCCTGCCATCCGTGGTGCTGCCCTGAGCAGACCACCTGTTCCTCCCCAGCCGGCCGTGGGTCAGCGCCCCATCTCCCCACACCGAGGGCTTCAGCACTTCGTCCACATTCATGTGCGAGGTCCTCATTCACCCACAGCCTCACTCCAGGTGGCCTGCTCACCAGCCCTGTGTG
Organism: Furipterus horrens; assembly: GCF_987537825.1. Taxonomy (NCBI): domain Eukaryota; kingdom Metazoa; phylum Chordata; class Mammalia; order Chiroptera; family Furipteridae; genus Furipterus; species Furipterus horrens. Next base: position 200,774,628 of record NW_028327175.1, read on the forward strand.
AGCAGACGCGGAGAGTCCTGTCGAAGGTAACCCAGGGGAGGACCTCCGCCGGCAGCTCCCCCCGCCTCTGTCCCAGGCCCCTGTGGCTCTTCCTGCCCGGACAGGGCTTCGGAAGGAGTTCTCGCCCCAAGCGGCTCAGGCTGGGGGCTGGGTCAGCTCTGAGTGAAAGCCCACTGTTGTCTTTGTGTGTCCTGGGCTCCCCCCAGGGAGGGGAGGTGGAGGCCAGGTCATCACGCCCTGGGGTGGGGGGACCCAGCAGGGTGCTTTGTGTCTGGGGGTCTGGGCATCTACAGGCAAAATGAAGAGGAGCTAGGATGACAATGAGAATAATGTGGGCAGCTGCTGTGGGCTAGTAAGGAGTCAGGGGTCCCCCGGGAGCCCATCTGAAGCACCCTAAAGGAAACTCTGCAACAGGAGCCAAAGGGAGGGCCCAGGGCCGTCCGTGACCTCCTGGGGCTGGTGCTGCCGGGACTGAGTGTCTCCGTCCCGCTGCATCCGGTGGAAAATTCCTCCTTGTGTGTACCAGGGCTTCTTGCTTCATTATTCAGAAAGTCTTTAAGCTGATGCTCAACCTAGTTAGCTGCATTAACATATTTAAATCACAATTAACTGGAAAATTACAGTAAGGTGTGAAGTGGGAACCATTGCTTTCAAATGAGCACCATGCTTCTTGATGAAACCCAGTCATTTGTTTCTTTCCAGGAAGTTTCCAGACCCCCGCTGGGCACGTGTGCGCCCGGCACGTGGCGCTGCCTCCTGTGAGCTGCACCCCATACCCCACATTTCCAGAGGCGCAGGTGGATGACCAGAAGGCCTTCGGGGGTGAAGGGACCCCCGGGAGAGGCGGGAGGTGGAGCTCTTACTGGACAGGCCCCTGATTCCGTGAGGGAGAGGCTGGTCCCTGGGCAGCCACATTCTCCAGGGTCCTCCTCACCGTGGTGCGGTGACGTGGCAGGACACTGGCCGCGAACTCCCCAGGGAGACCCTGACCTCACCCACTTCTCCTGGTGACCTGCATCATCACGTCATTGGAACTGAGGCTTGGAGAGGCCACCCTGCCAGGAGCGTCAGAGCTGCGGTTGGCACCCAGGCAGGCTGGCTGCACAATTGGCCCTTTGGTTCTCCTGCTCTCCGGAAGGTGGCCCTTTCCCGCGGGCAGCGAGGACAGGCAGCAGGTGAGGGCCTGTGTGGGAGCGCGCGCCCAGAGCCTCACTGCCTGTGCCATGAACTATGCGGAGAGAGCGTCGCACCCAGATGGCTGCCGAGGGTGTGACCCCAGTGACAACCTGGACTGAGACAGATCAGCTGGACTCTGGGTGACGGCGGGCATCCAGGTCCCACTGCGCGTGGGAGACCCCTGGTGCAGCCGAAGAGCCTACAGAGCCTCCGTCAGCACAGGAGGGGCTGAGGAGGTGCCCCGGGGCCTGCCCCCAGGTGAGGTGCCTGAGCCCCCGGCCGGCTCCTGGACACAGCCGGTGGCCAGCCTGCGCCAGTGGCCAGTGGCTGAGATCCACACGCTGTGCCTTGGTTCCCCAGACGCTTTCTGAACTGGCCTCACACGAAGCAGGTGCTTATAAACGTGGAAGATGCGTGGAGGTTTCCAATGGGGAATGGAGGAGGGGAACCGATTGGCCAGCTGCGGGGCGTGCCCGGCAGGGTCTGCGGCACGGCTGCGTGCGACGCTGTCTCGGGTGGAAGCAGCGCCCGCCTTTCCTCTGGGCCCCCAAACTCTGCACCCTGTTACCCTAACTAAGCTCATTGACCCAGAGGTCACTGATCAGCAGAAGGGCTGATGTCTTTGCTCACGTGTCTATGCCCGGCCAGTCAGCTCCGGGCAGCGTGGCCGGGGCTTGTGCACACGTGGGGTCAGGGAGGTGTGTGGCGCTCTCCTCTCACCGACGGAGCTGAGTTACTGCGCCCGCTTCTCACCGCGATGCGGATACCACGGTAAGCAGTAATCGCAGTAATCGGGGGAGGGTCCCCAGGGTGCTCCTCCGTATGGGCGCGAGGGGGGTCATTTCCCTGCCTGCAAACGGGATGGCTAAGTGGCAGGCACTTGTTTTTCTAGCTTCTCCGAGGCAGCCTGGCCTCATTGCCTCGCCGGAGGGCCACTGGCCTTTCTGGAGATTTAGCGCCTGCACAGTTAACCAATCGCGTTACGTGATGTGCTCTTTAACGCTCTGTTTGTCTTGTAATCGAACGTTTGTGCTTCCGGTGATAGCACATTGATTTTCACTTTTAAACATTCCATTTGGATGTGCAAGCAGCGTTTTAGGTGGAATGTGGGGTGCAGAGGGGCCCGAGGGGCGTGTCACCCCAGCTGCTTCCTGCTGCCCGGGCTGTGCATGCGTCAGTGCGCCTGTTCTCTGCCAGCCCTCGGGCCCCCACCTTTTTGGAGGTGAGGGAGGTGCACAGAGAAGGTGCGCAGCCCGAAGATAGACACACCGCTGTCCTGTGTCAAACCAGGTGACAGAAATCCAGAGACCAGCGTGCGACACCACTGGGCACAGCCTTGGACCCCAGGTTCACGTCCGGAGGCAGCCTTCCCCCAGCCCGTGCAGCCCCCTTGCCCCCACGGCCCGGCAGGGCAGGGTTCTGGCTGGAGGGACATCTGCTCCTCTTAGCCTCCCCTGGTCTCGAGCGACCTCTGCTCTCCGTCTGCACGGTGGGCGGCAGGCGCGCTGCGTCAGGACTGCCCGCAGCCCGCCCCGGCTTGCTGTCTGATGAGCCTGTCCTGATGCGCGTGCAATCAATAGTGAGCTCGGGCCTCCCATGCCCACCAGGCCCAGCCACCCCCGTCTCAGCCGACTGCCCTGCAGGCAGAGCCACCTGTGGGGAGAGGGACAGACACATGAGCTAATGAAACCTCCCGCGGCTTCGGCCTGCCGGCGCACGCCTGAGCGTGCCGTGCGCACACCCTCTCCTGTCTGCACACCAGCTCCTGCCCGAGTGCGGGGGCCCGCGGTACAGAGGAGATGTCCGTGATTTGTCATGTGCTGGCATTTCTGTCTGCGGAGGGGCAGATGTGCACAGATCATGGGTCCGAGTGCACACATGTGCATGCAGCAGCGGCAGCAGTGGCAGCAACGGTAGGCCAGCAGAAAGCACAGTCACACATTTAAAAAAGGCAGGAGGGACACCTGGGGACCACTCCCAACAGCAGACCAGCCGCGCAGCTCATGGTCCCAGCCCCGGGGAAAATCAAGCCTCATTGCTTCTGACTGTGCAGACCCGTGGGGGTTGGGGCCGAGGCAGAAACTGCCGGTCTCTCAGCAGAGTCCGCTTGTTTAAAGGGCCCCCGCGGTCCTAGAATGTCTTCAGGCCCACCGACTCTGGGAACGATGGCCAGGGCAGTGGCTAGAGGGGTGCCAGTCCCATACGGAAGTGGGAGAAGTGCCTGAAAAAGGGGTGAGTGCTGAGCAAGTGGCATTGTTCCCTCCTAGACCCGTCCCCCACACATAGCGCCAAAACGTGGTGAAACGGGTTGCCCGGTACTGATGAATCCCTAAAGCTCTGCCCCTTAAAGTGTAACAGGTTTGACAGCTCTACCTAAGACACAGAGACAAATAAATGCTGGAGCCTGTTAAGATGGGGAGACAGAGAAGCATGGCCCAAAAGGGGAATGGATCAAGGTTCCAGTGGGAGCGCTAAGCGATGAGGAGACAGCCAACCTCACAGACGACGAGATAGACAACCTAACAGATGAAGAGTTCAAAACACAGGTGATAAAGATGCTCACAGACTTGACAGATATGCTTGAGTATGGCAAACGCATAAGGGAAGAAGTGAAGGCTATGCTAAGTGAAATGAAGAAAAATCCACACAAAACCAATGATGAAGGGAAGGAAACCAGGGCTCAAATAAATGAGTTGTAACATAAGGAAGAAAACAACAGTCAACCAGTGCAGAATGAGGAAACAAGAATTGAAAAAAACGAAGAGAGGCTTAGGAACCTCTGGGACAACTTTAAATGTGCCAACATCTGAATCATAGGGGTGCCAGAAGGAGAAGAGGAAGAGCAAGAAATTGAAAGCTTACATGAACAAATAATGAAGGAAAACTTCCCAAATTTGGTGAAGGAAATAGACATACAAGTCCAGGAAGCACAGAAAGTCCCAAACACGCTAGACCCAGGGAGAACCACACCAAGACACATCATAATCAAAATGCAAAGGTTAAGGATAAAGAGAGAATCTTAAAAGCAGCAAGAGAAAAGCAGAGAGTTACCTACAAAGGGGTGCCTATAAGACTCTCAGCTGATTTCTCAGAAGAAACTTTCCAGGCAAGAAGGGACTGGCAAAAACTATTCAATGTGATGAAAAGCAAGGACCTACAACCAAGATTACTCTATCCAGCAAAGCTATCATTTGGAATAGAAGGTCAGATAAAGTGCTTCCCAGACAACGTAAAGCTAAAGGAGTTCATCATCACCAAGACATTATTATATAAAACGTTAAAGGGGCTTATTACAGAAAAAGAAGATCAACACTATGAACACTAAAATGACAACAAACTCACAACTATCAACAACAGGATCTAAAAAATAAAAGCAAAGTCAACTAAGAACACCAGAACAGGAACAGAATCATAGGTGTGGGGATCATCTGGAGGGTTATGAGCGGGGAGGGAGGAGGGAGAGAAATGGGGAGATGGTGCAGGGACTAAGAAGCATAATCAGTTGGTACAAAACAGACAGGGGGAAGTTAAGAATAATATAGGAAAGGGTGAAGCCAAAGAACTTATATGCCTGACCCGTGGACATGAACTAAGGGGGGTGGGATTGCTGGAGGGGAGACGGTAGCTGGGCAGAGGGGAGCAAAGGGGAAAACTGTAACAACATAATAAAATAACCAAAAAAATTTATGACTTGGGCAAATTTCTCCCTTTTAAAAATATTTCTCAAGCCTTAGGATTGTGAGTAAAGCCATATAGAAGGAAGTTTTCATTATGCTATGTTTGTATCAAATTTGTAATTAGAATTCGAAGTATCATTGTTCTCCTGTGGATGCTTTATGGTAACTCACAACTGACTCAGGGTTTGTCTTTGACCGAAGCTGAGCTTCCGAACGACCCTCGGGTGCTTGGCACCTTGCCCAGCCCCCCCATCTCCACATAAACTATGTTGGAACCTCTGGGAAGGGCAAAGCTCTCATGAGCACCGTGCTGACAGTGTATGCCTTGGCAGGGGGTCTTTTCCGTGTAACATGACACCATCTTTTGGTAAATCTAGGCGATAACCCCTGATGGACAAGGTGTCCACACGAACCATTGGGTGTCAGCCAGTCCGCCCTTCTTCCTTCCTTTCTTCCAACTTCCTAATTTTCTCCCTTCCTTCCTTCCACTCATCCTTTCAACCACCCACCCACCCATCCATCCATAATTTTTTCATTAAGAAAACTTTAAAATACAACCACAGATGGAAAAAAAATTGTATGATGAACTCTCCCTTACCCGTTCATGAGATGCCATCGTGGTTAGAACTTTTCCTTCCTTGATGTTTCTTTGCTGAAGTATTTAAAAGCAAACTCCGGACGCTCTCACTTTGCTTTTCTGTGCCTCGCTGTGAAGCCGTCACAGTGATCCCTGATGCCCTGCCCCTCCCAGAGTTGCCTCAGGTCTAATGAAAGTTGGTTCATACACACCCAGATTCAGACAAAGTCCAAACGTTACATTTGGGTGTTAAATCTCATTAGGTGCCTTTAACCGTAAAGCATCGTCCTCTTTACTTTTATTTCATGACTCTGACGGTTGCGGAAACCAGCTCAGCTGCCCTTTCGCAGGATTTTTACTCCTAGTTTTCTCACCGTGACCTTCAGCCCCACCAACCACACAATCCCACGCTTCCCCTGAACTGGAAGCCAGTTCTAAAGACTTGATTCAATTTAGGTTCAATGTTTTCAGCAAAGATCCTTCAAGCATTGCACAGGGTGTGACGTCACGGGGCTCGTGCTCAGTGTCACGTCTGAATCACGCTGGAATTGCTCCGCGGGTCCCTCTGCAGCAGGGGAGCCCCACTGCAAAGCTCCTCATCAGCCTTCCACCCGAGGGCTCATGGACGGATGGTCGTTTCCTGAATCAGCTAATACTTCGGGGTTTGTAAACGGGTGATTATTTATCATCCTTGTCATTCCAGCAGCGAGGATTCCTCTACAAAGACTTCCGTTCCTCAACGAGGGTTACTTGGCTTCTCAAAAATATAGTTCACAGAGGAGCCATCTACACTCTGTAAGTTTAATTGGAGTTTTTCTGGTTAGTGAACAGATATGACTGTTGATGTATTTATTTGGTAGACACCCACGATGGAAAGCTAACGTGATTCACCCCGAAGAGCCTGCCGTCCACGCACCTGGCTGCATCTTTAGGGCTAAAACAAAGGCGTGGTGGTTGGCGGGTTGAGCAAAGGCCAACAGCTGCCTCCTCTCCCAGGAGGCGGGGCCGGCAGGGGCTCTGCTCACTTGTACAACATGTCCTTCTCCAGACAGGCTCCGGGGACCGCACGGACTGTCCTCGGCCACTCCTTCTTCTGCAGGGAGTCCCCTGGACGGGCCTGGCGTTTGCGGCAGGAAGACTTTCCAGGTGAGCTCTGCTGGGTTGGACTTCAGGTGTGGTGGGAGGAGCAGGGACGTGGTGCTGCAGGGGCCCCAGTACGTGTGCAGGTCCTCCCATGAGCTCGTCCTTGGTTCTGGGAAGAGGCCCTGAATCCCGTCCAAGGAGGGTCTTCCCTGCCTCCACTTCCCATTCGCCCAGCTGTCCGGGGGGCCCCTCCCACATGAAGCCGTGACTTAGCTGGTGGGCTGGTCTTCCCATGGTGTCCGTATGACGTACGGCTTTGAGAGCGGACCACTGAGCTCAGGAAAGTGAGATGGTGGCCGCAAGAGAGAAAACTATCTAGACCGTCAACGGGTCCCAGACGCTTGGTGTTCGTATTTACGCGACATTCGGGAACAGCCTGGCAGTCCAACATGCTTCTCTGCTGCAAAAAGACTGTGATCTGCTCACCCACCCAGACCCCGCCCTCTCCCCCAAAGGCTGAGCTCAACCAGGTCTTTTTTCCAACCCAGAGACGGGGCTGGAAAATGCTGGGGTGTCCCCCGTGAGCATTGAACTGGTTAAACTGGAATAAAGAGGGCAGGTTGCAGGCTGAATTCTACTTCCAACTCACTGTGGGCTGTTAGGTGCGCAGGCGATCGGTAATGCATGTGTTTACCAGCCAGTCGTTCTGATGACTCCAACGGGCTGTTTGCAACATCACAGGCGCTTGCGTGGAGCCAGCCTGCTTTCCCCAGACCCTCCGTGTGTGCACACACAGCCTCAGGACAGTCGGGGAGTGTATCTCCGGATTTTCAATATTGTGCTGCTGGAATCGCAGGCTCCAGACATTTGATCACGTACACAGGGCAGCGCAGGTACCCGGTGCCCACAAGGGTTATGAGAAGCCTGTTGTGCCTCGTTATTACAGATCACACGTAACAGAGTGTAGGATCTCCCGCTGTTCAGAGAGCCTTGTACTAAGCAGGTTAATTAAACCTTAATTTGAATCTCCCAGCTTATATGGGTCTGGCCTTAAAATTATCCCACCTCCTTCTCCGCCCGTGGATGCATTGGCAAAGCAGGGAGAGCTGGGAAGGTGAGGCCTTGTGTGTGCCTGAGCCATTAAACCGGCGTCATCTAATTAGTAGGTCGTGAAACAGTTGACGAGGTCTGAGCGACAGGCCACCTTAGGAAAGCCAATCTATTTTAAAATATGATTTTTTTTTCCGCAAAAACACCAGCTGTATGGTATACGATAACAGTTCAGGCTGAAAGTAAATTAGCCGGCGTCGCTCGGAATCCCACGCAGACCCACTGTGTCCGGCCCATCCAGCTCAGGCTGGGGCTCAGGACCCCCCGCTTCTGGAGACAGTGGCCAACTTCAGTCTGGCTTCGGGGCGTTAAACTAACTTTATGACTCAAAACATCTGGATGTTTGTAAACTTCCAAACGCTCGGCACCGCACAGCCCCAGCTTCCATCCCCGGCCCCTGCCGGGCCTGCGCGCTCCCCGCCATGTACACACGGTCCCCAACTGCTCCTCGCGACAGACCCGGACCCTAACGTTTGCCCTCCTCTTTACCTTTCCAATGGCAACTATAAATCAACCTGTTGTCACTGATGAGCCCTCTGGGAAATTCTCTGCCTCAGCTCAAGGCATTAAAAGGCATCGGTGAGAATTTTCAGAACCCAGCCACGCATTGGTCCTCCATCTCCTGCCTGCCACCAGGCTCCCAGGACCGTTTTCCTAACAGCCCAGAGCAGGTGCGAGGGCTCCGGGCCCGGGTCCCCGAGGCACAGCAGGGCGCATGGCCCCCGAATCAGGTGCACGGCACCCGGGCCGTGGCCTGCGCACCTCGGCGCGCCCTGGGAAAGCCGCAGTGGCCAGAGCCGCGCGCCCACGTCTGCGCTGGCGAGCGGCGTCGCGGGGGGAGAAATAAAGACCGGAACGCCCGTGAAGCCTAGTAACGCAGACATGTTTGGTGGTCGCACTGGAGAAAAGCACGCGCTCCGCGAGCGGGGCTCCGTTCTCTGCTCACCACGGGAGGTGTGTGCGAAAACGGTCTAAAAACAGGCAGTCAATAACTTGTATTGCAAACGCAGTGTGCTGTCAAATGGCCGTGTCTTCAATGTCTTTCTTTGAAGAGAAGCTAAGTGGCAGGAGTAACTGGCCGGGAGTAACCCGTGGCAACACGTACCTGTACGAACCAGGGTCTCTGAAGGAGGCCACAGAACACGGCTGCCCGGCCGACATCAGCCGAGACAAAACGCAGGGAAGCCCCCTTTCAAGGAAGACGTGCAGCTTCTGCCCATGGGCCCCCCCCCCCCCCCCAAGCAGGTGTTTTGAGCTGAGCCAGTCTTGGGACCACAAGACAGAAGCTCAGGGGCCGGGGCGGGGTTTCGGGGCAGGAGGAGCAGGCACGCAGTGCAGAGGCGCATGGCTGATGGGCTGGCGTGGCCTTGGACCCAGAGTCCTAGAGCTCAATGGGCTCTGCCACGTTTGTGGAGTGACCCCGGCCCAGTCCTGGCTGCCACGGAGAACATTCTGGCAACGAGGAAAGGGGCCCTCGGGAAGCAGCGGCTCCAGCTGCCTCTTGCCAGATGGCAGGGCTTCTGGGCTGCCATCCGAGCTATGAGCAGGGACGCTGGAGTGAGCTGCCTGGGTTTGCATCCAGACTGCCGTGTACTAGCTGTGTGGCCTCGGGCAAGTCACTTGACCTCTCTGGGTCTCTGTGCTCTCACGGGTAACTCACAGATGGCCCCAGTTCTCACTCACAGGAGGACGCTAAATAGTATTTAGAAAATGCTGACTGAATCCCCCACAGAAGACAGGCAAAGGAGGGGTCAGCAGTGTTTCTTAGCCAAACCAGGCGGAACACCAACTGGCACCCTCAGGGGGGTGCGGCCGGCCTGGGGGATGCTCAGCCCTGATGTCGTCCTTGGGGTCCTGTTGTCCTCTTGCTGGAGGGGCTGGCGGTCTTCCTCACCTGGTAGCTGGTCGTGGGCAGAGCTTGAGGCAGCCAGGCATTTGCTGTGGGGGTCACTGGGGGGTTTTCACAGAGCCCTCGGGGGCCTGGGCCTCGTGTGTCTCCCCGGGCAGGAAGCCTGGCTCCCTGCCGCACGGCCTGAGCTGGCCTGCTTTCCATCACGCCACGGCGGCCACGAGGGTCCCCTTCAGGGCGCGCCTGCCCGGACTGCCTCTTTTATCCTCTCTATCGCTACATTTTGCATGCCTGTCACAGCGCTTGGGGTTTACCATGTAGGTGGCCTCTGTGTTTCAGATGCCAGTCCTCTCAAAAGCCAGCCCGCCTGGGCGTGGCGTGACGGAGGGTGCAGGCTGAGCAGCCTCTCGCAGGGGCTGAGCAGGAGCCTGTTTTACTGCACGTCCCTGGGTACTTGGGGGACGGAGGGCGAATGACTGTCTTTTCGTTTCTGTTTGTTTTGGTTCTTTGGGCCAATCCAGCAAAGCAGTGCGTGCTCCTTCCTAAGTGGCTAGAACCAACGTCTCTCCCTCCTGGCACCTGCGATGCCCATTTGGGGGGCGGGGGGATGGCAGGTCTTCAGCTGGGTGAGGAAGGGCACAGGATTAGGTACAGGTAGCAACGTCCCACAAACTGGGACGCTTGGCGCTGGGGGCAGGACAGTGCTGTGGTGTGGGGCCGGCCTGCGTCCTGAACGGTGGCCAGCAGCAGCCATGCACATGACCCATGCGGTGCCAGCGGTGCCCTCCACAGGGTGCTCCCCAATAACCGCATTCTCTGCTGGCTGGGGGGTCGGGGTGGGAGTGCTAAGGTCCTCCCTGCATGTGCTGACCGGAAGAAGCTGACCTACTGCCATTACCCTTGTAGATTCTGGCCCCCAGAGGGCGCTCCACTGGCTCCCCTGTACCTGCGTGTCTGTGGGGGTGGCTTGCTGCAGGTAGAGGGGAGGGGGCATGAGGCGGTGCAGAAGCTGGTGGTGGCCCCAGGACGAGAGGCTAGGACAGCGGAGTCTCCCCCCCCCAAACATTCTGCCTTTCACCAGAGGGGGAAGGAACATCCTCTGTGCTTGTGGGGACCAGGGCCGTGTGTGGCCTTGGAACTGGGGTGCTGGGTCTGAGGGTGAAGATTGTTGCCTGGGCGCGGATGCAGTGGGATTCAGGAAAGCCTCAGTGACTGAACCAGCGCCTCGCAGGGGACCCCAGGGAGAGCCTTCATCCCTCATGTGGAAGGGGGGCCCGGCCCGCGGGGACTGGTCTCTGTTTCCTTCAGAATTCCCTGATGTGCAGCTCACCCTTGGGTGCAAAGCACCCGCCATGGGGGATCTCCAGCCGTGGCCGCTGCCTCCCTCAGAGGCCCCCTGCTCCCCAGCAGAATGCAGTCCTGAAGGCTGATGACGTGGGCCACGGACACCGCCCCTGACTTAGGGGTCACCCTCAGCGCGGACACGCCTGATCAAGCCTCATAACGTTTGCTTTTATGGAAACTGAGAGATTTCGTTTTCATGTTAAATTCAACCTCGGTCCGGTCCCCGTCCTCACTGGCGCGGGGCGGTTTGTGTGGTCGAGCGAGAGCCCCTTCCCTCCGGAGTTCCGGGCTGGTGTGGCCACAGGGGGACTGGGCGGCACTGGGGTGGCCAGGCGCCCTCCCAGCTCACTCACGGTGATTCCAGGTTTCTGCGCGTTTGCTGCTCTTTGTTGGGTCCTTCTGATGTCCCGGAAACCGTACCGGCAGCATCGGAGGGTCCCACTTGCCTGAGTTTCCTTACACTCAGGACGTGGGCCTGCCCCGGCCCCTGCAGTGATGGACGGGGGCACGGAGGCCGAGGAGGGTTGCGGGCCTGCCTGACGCCATCTGGCCAGCGATGGGGCCTGGGGCCCACTGTGTCCCTCGTGCAAACCAGACCGACGTGCCTGTCCCTTTTTCTCTGGTCTTATGGTTCTTCGTGTAGGTTCTGAGAACACAGAAGCAGAATGGAAACGGAGGCCGTGTTGTATGACAAACACGGGAGCCGGGGCCTTTGCCGGCGTGCCAACAATTCGTTTCGGGCGTCAGGGTTCGGCGGGAGGCCTCCGGCTCCGCATCTCACAGCCTGAGCTTCCCCAGCGCGTGGGAAGCGCAGTTATTTGCACATGTGACGGAAGCGGCAGATTGTCACGTGTTGCGGGTTGCTGTCCCAGGTAACTGAGGCACCTAAGGGCCACACAGGGAGAAGCAGAAGGTGTCACCCAAGAAATCTGGCTCCCCAGGCTGACGTATCACAAGCAGCCTGGGCTGGATTCGGGAACGAGGAGGCAAATGCGTCCCACGTTCTGGGTGCCAGCTGACTAACAGAGCAGCGTGGACAGGGGTGGGGGGTGGGGGTGGGGGTTCCGAGGACAGGCCTGCAGGGCGCACCCTCCCGGCCAGGAGGAGATCCGCTCCCTGGGCTGGTGAAAGAGGTGGAGCTGGGAGAAGTCACAGGGGCCACGTGGCCGCCCCACACAGGGAGGGACACCCTGCCAGGTCCTGGGCGGAGAACTCGGAGGAACTTGCCAGAAACCTAAGTAGGTTTGAATGGAAATGTTTTCACACGAGATAATTAATTCCATCTAAATTAAATGTTTGCTCCTTCTGATTAAAAACCTGACGGACGTGTTACCACAATTAGTTTGGGCTTGCCACTTCTAAACTATAATTAATGGCTCCGAAGCGCTTATGCTTAGAGGATGTACCCGGGGCCTTAATGTGTAAAACGCACTTTTCTTGATCAAAAACCCGAGGACCTGAAGTCTCTCGTGCATCTGCCTGCAGCTGCACGCACCCCGTTTGTGCTGAAGTCTAAACTGCTCTGGAGAAAATCAGTGGTTGGAAGGCGTGCTGAGGGGTGTCCAGTGTTTTCAAGTCTCCCATAGAAACTGTGGGAATGTGGAGAGATGAAGAGTCTATGGAGAACTCTGGGTTTTGTTCTCAGAGACCACACCGAGGACCTGGAACGCTCAGATGGGGCTCGTTCACTCCGGGGAGTGGAGGGGCTTCCTCTGAGGGCGGGGGGCCTGGCCGGGCTCCCTCTGCCTGGCTTTATTAACTCATCTGTAATTAGCCCACAGCTTCGATACAATTTAGCTTGCGCCATATGGGCTAATATAGCGCTGAACGGTACCCCCCGTGCAGGTGACAGGCTGCCACGCTGAAGGCACATCAGCATAAAGCAGACAGCAGCGCACCCTTACCGACAGCGGCGCTGTGGGCCACGCCAGAGCGACGGCTGTGCAGGCCCTTCTGGGAGGAATGCTGACTTTCAAAGATTTTATAAATTAGTCTTTGAAAAAATGACTCTGGGCGGAAATAAAACCCGACCCATCGGCTCTTCGCCAGGAAGGTTTACGTGCAATGATACTTGAAAAGACACACGTGGCGACTGCCCGACGTGCAGGGTGCATGCTCTCTCCTCGGGGTCTCTGTGTCCAAGACCACGTGTGACTGCGTGCTGAGCGCTGAGGTCGCCTGTTAGCGTTGGCGGGGGAGAGCTGAGCTCTGCCGTGCTGGGCTCGCCTGCCTGTGCGGGTGTCTCCCTCACGTCCGCACGGGCTTTGCCTGTGGCCGCCGTGTGTCTCCTGCAAAGACTGAGCACGGGCGTTCTTTTACGGATTGGGCTCCCCCCGAGGCTCCAGGGGAGCGGTCCGGAGCGAGAGAGCCCCGCTCAGCTGCTCACAGGTTTGCTCTCCGGCGTGGGGCCTGACCACCCAGCAGCAGCAAGGAGACAGACAGTATTTTTGCACTTTTCCATCATTCGGAGCCCAAACTGCAAAAGTCCTGAGGGCCCCACACACGTCCCCAAGAGCTCAGGGCCAGCTGATGGGAGCTTGCTGGGTCTGGCTTGAGCGTGGGTCACCATGGCCGTCATGTCTTCAATTCTCCCTGGAAACCAAGATGGCCACACACCCCAAACTCCGAAGACCACGTTGGGCCAAGGCCCTTCTATGGGGGAAACCGGTCTCAAGCTGCTCTGGTGCCTGAGTAGCCTTTCCCTGGGATGCTGAGCAGGACCACCCCTTCCTCCCTCCACAGCGAAGCCTCATTTGGGTTCTGATTTCTTTTCTTTGCTGCTCGAAGCATCTCAGGGGCCCCGTGAGAACCCCTGGGAGCCCCCGAAAGCGCGAAGCCCTGTGGTGGACTGGTTCTGTGCCCCTCGACAGAGGCAGATGACAGACTGAGCCAGAGGACAGGCCGTGGGCTGGCCTCAGAGGACAGAGCAGGTGGAGGGGCCTCCAGCCCAGGTGCAGCTGGGGTTCAAGCGACCGTGAGCTCGGGTGGCCCGAACGGTCACATCTGCACGCCACGTCTCCTTGAGAAATGGACAGGACCTATCCTAACTTCAGCAGTCCGCTGCTCGTCAGCAAAGCTGGCCGAGAGGTCGCCCCTGGGAGCTGGGCTGTCCCCCGGAAGGGGCCGGTCAGAGGCAGGATCGGGTCTGTGGGCTTGGACATTTCCATCCGGCTCTCGCCGCGTGTGTCTGACTCAGGCGAGGAGCGGGCAGGCTCTGGAGGGAGGTTTGGGCGACTCTCCTCTGAGCACTGACCTTGTGGAAAGACCCTGAATCGTCAGAAAGGAAGTCAACACCTGGGGTCAGCCCCTGGGTCATGTTTGTTGTTCCCTAAGGGTCTGAGTGGGAAGTGAGACCCTCCTCAGGCTGCAGGGACAGGAAAATCACCCAGTGGCTCTTGGTGCCCCACGGCGGTGCTTTGCGGGGGCGGGGGTCCCCTGCTGCCCCGCCCCTCTGCCTGCTTCCCCATCACATGTGGGCTGTGCCCGGAGGGGGCGTTTCCTGCTCCGCTTGGGGACGTGGATCTGCTCACTTTTAATAATGTTCAAGCCGTGACACAACGCGAGACGGGAGAATGGGGTTTCTTTATTAAAACGGCTTTATTAAGTCTGTTTTTCACCCGCGCGCGCCAGCGCTGGGCGAGCATGTGGGCGCGCTCCCCTCGCTGCGGCTCACGGCGCCACGGGGCCGGTTTTGCAGACTTTTCTTTTGAAAGGCAGCGCTGCCGTTTTGCATCGCTGGAACCAAATGGCTTGTGCTGTGCAGACAGGAGCTCCGTTCTCCGCCCTCTCGTTGGCCGTTTATGTGACTCTACGGCTCTCGAATGGTGCGATGCCACATGTCCTGCCATTTCATAAGCAGCGGCAGACAGAGCCCTTTTCAAAATGCCACCGCTCAGAGCATCTGCTGTTATCAAGGAGGATGAGCAAGCGGTGTACGGGACTTCCATTTTGCTGCCCCGTTCCTTCTCGGGCAGGAATGCGCCGTTAGCATGTGACGCTCGCGGGGCAGGGCCGTCGTGCCAACGGCTGCATTCTTGCGTTCCTGTTTACTACTGATTGTAAAACCAACACTGGCCCTTTTTCATAAATGTTATTAAAGACGCTCTGTGAATCGTCACCACAATGTACACTTATCATCATTATTAAAACTGCAACACCGTCACGCATTCAGGGCCGGGGCCCGTTAAAAGCCACATTGCCAAACCAAGACATGTCTTCTACCTGACAGCCCCCCGCTGAGGCGGGCAGGGGGCCAAGCCCCCTCTCGGGCTCCAGGGTCTCTGGAAATCCTTCGCTGATTAGATAGCATCTCCAAAGGAATGCTTTTAGCTGCCTTCCACTTCCTTTGCAAGGAGAGTATGAAGAATAACAAAGCGCAGGCGGCCAGACAAGATGATCTCCTTTTGGTAAAACAGTCACCCGGGAGAGACGTGGGGCCGGAGCCATCTGGGGAGTGTCGTCGAGGTGGCGACCGCGCCCGCCCCGCGCTCCGCCCCCGCGCCCGGCTGCTTTTGATTTTGAAAATGATGCAAACCAGAGGGCTGGAGACCCGGCGGGCTTGAGTCCAGGCAGACCCTTCAGGGCCCTTCTTCCGAGTCTCTCTCAGCCTCGCAGTCTGCTGCCGGTGCCGTCACGCCGGGCACGGAGGCCTCGGCTGATCCCGCCCTGGAGGGGCCGACTCCGGTTAAAGGACCCCGGCACGTCCTGCTGCGTGGCCCCACGAGAGGCAAAGATCCAGGTTTGATTCAGGGGGGACCAGCCCCTAGGAGCATCAGTAACTAATCCTGTGATGCTCAGCTGCAAGAGGGGCTTTTGCTTGGCATGTCGATCCTGTGTGGGCATCATCCAAAATACTGCCCTTTTGGTAAAAATGGAAGAAATCGTAGGATCCATGTCATTGAATTTCAAGCTTTATTTTCAAGGGATTTCTTCACACAACTGCTTTTATTGAGGCTTCACTTAAGTGTCAAATGAAAATTCACCATGTGATCAAGGAACACACTGTAACATGATGTAGGCTTGTGGGGGCTTCCCCTGCCATGGGAGAGGGAGGGGACGTGTGGACGCCCCACTGCAGACTGGAGTTCCCCTTCCATGTCCCCGGAGATGTCCTTGGATGCACACGAAAATGACCAAAGAAGCAGAACAGCGCACTCACGTCTCCCTTCCAGGTTTGCCTCTCCCGCAGCCCCCGGCGGGAGC
Organism: Furipterus horrens; assembly: GCF_987537825.1. Taxonomy (NCBI): domain Eukaryota; kingdom Metazoa; phylum Chordata; class Mammalia; order Chiroptera; family Furipteridae; genus Furipterus; species Furipterus horrens. The sequence goes on from NW_028327175.1 coordinate 200,790,646, forward strand.
TCCGTGTCCCCTCCCGGGCTCTCCCGCCTTTGGTTCCCGTGTGTCAGCCAAGCAAAGAGCCGACGACGGGAGCCCGTGGTTTCTGCCTCTGGTGCCCTCTTCCCCCAACCCCCAAATCATCCCCAGGGGCCACCCCACCCCCACTCAGCCTCCACCCACCCAGCCAGAGAGTGGATTCAGGCAGCACGTGGGGAGACCTGCTGCTCCCAGCTAGGGCCCTGGCAGCCACGTCTCTGCAAACATGAGGGACAGTCCTCACACGCTTGTAAAGTCACAAGTAAAAGAATACCTGGGTGTGCAGCGCCGGGCGTCCCCATCCCCAAGGGGCTAGTTGCCCAAGTCACTGAGCCGTCCCTGAGCAGTGGCCGGTGATGCGTTGTCTGGCTGACGGACCGTGGACGCCAGCCTTCTAGGGAGTCACTCTCCCTGCGAACTCCCTGCATCGGTCGGTCATATTACCTCCCCAGTGCCCGTCTGCCCCCTGCCAGGGGTCCTGCTGCAGCAGCCACCGCGGGGGACCCCCTGCTGTGTGACCCACGTCACTGCAACCACGCACAGAGGCCGCGGCTCCTACCTTCCTTCTGGGAGCTGGCTGTCCTGATTCCTGCAGAGAAATTATTGCATCACAGCCCATGGGGGCTGAGAAGAACCTTCCAGAACAGTTCATCCTTTCAGTTCAAAGAGGAAAAAACTGAGGCACAGAGAAGGGAAAATTCTCCAAAGTCAGGGAACCAGGAGTGGCCGAGGGTCATGAGCCTGGGGGTGCATCAGTGCGTGGGCCCCATTCCTGTCCTTGAGACATCTCGTGGGGTGGGGAGGGTGCGGGTGGGGGTGCAGCTTCCTTCTCAGGTGTCCTTGGCTGTTACAGCCTCATCTGGGGGGCAGTTCTTTCTTTCAGGGCCCCGGGACAGCCACCGCTTGGTAACAGTTCAGATGCAGCTCCAGACCACAGCAGCAAAGCAAGTATCGCAAGGAAGCGACTCACTCAAATGCTTTCGTTTTCCAGTGCGTATAAAAATTTTAGTTCATAGCACACGTAGTCTATCAAATGTGCAATAGCATCATGTCAAAAAGAACCCCAATGTGCATACACACTTCGTTGCTAAGAAATGCTAACCCTATCTGAGCCTTCGGCAGACGTTAAGTAGCACCCCTTCTGACGATGGAGATCTTGCCTGAGTTTCTATAAAACGCAACCAAGTGCAGCGCGATCCCCCGAGCTGTGCCCCCACGGGCACGGGCTCCTGGCCTTTGTCCTGTCCCAGAGGCCTGCGCAGCCTGACCGAGGGGTGCCTCTGCCCGGGCCTGGTGCTCTGTGTCACACACTTCAGTCGCGCCGCCCCCGCGCCGCCCCCCGTCTGTCACATCGTCCCCGCAATCTTACACGCATGGGGTTTTGTCCCCTGAACCCTCTTCCAGGCCCCTCTCCTCTCCTTTCCCCGTGGTCCGACCTGATCCACAGTCCCCGCAGCCGGCAGCGGGCACTTCCCGCCATGCTGGGCCCGTGGGACAGGCCTCCTCTCTGCCACAAAGGGAAAAGAGTGGCTTGTTTCTGGACAGAACTGCTAATTGTCCAAAGAAAGAAACCCCAGCCAGTCCGCCAGCTTGGGTTCCTTTTTATTTCTGCAGAGTAGACATGACTTCCACATTAAATATTTTTTAAATGACTATTTTAACTAGCTTTCCTCCTGCAGAATATAGTGTTTATTTCTACTAGATGGAGCATGTTGGGTCCATTGGTCCATCTGATTTCTCCCTCATTCAAGCGCGCAGGCCTCGTCGGTTCCTCTCTGACTGGAGACCCCTCTCCCCACTGCAGGTCACCTGCAGACCCAGGGTGAGTTGCCCGATGCCACCTCGACATGGCTTCCTGCCCGTTTCACAGCCCAAAGTGGGATTTGCCACAAATCCTCAGCCCAGCCAGTCCATTTTCTCTTTTTTAACTAACATCAAAAATACAAGGTCTGTCTGGGAGAAGTCCAGCCATTGTTAATATAACGAGAATGATTTGCGTGACATCGATGTAACCTGGCAGCCAAGGAGGATGGACTGGAATGCGCGTGTGTGAACAGTGACACCTTCACTGTACTAGTCTATGGGGGCAGTAGATGCCATTGAGTGAGTGTGTGTACTGTGTGGCCGTTGCATTCAAAGTGACTGAGAGAATAGAGCAATGAATCTACATCAAATTTTGCAGTTAGATTGAACATTCCTCCATAGAAACTATTCAGATGATTCAGAAGCCGCAGCTGTGGGCACTGGGTGACTGGCAGCTTCAACATGACAACATGCCTGCTCATGCATCACGTCTCATGCAGAGTTTTTTGGTGAAATATCAAATCACCCAGGTGACTTAGCTCCCCCACAGCCCAGATTTGGTGCCCTGCAACTTTGGACTTTTCCCAAAACTAAAATCACTTTTGAAAGGGAAGAGATTTCAGACCGTCGATGAGATTCAGGCAAATACGACAGGGCAGCTGTTGGTGACTGGGAGACCTGTGTGAGGTCCTGAGGTGCCTCCTTTGAAGGGGACTGAGGTGTCCTTGTCCTGTGTACAGTGTTTCTAGTATCTTCTTCAAAAAATGTCTCTTTTTCATAGCACGTGGCTGGATACTTTCTAGACAGGCTTTGTATAGCGGCTTGCAGTTTTGGTCTCTTCTTTGAGTTTTATGTTTGACGTTGTTATTCAGGGATCAGGAGTTTAGAAAGGAAGCGTGGCTTGAAGCAGCCCGGAGGAAACTGCCCAGGGGGGCCCTGGTGGGGTAGGAGAGCGAAGACCACAGCAGAGACCCGAGTGCAGACAGCAGTGCAGACCCCAGTGCAGACCTGAGACGAATCCTGGGCCTGGCACGGTTTCTCCCCATTTGCTGGGATACTCCCCCATCCCCTGCCTATGACTCTATGAACATTGTCTTCCTTTGAAGGCCCAGGGGGCTTTGCACCAGTGAGGACTACTTCTTTGCGGGCACAGAAGTACGGGGGTGTCAGAATATGAAGAGGAACTAACTCCTTCTGTGCGTTGCAGCAGTCCCTTATTTACGGCCACCACGCAGGACGAGGAAGCTAGCCTAAGCTCTGCGGTAGCCAGACCCTCTGCAAGGAAACTGGGTCACCCTTATTCCCTGGGGCCTCTCGGCTGGGACCGAATGCAGGGTCTTCCCTCTGGCTGACAGCGCCACCCGGGCGTCCCCTCCGTCCTCGCTGCAGCAGAGCCTGCCCGGGTACATGTGGCGCCCCAGCAGCTGTGAAAACCAGAGGGCCACTGACGGGAGGGGGAGTTCCAAGTCAAGCATTTGTCACCCAAAGGCCACAGAATCTGAGACTTCAGGAGCACGTCCCATGGGCAGGTCTTAGTATTCCAGAAGTTTCTAGGGGCCCAGTACCCGAGGCTCACAGAAAGACAGCGGGCTTTGGAAGTGGAAGGAGAGACAAACCAGGTGGGCAGCACTCAGCAAGGACGCTGGATGGAAGAGAAGGACCGAGCGGGGTGCCTGTTGGGTGCTCCTCCCAAGGGGCTGCAGGTGCCGAGGAGCCACCCCGCGCCCCACCCTCCGACCTGCGTTCTCAGCCGTCACCAGCCTGGGGGCCGTGGGACTGAGTCCTCAGAACAGGGGCACAGAGGACTCGGTCTCCCGTCCTGCCCTGCCTGCCTCGCCCTGATCGGACAGTCCCCAGCCCTTCCCGCGGCCCCTGACTGCTCAGCAGCCGTGGGTTTAGGTGCCTGTTCTTTCAGACTCTCATTCAGCAAACGGCCATGAGATCTACGGTGTCCTAGCTGTGGGCACGCAGCAGGACCCAGGAAATGCTCGCACTGAAAGCCACCGAGGGCCAAGGCAGAGGGCACCACATGATGAGGAAGTGTGAGCCGGGCGTGGCGCTTGACCGGACCCGTTAGCGGTCACTAAGGATGGTTGACAGTTGAGCCACATTGTGAGGTCGGGCTGACCTGGGAGCGGCAGGGCACTGGCAAGGGCTCTTAGAGGTGCCCGGTGATGGCCAGGGTGTGGCTGTTTGTTAACTACATTCCAAGCTGCCTGCAGACACGAGGACAAGTCCCCACCTCCCGAGGGCCCCCCCCAGAACCCAGCCGTCTGAGCACCGCCGTTCCGTCCTCGCGCTTGGTCTGCTGTGGGCCAGGCGTCAGGGAAAAACCCTGGCCCCGCGTCCTCTGATGGGAAGGAGGCGTCAGGTCCGGGAAGGGCCTTTGGAAGGCCAAGTGGAGGGGCCCTGTGAAAGCTCAGCATGTGATCCAGGGTCCGCTGTTCCGTTATTGCTCTCCCATTAGCTCATTATTTAATTATCTCTGTGCTCAGCCCTATAGGAAACTTGTCCAGTGTCTGGTTTTATAAGGTATTTGAAGAGGTTCAAGCAGGTGGAGGGCTTGCCCAGGCTGGATAGGCAGGGCTCTCAGAGACAGACCAAATCCGTGATTCCAAATTCTTCGCTGCACTGTGCACATAGGTGTATGTTATGCTGATGTATGTATGTGCACATGTATAGACATGTTGGTGCATATCCACACATGTATATACATATCTTGGTGTATATATCAACTATTAGATCATTGAAATGTAGGAAAAGTTTGTTTTTAGAGGTCACCTATGGGTCCATAGAATGTTTCATTCTTCTGCTTTTTTCTTTCCTCAGAATGTTCTATAAAAGTAGAAAAAAAAAAATAACAGGTCACCTCTATGCCTTTGGCAACTGGAAACTTTCCAAGGTGGGCTAAAAATAAGTGATGGATGAGGACTGGCTCTGGCTCCCGGTGAGAGACCTGGGCTGGGTCAGCACGGCCCATCCTTGCTGGAGGGGGGTGGCGGCGGCTGGCGGTCAGGGGACCCGGGGCGGCCTCGGCCTCCATCGGTCACGAGGCCAGGCATGCCGCGGGGGCGCGCGCTCTCGCTCTGACTTCATTCCCACCTGTAAGTGGAGGGGATCTGGGGACCCCCTGCCTGGTAAGAACTGTCCTCTCTCTAAGTGCCCGCTTTCCTGTTGTTGAAGACAGTGGTCACCGGTGGGTGCTCAGGCAGGGTGGTCCTAGGGGCGCCTGGTGGCGGAATCAGAGGCCCCGTCATTAGCGGGTCAGTAGCACACAACCCCCACACCTAGGGCAAGAAGAGACAGGAGTATAGATGGAGAACTTGGGGGGTACGGCCGGAAGGGGGAGGGAATGCGCCTGCCCCCTGGGCTCAGCGCCAAAGGGAGGACGCCTCCGTGCCCCCAGCTAAGGGCCGGTGGTCTCACGGCGACCTCCTTTTAACAAACTACCTCCAGAGCCGCCTTCAATCATGTACCTGCTCCGGTACCCCAACCGCCGGCATTTTTCATCTGTTCCCGTCCCTACAGGGTATCTCTCCACATCACTAAATCCAGGTTGTCATCGCTCAGATGTGCTTCCAGGCGCCAGACAACCATTTTTTACACAAGCCAATGGAGATTAACCTCCATCAGTTGTTTAACCGCAGTCAGGCAGGTCCGTAAGCGATGCAAATGCATTTAGCGTGAGCCTTTCCAAGGCCGGGGCCGTGCCGCCAGCCTGGGCCCTTCCCTTTGCGGCGCTTTGTGGGGCCAGGGACGGGCGTGGGCCACTGTGCCTCCTTTGTCTGACCATGGCCAGAGGGCTCCTGATTTTCCGAGGGGTTTCGGGTAGTTCCCAGATGGTAAAAGTCAGGATCAACCTTCTCTCGGGTGAGAACCCCTCACACCCAGTCTTGCCTTTCCTCCTCCAGCCTCTCGTTTCCCACCACCTTGCCAAAAAGAGCTGCCAGTGCTCGGTGGAGTTTTTTTTTGCTACCTCCCTTGGTCCCCAAAGGGTAGTGCTGGTGACATGCAAGATCCTTGACCGGCTCCAATTTCCGGCATTGGTTTGAGTCGTCACTGAGTGTTTCCGGGTGGATAAAAGCATTTCTGAATGCTCTCAAGTCCACGTGTTCTGTTTTCCTTGTAGAACGAAAGCAGGGCAGCCCAGGAGGACCACGCGTGGCTTTGTTCCATTCATTTATGACGTGGGCATCTCCTGGCCGCATTGACGGACCCCGCCCCCCCACTGTGGAGGGGCCGCTCTCGGCTCCAGGGATCATCAATGGGGAGAACGGACTACGGTCCCCGCCCTCTGGATGCTGATGTTAGCGGAGTGTGAGAGGCAAAGCAAGACAAGGACTAGAAACGAGGAGGCGTGGAGTCTGTAGGAGGTGGGACGTGTGAGTGCCCGCCCCTCTTCACCGGGGCTGCCCCCTCTGCCCCCTCCCTCCTGCCCCTCCCTCCTGTCCCCTCTGCCCCCACCCTCCTGCCCCGCCCTCCTGCCCCCACCCTCCTGCCCCCTCTGCCCTGGCACTGTGCTCTCCTTCCTCGTTTGTTCTCTGGCTGCTGGGCGCCCCTGAGGCCCCCCCAGCCCCCCGCACCATGGCCATCCTCAGCTCCTTGGCCTTGTGCATTTTAGCTTCTCTTTTGCCCGCGAAGCAGAGCCCAATTCCAGGCAGTCCTGCGTGTGTCTGTGAGGAGAAACATTTATTTTCATTGAAGCAGAGGACTGGAAGTTGAAATGAAACAGCAGACACATCCAAAATAATTGGTTTGGGAAACATGGGCGTCTCTGCGAGTTGGCCATTTGCTCCACTTTTGTTACAACATCTACCTAAGCTCGGTGAGTGTCTTCACGGCGGTCAGTGTGATCGTGCCTGAATGGGCAGGTTTTCACAGACTAACTGTGAAAATGATAGAAACACTTGCCTTTGTGCAAAAAAAAAGGATGTATTTTCCTTGAGAGTCAATCAATTGCATCTTGCAATTTATTATTTAAGACGTGCTGCTGCATTTTTGTCGACACTTTAAAGCCAGATTGGGACGTGTCTCTTGATGCCGAATCTCTTCTGTTTGACCTGTCTTTCTGGGCCACTATTCGTGACACTTCCCGGTTCCCTCCGTGCTCCTCCCGCCTGGCTCCTGCCTCCCCACCATCCCTCACTGCCCTGCCCGCCTCCCCGGCTTCATGCCCCATGAATCCCGGGCACCCTGCCATCCCATTACAGCCTCCTTCCCACTCCCCCCTCCAGCCCCAGCGCCTCCCCTTCCCCTGACCTCTCAGGCAGCTCCTGGCTCCCCTCCAGGACCCCTGCCTCTGGCTGTTAGAGTTTGCGGAGCACAGCAGCTGTGACTGCTTCTCCCTGGCCCCTGACACTGGCGGGTGGAAACCCCGTGCGCTCCAGCTTGCAGTGTGCCGGGGGCGGGGCATGGCTCTGGAGCACGTGTGAGCGGTGAGCCCTCCGGCCCGAGTGAGGGCTCTGGGGACCAGCTGCCCCCAAGCCCAGTGGAATGTTGTCCTTAAAGAGGAAGCCGGCCTAGGTGTCCACTCACCAAAGTCAGCAGCGCCCCGAAGACCAAGGCCCTGGCGAGTTCAACTGTGGACTCACTGCATCTCAGATCCTTGCTTTCCCCTCTGGTTAACTTTGCCAAGTCGTATCCTCGGAGTTACAGACGGACCACGCGCTCCTTGCTCTGCATGAACGCTGCTCAGACTGGTTCTGATGACCATCTGACCGTCCTCAGACCCTGGTGATGGAGAGGGAATGGGAGGGGGAAGGGGGAAAGGTCCCCGCTCCATTGCTCCTGTCTCATTAAAAAGTAAAAAAACCTAAAGCACACAACCGTCGGCCCGTGGTAAGAACCAGCTCGCCCCGTACGGCGACGCCATAAGAATGGCAGGCGAGCTCCCGACCTCTCCCCAGGACGCCCGGGCAGGACTGCCCGAGTCCCAGAAGCCTGGGAGTTCTGTGGGGCCTCGATGGATTAAGGACCAACCCCCCAGATGAAACCCCGTGGCTGCTCCCTCCCTGCAGGGCGTCCTATTGTGTGTGTGTTGGGCGGGGTGGGGGGGCATCCCAACTTTGTTTCTGGCTTCAACTCTGTAAGTCTTCTCTGCCTACTTTTCTTTTTTTTTTTTAACAGAGAAAAGGGGTCGTGACGACAGAGCAATCTGATCCTCCCCAGACAGAGGCCGGGGACAAGGGCTCTTTGTTTCCATCCCTGAGGCTGGGGACTCGGGTCCTGCCAGAAGGCCGAGCCGCAGATGCACCACTGTCCCGCCTCATTTCCACGGCAGCCTCTTCGTGCCCGACCCGCGTGGGGGAACGCAGCGCTGCCCAGCCAAGGCTCCCAGGCAGAAACCCGCACACCCAGGACCCATGAGCCAGCAGGTGCCCTGCGCCCACCTGACGCCCGCTCCCAGCGCGGCGTGGGGCTCCTGGGTGCGTGCCGCGACGCGCCCCGCCTGCTCCTGTCTCCTGCTGTCTGAGTCACTGCCTGTGTCTTGCTTCTGTCCCCTCTGAATTTAGTGGGTCAACCTACACATCACACCACACTGACTTCCACCAAGTGCGGGACGTGGGGACACTTCCACCACGCAAGTCCTGCTGCAGAGGTGGAGAGCCGTCTGGCTCCATCGGGGTGGCTTCTGAGGCCAGGATCTCCTTAGACCAGATCGTTCTCCTCTCTTAAGGTGAAAGCATTTTCAAGCTGGAAGGAACCCGTGTGAGATAGTCGATAGAGAAGTTTTATAAATGAAGAAGTTGACTTTTCTGATGCCTTCTGTCTGGTCATGTCCCGACCGAGGAGGAAGACCCAGTGTCGGACTTGTGGGCTACTTACTTCTGAACTTCAACGTTGAGCTTTAAGAACTAATGTTGACCAGAAATAGTTTGCATAGAAGTTTATAAGATGTTTTTTCTCTGATTTTGATTGTTTTTAATTTAAAATTATCCTGTTACTTTAAATATTAATTTAGCTATATTGACATAAATTTCTTACACTGGGGCATCATAGTTTTATTTTTTTTTACTTTTCCCCCCTTGAAAAACATAATATCTGACTTTGTATTCAAAGCTAGAGAGAAACAGACCGCCTTTTATAGAAATCCAAGCTACATAAAACCTGAGAAATGAATAAATGTCTTACCACCCAGTTACCTGACCACAGATATACTCAGGGCTGGAAATAAAAGTTAAAACGTTTTTAAAGAGTTTTCTAAGGGCCTGTTAGCGATCTCGGGTTCCCACGGACCAGGAAATGGCACAACGCTCTGAGCTTCCCGGCGAGCCCAGCCTGGGACACCCGCTGCCTGGGAGTGTGGCTCCTGTCTGTCCCCAGGACCCACGGCAGCGTTTCCCAGACGGGGACGTGAGGAACGCCTGGCTTCAGCCGCAGTGGGGGGCGAACGTGGACGGAGCAGGCGGGCTGGTGAAGACACCGACTCCAATGCAAACCCGAGCAGCAGCGAGCCCGGGCTGCCCGCATGCCCGCCCCAGCCAGGCCGCGCCCGCAGAGCGCCATCCTCCGAGTCTCTTCCCACAGGAGCCACCTCCTTCCCGTCAGCCCCGCGGGAAGGGCTGGTCTTGAACTCTTTGTGGGATCTTCAAACACATAATCAGAATGAATCACCGCCGGCCCCCTATTTTAACAGCTGCCCGCTACCTCCGCGGCCGCTGCAGCTGCGGACGCTCTCCCGCTGCTGACGCGGTAATCCCATTACAGCTGGAAGCTCGCGCACATAAAATGCACATTTAAGCTTATTTTGAAACAATTTATACTTGTTAATTGCTCCAATCTATGTCACCAGCGTAAAATCGCAGCTTTTGGGGGCAGCCCGTCTCCTCCGGGTCGGGGTCGCTCGGGGTGCAGAGTGGACCCCAATACGCAGCCACATCTGACTGCTCTCAGCTCGCCGGCGCACGGGTGGGCCGAGTGTGCCCACAAGTGGCACCTGTCCATCTGCTGCTGCCCGCTCATCTTTCTCCCCAGGCGGCCTCGGCTGGGGGCTGGAGAAAAAGGCCTCGGAGCCGGGCGGGCCGCAGCAGGCACGGACCGGCTCCCTCTTGTCTGCACCCGGGAGGCCGCGGCCGAAGGCTCCGGACTTGCTGAGTCAAGTGGGAGCAATTGATTTCTTGCTTCGGTTTGTGCCTTTTTTTTTTTTTTTAACAAGACACTCGCTTGACAAATTCCACCGCATCCTTCATATTTGCGGGTTTTCACAGAAGTCGGTGCCTGGCTCACGGCTTGATGCATGAGTTTCTTCAGCCTGCGCTGGTGCAGGCTATTAAATCTAACTGAAAAATGACTGTTTGAGGAGTTTGTGTGCATGAGTGTGTGTGTCTGTGTGTCTGTGCGTGCGCGCGCGCAGCAGTAGAGAGATATGGGTTTTTTCCCCGTGCTGAGAAATTGGGGGGAGGTTGCTGTAATTAAGTTAATTATAGATAATTATTTTGTCTTCTAGGAAATCGTAACAGGCTTCGAGGAACACAGGAAGAGGAATTATTTAAAAATCTATCATGTTAAAAAGGTACGGTAATTTTAATTCAGGACGAGGTCTGCCATTTTAAGCCACAAAGAAGCCCCGTTTATCCTCGGAAATGGTTCCGAGTCAGTTGGCTTTGAGGTTAGAAAGAAGATTCTTTCGTCGTCCGCGCCTTCGACCCGGCAGTCTAGGCGGCCCCACCTGCTGTTCAGCCGTGGAAGTGCCGGGGGTTATGAAAGGCCCGGCATTTTCTCCTCTTACCTCCGGTGGCATCGTGGACTTATTTCTAAAGATTCACACAAGAGGTCAGTGACGTGTCTCCTGACGCCTTTACTCTCGGCCAATGTGGCAGGAAAACCGCTTTCGAGGAGGAACTCAGACATCCCCTGAGCCAGCCACACAGTTGGCAGCACTCAACGAGAAAACTGGGGCTCTTCTGCTTTGGGCCGTGGGTCTGGGGGCGACAATTCTTCCTCTCGGTGGCCGTGCCGTCAGCATGAGCTCCGGAGCCCACCCAGGCGCCCTTACTCCAGCTTCACCTCGGAGGCCGTTTGGACAGAAAGCAATGCTTGCCTCCCCCGTGCAAAGGGAGGCTTTGCCAAGCCTGCTTGGGGGCCCCCACGAGACAGAATCGGGGTCTCTGTTCAGTTTTCGGGCCCTCTGTCTGCAGGGTGGGGAGCTCCCACAGGGGAGCCCCAGGGTGCCTCCAGATCCCCACCCGAGGGTCCCATCATTCCCGGCTGCAGGGGTCAGCAGGAGTTTGTCCACAGGTGGGATGAACCCCCCGGCCCGTTATGCCTCTGATCTGAGAACCCAGTGCCCCAAACTGGCCAACAGCGGAGCCGGGATGATTCAGCCTGAATTGCCAAGTGCCTCTTCCTCTGGCAACACGTGCCCGGACTTCGCTTTAGATGGCCGTCCCGTGGGCCCGCCCCCTCGCGGCCTCCTGCGCAGCGCATCCCACGCCGTCCTCGGCACCACGCTGTGCCTCCTTTCCCCGCGTGTCGCAGAGCCGGGTAACGGCGTGTCTGAACCACGGGGCGGAGGTCCTGCCTTGTAACATCAGGGGGCAGCCCCCGCCCGGCTCTGTCCGCCCTACAATGCGCGCGCCCACGCCAGCCCACAGGGGGGCTGCGGCCCCCTCTGCAAGCCGCCCCCTGTCTGCGAGCGCCCCTGCCTGCGAGCGCTCAGAGAGGCCCCGAGCTGCCCAGGGCCTGGCGTCTGAAGAGGGGCCCCCTCAGCCGGAGTCGGCAGCTTGAGTTGGGGTGCACTTTGGGCACCACGGAGGGGTTCCGGGAGAAGGCAGGACCCTGCTGAAACAAGCTGGGTTTATTTCGTTATCTCTGTCAGCTGGTTGCGAGAGTGTTTTTTTCACAGACGCGGATCTGCGTTTAGGAAGGCGTCCTGGATAGGCCGGAGAGAACCGGCTGTTGTGACTCCCGCCCCGACCTGCCCTGTTGGGATGGTTATGAAACCCGCCCTGAATTTGTTTTCTCCCTTCGCTGTCGTCTTGCGTTATGGACGCCAACTGGCATTCCGTTTGAAATTCGGATTTGATTTTGAACTTGGGATGAGGTTGAGCTTCTTCCCTCGTGTGGTCTGGGATGGGATGGGATGGGAGACGCCAGGGCAGGCGTGGGCAGCGGGGCGGCTGGGCACTCCCTTGGCCTGGAGCCAAGAGTGGCTCCGGACAGAGACCCCCGGTGGTGGCTGGGTGGTGGCACCTTTAGCCTGCGTCTCTGCAGGGCAATGCAGAACAACTTGCCTTTGGGACACAGGACAACGTCAGGGTCATGGGAGGCTCGGAGTTCGTGTGCTGGGACCACTGGCAGGGGTTTGCTCCCGCTCGTGCCTGCTGGCTGTCCCCGGTCGCCTTCAGTCCTGTGCTGCTAACCCTGCCGTGTGGTCTCTCCTCCAGCGGCAATCATGCGGCCCCGCTGGCTTCGGCCCAAACGCCAGCACGTGGACTGGCCGTTAGGAAAAGCTGCTGGGGGCGCTGTCCCCGGTCCTTTCAGAGAGGAAGCACATCTCCGGGATGATGTCCCTTCCCCTGTCCCAGGGCTGGGACGCTTGTGTCCCTTAGAAGCAGATCTTTGGATTTTAGTGGCATGTGCCAGAGCTTCAGTCATTGTGTTCAGTGATTTGCCTTGAAGTCCCACTGAAGCCTCTGAATTCATTTCACACTTAAGCAAGCTGGCATCCTGTGTGGGTCCCCAGGAAGAGGTGCACTGGGGACTGTCACACTGTGGTAACAGCAGCAGCCTTGGAGGTGGGCATGTCCTGCCTGCAGGGAGCTGCTCTCTTGGGGGGTCTGGGAACAGAGGACCTGTGCCCCCTGGGTCTCTCATGGGGGGAGACGATTCAGCAGCCCCCTGTGGTGTGTGGACTCTCTGCCCTGCCGTGACCCTGGTTGACCACAAACTCAACACTGCAGTTCCCAGAAGACAGTCGTCTGGCTCCTAGGATTGCCCAGTGAGTATGCAGGGCTCTGGCCCCTTTCCCGTGGGGGAAATCTGGGTGTGAGTCTGCCCGTTCAGGAAGGAAATTGAATTCTCAGGAAGAGAATGGTCCAAGCTGTATTTGCAAGATGAAGGCAGGTGGAAAGGAAGCTAGATCAAGCTCCCAGCTGGCCTTGAGAACGGAAAGGGGAGGAGAGGAGGAAGACAGGAACGAGAGAGAGAGAGAGAGGGAGAGAGACAGAGAGAGAGAGAGAGAGAAGGAAAGCAGGAAGACAGATGAACTAAGGGAAGTCACTGATGCTAAGTTATTAACTTCATATTTTGTTATTTTGATCTGCATCTGTCTTAGGAAGAGTCACTATGTCTTGGATTTGTAATCTCACCTTAACGAAATCAGCCATGAACTTGATGGCCATAGGTGGGGTGAACTTGGCCGTGGCTTCTGAGGCCTGAAGGAGTGCCCACCAGCCCTTGCGCTGCCTCTGCGTGTCAGGCTGTCTGATGCCCTTGACGATGAGGTGAGCACCGGTATTTCCCAACTCCCAGTTCTCAACAATCTCTGGGTCCCAGGACCCAGGCACCCCAGCTGCTGTCAGCTTGCCTCCAGGCTAGGGCCCCCAGCACCTGGACACCCTCCGGCACCTGAGCCCAGCGACCGGGACCCGTCTGCCTGGCCATTCTCGTGCCTGGAAGATCTGCTCCTACGTATTATCCTGGTTTATTCGTAGGTGGTTTTCACTTAGTTTTAATTGGTTTTATTTTTGTATGGAATGCAATTATGGAATGTATTTTAATAATATGCTACTCTTAATAATTAAAAAAAAAAAAACCCTTGAAGTTCAGTGAGATTTTATCAAAGTCCCAGATTATTAAAACCATTTTAATAATTTATTCTCTGTGATGCCAGAACATAAGTAAATGTATAACATTATTCGGGCATTATTCTTTATGAAACAGTGAATGTAATTAAAGTCACCCCCGGTCGAAAACCTGGGTAACATTTTCATGTTTTTTTCAACAAAGTAGAAGAAACCGACAGTCAGGGCAAAAAGTACCCGTGAGAGAAGAGAAGCCCATTGTACGGCCGTTCCAATTCCTGTTACAGGTAAGTTCGCTGCCGACCTGCAGAACCGTCCTGCGGCTGGAACGCCCAGCGCAGGGGAGGCTTCGTTCCCAGCGGCTGGTTCAGGAGCCAACGACGCAGGAGCGCTCCGGGGCTCTCAGGGCCGGCTCCTGCCTTCTGCTGCCCCCAGCGCCTGCCTTTCTGTGCTCCTAGGTCTTTCTTTTTGTGTCAATGGAGAGAGAGTTGCCGTATGGCACTGGGTGCGTTTGGTGTGGATTTTGTGCACTCCTACGTGTAGTGCGATTCGGGTACCAGCACAGCACCGTCACCAGGCACATGATTATCATTCTTGTCTCTGGGGAGAATGATTCACTGCCAGCCTCTCGGTGACTTGAGGCTCACTCACAGCTTGGTGGTGTTGGCCGCACGGCTAAGCCGGGCATCACCTCCCCAAGATGTAGTCATCTTCCGACTCTGTGGTTTCACTGGGGGTGACTTTTTCGGTGCTTGGTGGAATAGGCTGAGAAATGGAACAATTCATGTCTACTTTGTGCCAGAAAAGCACCAGGAAAGCAGCCCCTGTCAGGGCCTGGACTGGATCGGAGGTGGCCCCGAGAAGACTCACCGTGACACCTCTCGCTCCTCCAGCCTTTGCCCCACACGCGTGGGCAGGCGCGTGCCAGGCACTGGGAACCCACGGGTGGGAGGGAAACACCTCACCTGCCCGCAGGAAGCTCCCTGTTGGAATTTTGTTCCCCGATTTTAAGGCCGTGTGACAATGGGTGCACCTTACATGCTCTCCTCCCTTTTCCTGCCGAAAACGCACCAGCGATGACAATGAAGTCGTGGGAGAACAGAAACCACATGCCCTCATGAGGGTGCATGTCTCCCCGCCACAGCTGTCTGTCCGTCTGTCCCATCGGGGCTGAAGGCCGCGTGTCTGTGCGTGGAAGCAGGCTGTCACTGCGGAGCACGTGACGCAAACTCAGGAAAACTGGCGGCGCGTGTCTCGCGAGCCAGCGCGGACTAGCCCGGCCATCACCACTGAGCGGGTTCCGTCCCATGTCTGTGACCGACCTGCATGCTCACCCTCCGGTTTGCTTCTGGAACAAACGACAGTGTAGGTGCCCTCGGGGCCGCGCAGAGGCTGTGGGCCTCGGGCGCGCAGTAGGTCGTGGCCCGGTTCTGTCTTCTGTGCTGGATGCAGGCTGGCAGAGGAGGGAAGTCCTAGGGTGGAGGGGGCTCCACGGGCGGACAGACTGACGGGCGTGCGCGTGGGCTCCGGCGCTCGCTCCCGAGGCTCTTCAGCTGCCATGTCCAGTCTGTGGTCACCCAGGGGTGCCCCCAGACATTGTCACACAAGCTCCCAGCTGTATGAAACCTGGTCTGGGGCCACCCCTCTCTGGTAAGGGGTAAGCTCGACTTTTTGGGTTTTGTCAGGTTCTATACATGTATCACTTTTCTCTTATGTACTGAGCTGGAAGTGACCGTCACCTGGGACCTGTCCTCCGAGGTCTGAGGGGAAGTCCTTGGGTCAGCACCGCTGCTGTAGGAGGCAATCTCTCCTGTATGTTACTGGTGACTTGAAATAGCAGAGCCATTCGAAGAGGTGGCTGTCTTTCGGAGGCTGTAAGAGGATAATCAAGTGACAATTGACTTGAGTCTCTTATTTTGCAGTGAGTTTTAATATTTACGTGTTGAACAAATACACTTTGGGGTTTTCTTTGGCCTTTTCCCGAAATGAAGTATTGAGGGATCCCTGCCGTCCCTTCTCTTCGGAGGACAAGTAACCCCAGTTTCTTCCTGAGTAGAGACACTCCCAGACACAGCGCATGCCAGCCTCTACAGAGCTGTACCTCTATCTCTTTGTCTGTAGAGACACATCCACAGAAACATGTAGTATGTGTACATGCATGTATCTGCATGCACACACACACACACACACATTATACCTGAGGAGCCCATCTAAAAGGATTTACTTTCTTTTTACTATTTTTGAAGACTGTTTTATGATCCTGTTGACCTGCTATTAGAGGAAGCTTAGCTTTCAGCAAAGGTAATTAAATTACAAAATCACGGCTGCAATCATCAAACTACTCATAAAATAAGAAATGAAAAAAAAAAAAAAAAAAAAACAACCCTGAAATAAAAATCTTGCAGCCTTCTCTCCTTATAATATTGCTCCCTGATGTTAATTACATTTAAATGGGCGAGTACTATTTTGGTATCATTCATACGCCTCCAAAAGTACTTCCCAGTTTATCATACCTGTCAGCCTCGGTGCATCACAGGCTAATACTTTATTAAGAAAAAAATCATTAGGGAGCTGCTGATCCCATTTAAGTACATTGGGCAGAATGTAAGACTAATTAAAAAGCATATTTTTACATTATTAATTTCTGAGTTTCCCACTTAATGAATGTGAAATGACAGGGCTACTATTTTTACATTCAGACACTCTGGGCTTTCCAGCCGGGGGAATTAAATTCTGAGGATTTTTGCAAAGATGTTTCTTGAGAGATATGTTTTCAAGGAACGCCGAGCTTTTTAGCTATGCCTTTTTTGGGGGGAAATTAGACTAAAGCACATAACAGCCACTTAAAAAGAGTAGTTAAATGGATGCTATTTTTTTCATCCTACTGCTATAAAAGTATTTTAGATGAGGTATAAAATATGGTTTTTAAATGATATTATGATTTGCAAACACTAAAAAATAATTGCCGTGCAGTTGAGAGAGAGAAAACATCTCATCTTTACTGTGTAAGACAACGTGATAAAATACTTTACAGCCCAAAGCTCATTTTGCATCTGTAACATTGTGTAAACTGATGGGGGAAATCTCATTAAAACCAAAGGTTATTTTTTTTAATATTCTCAGAACAAAGCAACGCCTCACCACGGCGTCTTCCTTCCTTGCTGCTGCTGAGATCTGCGTCACCCGAGTGCCGGGCATGCGATATAAATAAAGGCGCGCGAGGGCAAGGCCACGGTGACGGACAGAGATGGATTGAGTCAGGACGCAGAGGGTCCGCACGGCGAGCGGCTGCGGGGGTTCGGGGGCCGCACTGGTTCGCATTAGGCGTTAAGTTACTTGGGGCTCCGCGGGCGGACGCCGGGGCCCCCCCCGAGCATCTGCACACAGGCCCGGGTTTATAGCACTGCGCGGGGCGGCCAGAAAAAACCTCTTTCTTCCTCTCTTTCTCCAGCGCGCTTACAATCACCTCTCTGTGTTTTTATTGTCTCTTTACAAACCACAGAACTCACACTGGAGGCAGCAGCTTAACTGCCGAGGCTTTCCTCGTGTAAATATTAGGAAATTACATTTGTACAAACTGCCGGGCTTGGTAAATGGGGACTGGAGAGCCTCCAACACAAATTAATCAGGATACAGTTGCTGTGTTGAACATGACCATGGTTTATTTTCTTAAAGTATTAATTTGTCAACAGCTTTCCCGCTTCGGCTCGGCTCCCTTGGAGGGCAGGGGAGGAAGACACGTTCCCACTGCTCACGGCTTCTCCCTCCGCCTCGTGGTTTGGGGTCCGGTGGCAGTCGGTCCAGACGCGAGTGTGCTCTATTTTTCAGCGTTCGGTTTCCTGTCAGCGTTTGATGTCACCCGACAGAGACATGCACACAGGCAGAGGTGCTTCCTGAGCGCTGGTCTTCGGAGGGAAAGAATGAAACTGATTTAGTCTGAGGCCGGGTAATGGACGTGATGTGGTGTGTTTTTAAGGGTTTCCGAGAGAAAGGCTTTCGGGGGTCCTCACCTCTAATTTTCTGCTCCCGGGCAGATCCACTCGGTGGGCCCCGGTCGCCACCGTGTGGGAGTTCCCCTCACCTCTGCCACATGCCTTCTTGATTCTGAAGACGTCGTTCTCTGAAAATGTTTGTTCCTTGTTATGTTTCGGGAATGGAGGAGTGTGTGTAATGACCTCTATTTTTGAGAGTTGCCAAAACAAATTAAGGAAAATGCTCAGCTCCCCCCTGCCAAATGTTTTAATGCTTCCCATGAAAGCAGATCTTATTTCTAACGTGCATTAAACCTGAAGCAAACAATGCACCCTGTCAGAGGCAAATGCTGGGTGCAGCCATGCACAGTCGCCAGTTCTGCCTTTGATAAAGACAGATACATGGCGGGTTGCGTCACTTAAAGAACACACACGTCTGCAGAGTTGTGAACAGCCTGGGCGTGGGTGTCCCCTGCCTATCCGGGTGTAACGCTCAGCGCGGTGAGCTAGTGTCTTATTGACCCACGCACTTATCAGCTATTTCTTGGAAAAAAACAAAGCAAAACAAAACAACATGTCCAGTATTATGCTGACCAGGCCTCGAAGCTAATGCAAATGAACTCTCAAAAACCCCACTTTCGTTTCTCCCATGCAGGATTGAGGCATTATAATGATGGGTTAATTTCACGGCGACCGTCCCTTCTCTTGTGCAGCCTTTGCTCCACGCACAAGTGTGGAAACCACCGGCCCACGTCCGGAGCTGGCCTGGTCGGGGCGGGGCAGGGGTCTCCTACCTTCCACTAACTCAAGGAAGAACCTGCGGGACCTCATGGTTGACTTTGCACCGGTCGCTACGTCTATTCTGAGCCAAGACGGACCTCGAGAGGACTCGTAAGACAGCTGGGCACATCTGGCTCGGCCGGCCCCCACCACCTCCTGGGCCTTCCTGTGCTGTGGATGTTAGCACACAGCTTCAAGTAGTATCGACACTCTGCTTGTTTTATTAGCATGCGTTTACCTCCTTCACCATTTTATTATTCAAGATTTCCGCTGCTGCTGAGTATTAATCAATGTATTATGCCGTGCTCTTGGGCAGGCTGCGGAGAACACAGGGCGCCCCCAGGGTTAACACAGTCAAGAACGAGAAAAGTGTTTTAGACATGTACACAACATGTGGCCTGCTATTATCATGAAATGAGGTGAGCTGGGACTCTATACATATGGATTTTGAATTGCATAAATTTTGATTGATATCATTTGAAGACTGAGGCTCTGAAAGGCTAGATTTTGTGAAAGACGATACACAGACCAGCTATTACCACATATAATCATACCAGGAAAAGTATCTGAAATGAGCAAGGCAGCTGGCTTTTAAATAGCTAAAACATAACATCAATACTTATTTTGAATAATGGAAAAAAGAGGTAAAAGATGCTGACCCCTGCCTGACAGGAACATGTTCCAAAAGTAGAACCGACTCCCTGGGGGCAGCCCCCTCTCCACAGTAGCTGCCAAGCCTCCTCTGTCTCCCTCTTTCTGCCACTTTCTCAGCCCCTCCCCCCTCCCACGTCCTCCCCTTTTCTTTTCTTTCTCTTTCTCAGAAAAAAAAAAAGAAAGAATGAAAGGGAAAAAAATGAAATAAAGTGTTTTTTTGAGCATTAAACCACTACGGACAAGCGGCCAGAAAAAGAATTTTCACAAATTCAGGAAACACTTGAGAGGTAAAACCAACATCCTGAGACAGAAGACAGGCCAGCTTTTGACACCAGGTTGGACCTGTGAGGCCCAGCCCTCCAGTCAGGAAGTGCTGGCCACGGGTCAGGGCTCCAGAGACCCAGCGAAGGCGGGAGAGCGCACGCTTTCCCTGCCCCGCCAAGGAACCAGCGGGCCTCTTCATGGGAAATTGGCTGAAAATGTGCTGACCCGCATAAAACTTTTATTAGAATCCGAGGACAGGAGGCTGAACTTCCAGGGAATGACGGTTTGGGGAGGGCGCAGCCAGGACCCATCAGGGCGCCCGGTGGCCCCTGCCCCATCTTTGGGGTTTGGCTCCGTGGTCCCCTCGCTCTCCTGCCCGCGCACCGATGGCACCCCGCGCGCCCCCGCCCCCAGGCCCCGCGCGTCCCGTTGGGATGCGGGTGCTGAACACCCCCGCCCCCCGCGACCCTGAAAGAAATCCTGCAGCCAGGGGGGGCGGAGGGGGGGCGAGGGGAGGGCGGGGGTGCACGAACCCTCCCCCCTGCCGAGCACCGGGCGGGGGCGCAGAGCCCGACTTCCTAGAGGGGGAAAAGGACATAAA
Source organism: Furipterus horrens (assembly GCF_987537825.1). NCBI lineage: Eukaryota > Metazoa > Chordata > Mammalia > Chiroptera > Furipteridae > Furipterus > Furipterus horrens. The sequence continues at coordinate 200,810,478 of NW_028327175.1, forward strand.
TCAGAAAAAAAAAAAAGTTTCTGCACATTTTCAAAACCCACGTCGCGCTCTCTGAGGTCCTTTTCATTTTAACCAAATCAGGGGGAACTTGTCCTCACAGGGCGAGGCGAGGCAGATGGAACAATAAATCACAGGCGCCGCTGACTGCCCGCCGCGCGCTCTCCACAGCTGCCACTTTTTTGTCTCCGGTTTTAGCTGACATGGTTTGAGGTCCACTGTGAACCAATCTGGACCTTTTTTTTACAGTCATATTCATCAAAACGACCAGTGGCCATCAGCCCGCTGCAGCCACATCGATTTGGTGGCCCGGGCCCCCGCGCCCCCCCGCTCCCAGGTGAGGCTGGGGAGAGGCACCTCGTTTTACCGGTTTTTTCCACTTTTTTTCCCTCTCTCTTCGCCTCCAGCTACAGCTGTGATTCTCTGAGCAGCCTTGGCCAACGTTATTAAAGTTGCATCAGGGTAGACACCGAGCAAAGCAGATAAGGGCCCCGCGCGCGCGGCTGAGGCGACCCGCCTCCTCCACTCGGCTGGAGCGGCGGCTTTTTAAGCGCGCGGAGGCGCCGCCGAAGCCCGGAGTTCCCAACTCGTTGCTTATTTTGCAAAGTAAACAAGCAAATGTTATGTGCATAACCTTAGCTGTCTCGCTAAAGGTCAGCGCGCCCCGGCTCATTTCCCGGGCCGCCTTTGGGGGGCACTCTGACGCCGGGATTTCCGCGGGTGCTCCCCTAACAAAGACTCAATCTACAAAGGCCGCTAAACAAAAACATCGATCACATCTGAACTGGGGTGCGGAAGTTTACTTCGGTGTATCCAACAGCGCCCGGTGGACGCTAAGCGGCGAGCAGGCTGGGCGAGGCCCAGGGAGTCCCTGCGCCCTGGGGCGCTCCTTTGACCTTTCTCGGAGACAGAGGTCGCCCCTGGCTGGCCCCTGCCATAGTTGCCCGGGACAGGACTGCACCAAAATTCAGGAGGTAGGCGGTGGCCAGGTTCAAAGACTCCATTTAAAGTTTCTCAATCTGAAATCACATTTTCGTTCCAAGTGGCGTCTTTCCTTTCAAATCTTAAGCAGAGACGATTTTATTTCGGTATACAAGTTTACATTCAAGAAAGAACCAGGCAAGAAAAAAAAAATTATATGTGGGCATAGGGAGCAAACAGATACACAATTAAAAAAAAACTGGCTGCTTAAAAAATCCCCAGTTAGGTCAGGTTAAATTTATTATATTCTTTTATAGCTGAACTCTATGGTTTTGACTTGAGGTGACAGCTGAAATGCACCAGAAGCCTTTGGAATTCCAGTACTATATATTACTATGAGGAAGAAAATAAAGTTCTACCATTAGAAGGTAGGTGCTTGCCTTAAAATGTTCAAGGAAAAAAGATGTTAATTTTTTCCTGCAATTCTTTTTTTTTTTTTTTTTTTTTAAGTGAGCAGAACAGCCAGCTAAGCACATATAAACATAGCTGGGAAACCCTGCCTTGCTCCAGATTCGACATTTTCAGAGTGCTCTAATGAAGAGAGAAAGATCGCTCATATTTTTAACTGAAAACACTTAATTCGGTTAATGTGTATTTTTATCCTTCTGAAGAGCATTGTCTGAGCAGGGCTCCGCTCCGTGTATTCGTGCCACTGCTGACCCATGATAACGCCCACCAGGGCACAACACGAGCCTTTTTATACCAAGCTGCCAGGTGCTGGCCAGAGTTCAATGCCGAAGAATGCCAGGGGAAGGGGCGCTTTTCCCCTAGGAAACAAAATGCTTCCGTTTTCAGAGGAGTCCATTCGTACCGGTTTTTTTTTTTTTTTTTTGGCTGTCCTATTAAAATCACCTCTGACTTCAGAAAAGAGATTACGTACGGGCCCCCTTCTTGAAATAGCATCTGTGTCCAGTGGCAAGTGCCTTGCGCTGGGTCTGTGTCTGCAGTGGACTTCGTCATTCTCTGTCTGCGTCAAGTAAGACAATGCAGGACCACAGAGGCCATCAGCAGACGACCAGAGGAGTTACCCCGACTGCTCTCTTGGCCGGGGATGGGGGTGGGGGTGTAGAAGTAAGAAGTTGTCTACGGCCCTGGCTCAGTGACAGTGAAATGGGACTGTGACTAGGCTCGACCCCTGCAGATCACGGGTACTGTTTGTCCTCATTCTCTTCCAGGATTTTGCCTTTCAAGTTTGCAGCCGGCATCTGGCCAAAAGGACCCCGTGCTCACAGGGTACAGCAGATTTATGGGCAGCAAAGGGGAGAAAGAAACACAACACTAAAACCCCAAAATCTTAGCGCAAGGCCCTATTTCCCTGTGCCTCCTAATTTACATTCAGTGGAAATCCAGCAGAGGTGGCTGGATATCACTGTCCAGGGGCAGGATTTTGACGGGCAGGTGTCCGGAGCTGCAGTCTGTATGTGTATAAATGCAAGAAATTAATTCCCTGCTTCTGGGAGCGGCACGGGCACAGGCCCTGTATGTTCCGCTCTCGGAGCGCGTTTGGCACAAAGGGGTGAAGGAGAGAATGTCTCGGGTTCTGTCCTAACCACAGAGCCACAGAGCTCTCTGGCTTCAGTCCCAGCAGACAGGGATGTGCTTGGTGGCAATTAAGGACTCTTCTTGGCTGGCGTGACATATTTTTCAAATCATACACACTGTTAAAGCGTAAACAAAACACCTTGGCCACCAGCAATGTCTGTCACGCAGCTGTTCCTGCTCCCGTCCTTAAATCTGCATCCTCGGAGCTAAGTGACGGCGCTGTCAGCGCAGATGAGCGTGGATCGTTGCCGTGGCCTGAAACACTCCCTGGTGACACTGTGAAGGGCTGCGCCTCCCCGCCGTGTGCTGTTGTTTTATCCCTATTTTCACCCGACTCCAGCCCCTCCTGCAAAAGCACCAAGAGACCAGAGAGTCACCGGGGCTAGATTTCTTTTTGCATTTTTTTATCCCCAGGATAGGATTCTACTTGCTTCTCTCACCAAACCGCTTGGGGCCTTGGAGGGCCAGAGAGAAGCTCCTCAAAGGGAATTGCCTTGATCCACCGCCACTTCCAGGGAGTCAGGTGAGTTTTGCAAGATCCCTTTCTTACCTCACTTGCCTTTTATGTGCTGAATTCACAACAGAAAAAAAAAAAGACAGTATTTAAATGTCTGCACTTCTGTCTGTGAAGACACAAGACTTAAAGGGGGACTGATTCTTCCTGTTTTAGGTCTTCAAAGGAGCAAACAGGAAAAAAATAACACGGGTACTCTCCTTCCTCGAGCTTTTTCCTCATGTCGCCCGAATCACTCGCTGCTTGTCGGGTGTGAGTCGTGCTGTGTCCTTCTAGGGGCCGTGCCCAGCAGTGGGAGGGAAAAAAGGGATTTACAAACACGTGTTATTCAGGGTGGCAGATGAAGGTTGAGCCCAGTACGATGGTCCGGATCACAGCGACACATCACAGGTGACCCTCACAGGTAACCAGCTAACCCAAGCGACCCGTCTGTCCCCCTTCTGGAAACACAGCCCGGCTCCACCAATCTTATGCATGACCAGCGGCAGCCTGTTTAAGCTATTCGCATTGTATCCTCTAGTGCCTCTGAAACAGCAGGCCCGCTGTGGCCCGCAGTGGCTCATCTTTGTGGCCGAGGCTGAAGGAGCCCATCAGAAGGGTGACAAGTATACGCAGCGTCTTCTTCCGTCAGCCCACACAGGGGAGCCCTCCGGTGTGCCGCCGTCACTCCTGCAGGAAGCAGGAAGCCGAGGGTCTGTCATGGCGAGGAGGACAGTCCAGGGCACAGCGCTGGCCTTTCCCTCTGCCCCGTTTGAATATCTTAAGTACAGCGCGGCTGTGAGGGAAACAGAAACATGTCATGTGCCCGGGTGACATTTTGTTTCCAACAAGCAAATCACAAGCAAGAAGTGTGCTGTCCGCCAACAGCAACGTGACAGTTTCCTCTGCAAAGAAAACATGACACTTTCCCAAATACCAGAGGAGGCGGCTGCTGCTCCTGGGACTCCTGCCCTGTCGCGGCGCCGGAAGGTCGCGGGCTGGCTCCGGGGTTTCTGCAGCCTTGCAGCGCGGCGGTGGAGGGTCTGGATGCTAACTGCTGTCGGCGAAGGGGAGTGTGCCCCTTCATCTCTGAAAGCAGTGACAGCAGGACAGAGGTCCTACCGTGACCACGGCAACCTCTGAGTTTAGAGGCTCTGCTGCCCCGAGCCGCGGTGGGAGGAAGTGCCGTCACCCCGGTTCCCGTGTCTCTGCGCGGGCCCCAGTATGCAGGGGATGGCGATGCCACACGCACCCCACCCCGCCCCCACCCGCATTCTCATTATGGGAAAACAGTCTCATTTCCGTGGCGGCCCCGGGCCCCGCGGACCTGTGATCAGGGGTGCCCCCTCTGCCCTGCGTCCTGCTCACTGGCCCTCAGGGGGATGTGCTTTTTGGAAACCTTCTCTCCCGAACTGCTTTAGGGTGTCTTCAAGGGCCGATGGTCGTTCTGTCATTTCTACAAGGTGCGCACTGGGGGAGAGCCTCCATGGCAGACGTTGGGGGCAGGTGGGCACCCTGGCTGGGAGCCAGCCCGCTCCCTGGGAGGCCCAGGAGGATGAGGAGGCAGCCCTCACAGGACCAGGAGGCTGACGGTGAAGACTCCTCCTGCCCCTCTGCCCGGTGAGGGGCCGGGACTGTGAACCCCGATGCAAGCAGATGCCCTGTTTCCATCTGGGCTCGGCTGTGCCTCTGAAATAGAAAAGTCTTTCAACCGATTTCCTCCAGGAGTGGGGTTCCATTTTAATCAGCAGACAGGCAAGATGCTGCCGAGCCATGTCAATACACAGTTCTTGGAGCTGACGTATCACAGGCTGCTGCCCACAGCGAGGAAGGGAAAAACAGAATCCCATTCCAGGCTCGAAAGCAGAGAGCAGGACGGAGAGCGACCTGCTCCCTGCCCCCCCGACACCCCCCGACCCCCCCGGAGACCCCCCCCAAGTCCCGGCCGTGCAGCAGTCCTCCCCACACCTTCCATGGCAGGTTATAGACTTCCTGTTGCCCCTTTTATAAGCAATAAGAATTTAATAACTGAGGGCAACTCTATAGCAATATTTATATGGGTCAAGTGGCTTAAAAGTATGCAGTAAATGTAAAGTTATGAACCACATTGCCCCTTTTTAAATAATGCAGTGAGCACGCGATATTATGTTTCATATTCTGGAAAAAGGTGTTTCGGGCGCAGCTCTCGGCCCGCAGCAGACATGAACGGTTATACTGAGCCCATTACAAGCCACTGCCTGCCTAACGCGGTGTGTGATGTCACGGTCCTCATCGGGACCCCGGCCCACAGCTGGAGCGTCCCCCACGGTACCCACAAAACCTTCGCTTCCTGATGTACAACCAGCCAATTCTTCTGGTGGCGGCGACTTTCCAATCAAGGCAGGGGCTGTACGCCCCGCGAGAAGCCCGCAGGAGAAGCGGGGGCAAACACTGGGGATCCCTGCTTCCTAATGGGCTGCGGTGAGTTTGGCGACCTCACTGTTCAGCAGCTCCCACAGGTTCCCGGGCATTGGAACCACTGGGTGTGATGGCGGGAGGCCAGGCTGAGGACACACAGCACCTGCCCTGAGGCCACCTGCGGCCACGTGGGGGGGGCGGCTTCTTTGTTTGGGAGTTTCCTGCACCTCGGATTTCCCGAGGCCTCTGCCCATCTGAGTGCAGGGAGCTGCTCTGGGTCAAGTCCGCAGCCGGTTTCCCAGGAGAGACGCACTGGTGACTGAGTCCTACTCTCGGCTCTCCGTGGAGGGGCGACTCTGCCCTGACGGAGCCGTTAGGGTGGGCAGTGCCCAAGCTGCAGGGAGAACCTGACGAGGCTGTGACAGGCCCATGCAGCGCGAGGGTCTGAGCAGCGGCTCCTGCTGCCCCGCCTCCTGTCGGGGGCAGTAATGAGCATTGGGTCCCCTCCCCCCGCCCCCACCCCCCCGCCAACCGGGTCCGAAGCTGACCCACGTGGATGTGGGCACAAGGCCCTCTACCGTAGAAGCCGAAGGGTGAGGTGCGCTCACTCACCGAGAAGTGGGCTTCCACGCCAGTGTCACCAGCCCCCTCCTCACGTGGCCCTCACCTGTGCCGAGCCGGGGGGTCACCGGCACGCCGGGGTTCTCCCAAGGCCCCAGGCCGCCGCGCTCAGCCCCAGGACACCTTGGCTGCAATACAGAAATTTTTTTTTCTCGATGAAATACAAAATGTCAAATCGAGTCACAGGCTTCCCGGGGAGAGGCCTCAGACAGGCAGTCCTCAGGATGGGTGGACTTTCAGGCTGGATGGGCAGGCGCCCCCCCAGCAGGCAGCACTCGGCGGGGGCCTCCCCAGCACCCATCCGTGGCTCGCGATGGGCCCTGTCAGCTCAGGAGGTGGGCGGACCTCTCCAGGGCAGGCCCCCCATTCCCCGCTGGCAGGGCCGGCGGGCAGGTCAGTGCGGCCCAGGTGGGGGGCCCGGCTGTGTCTCGGGGGCGGCAGGTGCTGGAGCTCGAGTGCTCGCCGGCTTCACAGTCCTCGCTGGCCCAGGGTTTCCGGCTTCAGTGTTGAGAGCGGGCATCCTGTCTGTGGCCTGTGGTCGGCATCATCAGGCGTCCCCTCCAAGGTCAAGGGGAGGGGTCTGCACAGGGATCAGACACTTGGGAGATTATCAGTGGGAAGGCTGTTAGCTCTCCATCTGGCTCCCCGCGGGGCTCAGTTCTCAGCTACCCCAGGCTCCGCTCTAAGGGCAAGGGAGCTAAGCTGGGAGCCAGTGTGAGCCTGGCATCCCTAGGAAGGTGGCCGTGACGACACGGAGCCCTGAGCTCCATGTCCAGGTCTACCGCACCTGCCGCGTCCTCGTCATCAGGCACCGCTCCTGGATCACGGGGACCAGCGCGCCTCTCGGGCACAGCGCGCGGCGCCGTCCCTCCTAACTTCCCCACGGCCAAAGGGAGGCGCACAGGCAGGCAGGGAGCATGCGAGGGGCGGCCCAGCACCCAAGCAGCTTATGGAAGTGGGTGCCCACACCATGACCCCTTCCCGGTGGTTTCGCTTTTTCTCAAGTAGTTTGAGATGATTTGTTTGTTCCGAAGCAACAGCTCTTCCTAGACGTGTTTTGAAATAAGAGTTTGTAATACAGAATAAAAATCTAGTGTTTAATTTTTTAAAAGTTCCACATTTTCTCTTAGTAGGCAACGGTAGGAGAGGCTGTATTTGAACTCAGAGGGTCTCCGCAGGCAGAAGTACCCTTTGAGCTCCACCGGGCACTGTTGTGTGGAGTGGCCACGGGGAGGGAGGGGCTGATGGGGGTTTGGGGGAACACTAAGGGCACCCCAACCTGCCTCCTCAGCCAGTGTCCTGTATGTCCCCACCCCTGCGGCCTCGGGGATGGCACCCAGCATCCACACACGCCTTTCTCATCTCCGCTGCGGCCTTCATTCATTCCTTCACTCCGTCACTGTTACGGCCACATGCCGCGGTCCCTGTGCTGAACAGGGGGTGGGCCCGTGGGCCTCGCAGGGCGCCTGTGTCCTCTACCAGGCCACGGGGGCACACAGGCTGCCCCAAGAGGCCACCACAGAGGAAACTACCTTGGCTGGATAGAGGGGCCAAGTGTGGTTGTCCCGCCTTCAGTCCAGGCCTGGTTCCACTTGGCAGGGACTGGTGTCATGACCCTATTTCTACGCAGGGGACCTGGGTCACGTGTGGTTGACCTTGGGTACCCCCCACCCCCGCATCCTGTGACCGCCGCACTGAACACGTCGCCTGAACTTGTGTGGACACTTCTGAGGTCACTCCCAGGCCCCGTGGGCAGCTCCTTCTCCTGGGCTGGGCCTGGTCTGTCCTGGAACGTTGGCCGGTCATCCCCCTGCAGGGGAGCGGGGGCGGGGCCCGGTCAACACTCGGAAGGCGCTGCCGGCGACAGAGCCACCCACTGCGCTCACTGCTGCGCCTCCTCTGCCTCAGTGTGGGGCCACCTGGAGCCACCCACCACCCAAGGGCCTTGCTGGTGGACCAGCGGTGGGCAGCGCTTCCGTGGGCGCATCCTGGGGCGGCGGGGGCCTGGAGCCGCAGGACTCAGCCTTCCTCCCGACGACCTCCGCGCGTGGCCGAGAGCCGGGAGAGCGGGCTTGGGCCAGCAAGCGACGGTCACTCCGAGGGTCAGACACAGGCTTCGAAATAGCTTTCGTTCTGAGGTCCCACAGATACGCCTCTACGTGTCTCCGCTCTGCTGTTCACTGGTCATTCTTCCGTCTCTATAAGTTGGTGGGTGCTAGAATTTGTGTGTGTGGCGTGGCAAGGGACAATGAACTCGGCTTATCTCTTCCTGCCCCCAGCGTGCTGGGCAAAGGTGTCTTCCCAAGGTGTCAGAGGGGCAGCACGCAAGTCTCCGTCAGACCCGGTTCGACGGCGCTCTGCCTGCCGTCCCTCAGTCCTCAGCATGGCAGCTGACACGCGGCACGGGACGGACTTACTTGTCACAGCTCACCTCTCTGGTCACGTCTGAAGGACAGAAAATTCGACCTGTGCGAGGATAGGAGATGGGACCAGAAGATGTGGGGGCACTTTCTCTGGCATGTGATTCTACCAAAACACGCGAGTGCGAGGCCTCCACAGAGCCTCCCTTGACTCCATCTACCCAGCTCCTTCAGCTGTCCCCCCTGATGACGCAGGCGGTCAGTCTGATAGGAAGCAGGCACCAGGGACGGAGGCAGACCGGCCCCTCCCCCGGACCCCCGCCGACGGCACAGCAAGCTGCAAGGGGGACTTGAAGGCGGGCGGCTGGTCTCTTGGGGACGGTGCTTGGGGAGGGGGAGAGACTGATGACCGAGACCGGACGGCTTGTTTCCACGGAGAGGGGAAGGACTGGGGGCGGGAGCAGGCCCCACTGCGGCTGGGGAGGGGCCCCCGATGGACTGAGAGGGGCCGTTAGGGGCGGCAGGTCCCTGACCACGGAGGCGAGAGCGTGTTGCTTAAAGAGAGAGAGGTGAGCGGGGCGGGCACGGGGTGGGCACGAGGTGGGCGCGGGGTGGGTGTGGGGCGGGCACAGGGCGGGCGCGGGGCGGGCACAGGGCAGGCATGTGGCGGGCATGGGGCAGGCGTGTGGCGGGCACAGGGCAGGCACGGGGCGGGCATGGGGCGGGCACGGGACAGGCCGGGATGCCGCCTGGGAGGCTGGAACCTTCCCCGTTGCTCCTCCTCTTATTCATGTTTCTCATGGAGCCTGAAATGCGATCATTAGCAGCGCACTGACGCGCCCCTGAATCTGTTCTCCTTTACAAGGCTCCTTCCCAGCCAATTTGGAACAAACTTGCCCCATACCTGCTCTTTCCCTGATTTCACAAAATGTCATTTTTGTCCACAGGAGCCTGAAAAATGTTGAAAAGAGAGCACAAAAGAAACTCAATTTCTAGAAATGTCTTTCCACTTAATCAATAGCAACTTCACAGAGCGGGGCTGGAGGAGAGCTGAGCCCACGACGCAAGGATCCAGCAACAAGGCCGCGGGCCAGGAGCGAGGCTCTGACGCCCGGCAGGGCCCCATGCTGTCGGGGGGGGGGGGCACCCGGCGCCCCCGACCGGAGGAGACCGCGGAGGTGTCCGGGAGCCTCGGGAATCGCGCCCAGCAAAAGCTGCTCTGTCTCCTTGGACTTCGGGACAGCCGAGCAGAGACAGAAAAAGCCCCATGAGTCAAACAGGCACCCTAAGTCTGCCCATTAGTTGGTTCCAACGAGGGCTGCTGCCCGTTCTCACAGAAGGTGTGCCGGAGGCCCGGTGCGGCCCGTCTGTCCCAGGGACTTTGGGCGGTGACACTGTACTGAGGGCCGTTGAAGCCCGAGGATGACGGCACTTGGTTGTTAGCAAGCCCTTGAGAGGTGGGGGTGGCCACGCGAGACTGCTCCGTGTGTGGGCTGTAGGGGCGGTGGCCTCCTGCCTGCGTGTCCCGCTGTTGGATGGTTGGGACGCCGGCGGGAGCCCTTGGCTTCCTGGCAGGTGGGGACACACACAGAGAGACCGACGTCCCAGCCAAAGGGACCCTATCGGGTGGCGCTGCTTAACCTGGGGGCCGCCCTGCGTCCTGCTTCCTTTCCTTTCTGTTTTGAAGTCAGCCATTGGCCTAATTGACGGGCAATGTGCATTTTGAAGGAGCTCAAACAGTCTTTTTGGTATAATGATATGATTTGGAATGTCCTGAAATAAAAAATGCACCGACCCCTCGTTCTGCGGGCCCGTAAGTGCCGGCTGCCACTCCACGCCCGGCCTGCCTTCCCAGCGTCCCCTTCCTGTCACCTCCCTCGCCTCCCTCCCTCGCCCTATTATGCAGAGCCGAGCTGAGTCATTGTTTCACGCAGGGGGTGACGCGGTAATAGCTTAATAATAGTATCATCTCGCAAATAATAATATGCTGTCACCCTGTCTGCAGCACAATGTTTACAGGGACGTGGTAATGTATGATGACAGTAATTTGAATAAAAATGAATTTGTCGCTCTTGTCTCATTTGCAGTGAATTTTCACATCTTTCATGCGCAACTGCTGCCCTCTGACCCTCTCGTCGCCGAGCTGGCGGCGGGGGCGGCTGGCTTTCCAGGGAGAGGCTGGCGGAGCGCACACGCGGCTTCTGGACGATTCTCTCTTCACTGGTCCACCCAGACGAGGCGGCGGCGATGGGGCTGCCTCAGTGATGCGAACCGGAGGCGCGGGCTGGGGGCAGCCGGGGGCTGCTGCGCCCGCCAGTTTACAGACTCCCAGGGGGACGCTGCTGGCAGTGTGTGGGGGGCCCTTGGTGACACCTCAGACTTGCCGCTCTAGAGGGAAGGCCCCGGCAATCGGGCCGCTCCTGCCGGGGCACCTCCGGGGCCTCGGATGCTCCCCTCAACCCACAAAACTGAGAGAGGGCAAGCCAGACAGTTCCGTGTGAAAAGGCACATGCCGGCCCGTGGTGCCCCGGCTGCGTGCCCCCGGACGCCGATTGCAAAGACTCGCACGGGAGGCCCCTGGGTGTCCCCAGACGGCTGCCTCCCCTGGTGGAGAAAAATTAGCGTGTGAATAATTGGTCTCAGATGAGGCTGTGGGCAGATGACGTTGAGTGTGGGGAGAAGAAAGCTGTGACATCCAGCTGACACGCGTGCGGATAGAATCTGATGGAATGAGGACAACAAATTGGAATTTCCTGGGACTTAAATAGCGACAAGGAGCTGTTTCCAAAAATGGCCCGCGCTTTAGGCATGCGCAGGGGAGGGCTGGCAGAGAAGACAGCAGGCCAGGGGTACACGCGGGCTGGGGAGGCCCCCCCGGGTGGGGGCTACACTGCTCCCTGGAAACGGGGCCGCGCAGGTGCTTCCCCCCACGGGAGGCAGGTGAATGTGCTTCTGTGCAAATTGGAGGCCCGGGCAGCAAAGCTTGACCTGCGTGCTCAGGGCGGAGGTCAGAGGTCCCGGCTCGGCAAGGGGCCGCGTCGGGGGCAGGATGGAAGCTCGCGGGTGAGTCCTGGGGGCGCGTTCGGCCCGCAGCGCCCGTGCCAGGTAAGACCTTTAGACCGCGCCAGCAGAACACTCTTACGAGCCTTTGGTCACGGTGTGAAAGGAAGGCAGCTTCTTGCACTAAAAGCCGAGCGAGGGGAGTGGAGTGATACATTAACCTTAAAGGAGACTGGAAGCTTTTCAAAAACGGCCTGGACGCAGAGCTTGGCCTTGTCCTGCCCTGGGACTCAGCCAGGCCAGGTGACCCGCCAGCCCCGATTTTCTCCAGCGTGACCTCCTTGAAGGGTCTCCCAGGCGCCCCCGCCTCCCGACCCCCGGGTCACGCTATCTCTTTAAGAACGAGGGCCGTCGCTGACTATCAGGTGCACAGGAGCGCACGGTGTGACCCGGACCGCACTGTGCGCAGGTGTGAGCCGTCCCGCGTGACGGTGGCGGACGCGGTGTCACCAGGGGGACTGCCGGAAACAATCTTCACAGTGAGGGTTGCTGCGCCCCTTTGTCACGAACACCCAGGGCTGTAGAATCCCCAGCGGAGTCTGGTTTATTATCTGTTTCCGCCGGGAAACCTCACCGACACGCTGATGGTGTACGTGCTGTAATACGTCAGGGGCCGCAATTCCGGTACCCGTTTACAAATGGGAAGAAAAGGGGAAGCACTGGGTTAAGAGCGACCTCGGTCTCCTTATTGCACAGGCTTCAGCCCTCGTCATGCAATTTTGTAGAAGAAAATCACTCATATTCTTCACTCACAGACGAATATCTTGTTTTTTTCCCAGTCTTTAAAGATTCGGTTGTAAAATACAATTTTTGAAGATGCAGTATGAATGCAATCATTTTCTGTCAAAGGTTGTGTGTTTTCTTTCCTTTCTAACAAATATTAGAATTTTCTCACATCATTAACTTCTTGTAAACATTGCCGTTGGTGGCTTCATACCATTCCGCTGATTAGATATTCAAAATTTATGAATCCATTCCCCTATGGTTAAACAGTTAGGCTGCTTCCAAACTTGCGCTTTTATAAATAACTCTGCAAGGAAGAAATCTGGGCATAAACCTTTTTCTAAATTTTAGATTATTTCCATAGGACAGATTCCCAGAAATGGAATTGTTAGGTCAATGGGAAAAACTACATCACAAGTCTACAGGTATATACTGCCAACATGCTTTTGAAAAAGGACACACGCTCACACCCAGCCTTGTAAGAATATGACCTAATATCCTCTTGTAACTGAAATGTTGATTTTTCCTCTCCTCTGCATCCTGATAGTTAGAAATGTTTCCTTTTCACCGCTGCACTTGTTTGAGAAGTTAGCTCATGCTTTATTTTCATCACGTAGATGGCAAAGAACTCCACTCCACTGTATTTTTTACTGTTCTGTTTTAAGACAAAGTCCGAGCACAGACAGGTCATAAGCACAGCACCAAGAACTCCCTCGTATCCTCTCCTTGAGTTTCAGGTTCTCCTTGAATGGGATCCTTTAGGGCCAGCGGTCTGGGCTGGGCCCGCGGCCTCCTGGGGTCATGCCTGCTCCGGCTCTCGACCCCTGCCTTCATTTCTGTCTGTCATGACCTTGACCGTCATTTTGCAGAGCAGCCGACAATGCGAGTTTCTTCAGTGGTCTCCTGTGACCAGACGTGCCAGAACGGCACGTAAGCAGTGCCATGTCCTTGTGCCCAGTGCACACGTCAATACGTGTCCTTGTCCTGGTGTTCGCTTTGGAGCCGGCTCCAGGCAGTGGCCGCGGTCTCCCCTCTGCACAAGGACGCCCTGCCCCGTCATCACAGACAGGTGCCTGCGAACAGATACACGGGACCATGCAGGACGCCAGTCCTCATCCTGCTCTTACGGACTCAGCGTCCACACCGGCTTCTTGCCTAAGTGAGTTACTGGCGTTTCCCGAATGCTGACCTCCCACCGGCGCCGCTGCTGCCACGCGGATCCATTGGCAGTCAGACGTAAGGAACTGTTTTCCTTCCTATTTCTGCGTTTGCTTTTTTGTTGATGGCAGTGCGGGGTCGTCGACCCGTCTCATCCCATGAATGAGGATCCAAGTCTAGTATTATTTGCTTAGTTCGCGGCTCCAGTTCTCTGAGGTTTGAACCCCCTGCAGGGGTTCCTTGGACCTCTAGACACACTCTCACCGTTTTGCAAGCTCTTCTCTATTTTCCGACACCCAGAACATTCTGGGGTAACCTTGGTTCTTCTCCGGCCCAGCCCTGGAGTCAGCCGTTTCTTCCAGAAGCCTGGGGTCCTTTTAGCAGAGACCGGAGTTTAGGAACCAAGACCTGGAGCCAGCTGTGCTCACCATCACTGGGGCACCGCGCGCCCGCCCTCTTGGGGGCCAGAGCCAGGAAACACGCGGGCGCGCGCAGGCATGTGCAATGCCATGTGTGTTTCTGTGTACATACCTGTCTGCAACTCTCTTCACACCAACTCCAGTCCAGCCTCAAGTTTCACCCTAAGCCCCCTCTTTTCTTTATGTTTGGGTCCCAAAACCCGGATATTTTGCAACCTCCATGTCTCCATTCTTTTGATCACTTTTAGCTAGTGGTGCTTAAGTGTATATTACAGTATTAGAGACGGGCTTAGCGAGAGTTTCATACTATGGACAGACCTGTTAGCACAGAAACATCATGCGGGGCGCCGTCTTGGAAGCGTGGGGTGATTGGGTATTTGGGGGGCTAGTTAGCGCTCACTCTAATCCCCTTGTTTCTAAAGGAGATAGATACTAAACAGGGACCATCTGGTAATGCATTCTGTACCCCTTAATTATAATGTTTTGAGTGGCACCTAAATAAATTTCATTTACAAGCACGTGAGTGCTTGTCAAAACTCTGTTGATAATTTTATTATTGTAATATACTTTCTTGCTTAATTATTCAGTTCCAGTGAAATCAGGAATATTAATTTTTATGGAAATTACCTGCGTGAACAAAGCTAAACCACAAACCTGTTTCTATTTGTGTATAAATATTTAGAAATGTATTTTAACACATCCACCCCAAACCCGTCCCAATGGATTCCCGTGGGCCGTTCAGAATGTCTGCTTCTCTTGACGTCTTCACTGGCAAACAGAACGGGGTCGAAGCATTTCCTGATGATTTGGGAGTTTGCCAGAACGTCTTCGGAGGTGGAACCCCACTTCTCTGCTCGGTCGTTACAAACGGCCCCTGGAATCAGCTCACTGGCTCCGTCCAGCATCCAGATGCTTCTGCCGTGGTGACCTTGGGGTTTTCCCTCGAATGCCCTTGAGGGCTGGAGGACAGTCCGTGCCTGGGGTTCTGCGTTCCATGATTGTACCGCCGCAGGCACGGGAGTGGCATTAACTGTGGGCTTGTGTGACGGATGCTCCGTTTCCGTCAGCGGTTCACGGTTGCCAGCCGCTGTTAGCGCCTCAGCCCTGGCCACAGCTGTCTGTGCGTCCACAGACAGAGCCCTGTTTCGCCCCAGCCACAGACAAAATGCTGCCCCTGCGAGGCCGCGTGGGCAGCCTGTAACATGGCCGCCTCTCCCTCCCGTGGCATTGGAACCCCAGAAAAGGCAGTGAGCGCTGGTGGTGTCAGTCCCCCCCGGACAGTGGCTTCGTGGAGGGGCTCAGGCGTGTGCGCAGTAGAGGTGTCTTTAGGGCCCCACTAGAAACCAGAGCTGAGAATACATGTGCATGTGGTGGGTGTGTGCATGCACACACAGGCACACTGCACACATGCGCATGCATGCATGTGCGCACACACACAGTCCTGGCACTGGGCAGGCACCCTAGGGAAAGCCTTAGGGCCTGCCGTTGCCCTCTCCTCTTGGCCCTTCACCCGTGTGGTTCTGGGTCCCCTGTGCCTTGAGGCTGCTGGAGGACACAAGGGGACCGAGGGAGGGGGATGGGCCCAGAGGCCGTGGCAGTGGCCGAAGGAGCAGACGGGAACTCGGACTTTGCCCATCGCCGGCAATGTGGGAGCAGGGCTGTCTTCCCGGGCTGCTGGGGCAAAGCCACCTGCCACCCCCTGGCTTTTGCCTGCTTTTCAACACAGGCAGGGGCCCCAGTGGACCCCTCAGAGCTGTCAGCGGAGGCACAACCCGTGGGAGCTTGCGCTGGAGTGAGCTTGGAGGCGGGGTGGCTGCGGGGAGCCTGGGACCCCGACCCGCCTCGGTGGCTCCTGGCTGTGCTGCATGCTGCAGGCAGTGTCCCCGGGGACCGCTGGCCTGATGCGGCAAAGCCAGTCGGAGCCACTGCTGCTGCAGCTGAGGCTCTCCCGGCACCTCAGAGATTAAAGGAAAATTCCTATTTTAAAAATAAAACCACGCTGTGTTTTGCACCTTTTGACACTTATTAACTTAGGTCATTAAAAAGGAGGCTAATTAAAAATGAAGTAAAACAAAAGAGTCACTTGTCTAGTGTGCAGCCTGCTCTTCCTGTGTCCCCAGCCCCCAGGACAGGCACCCTCTCCCTCTCCCACCCTGCCGTTGGAGCCAGGCTCTGCTCCGGCCGGGGGCTGCCTCATTACACACCTCATAAAGGAGAGGAGTCATTGTCCCCCAAATTAGCCAAGGCTGGAATTTACATGCCCTGGAAACCTGGGTTCCCTCATGGTCCTCAGAGACGCGCACCAGCTGCAATTAAACTCAGTGAGGTTCAGTAAATGCTCGGGACTTCGTTACGGCATTTCTGAGCAGACCCTGTCCCGCTAAGTGACGTTTTATAGTCACGGACCAGAGGGTGGCTCCGTCCCGCAGCTGCAGGCCTGGCCCACGCAAGGGACAAAGGGGCCTCCTCGTGTTTCAGGATAGAAAAATCAGACCTCACCCTGAAAAAGGGGGTCATGTTCAAGCAGCTCCTCTCCTCCGGGTGAGGGCAATGCCGTGGAAGACCAGGAGCACCCCACCTTCCGACCTGGCCTTGCTCTAAGAAACTTTCTGGAGACAGGCAGGGTGAGCCCTGGACATCCACATTTGCTGTCCTGCCAACAGCTGAGCTGCTAGCGGTCCCCGTGGTTTTGCAGGTGCGGCTCCGGCCCCGGGCATGCCCCCACCCCCGAGCAGACAGGGCGGCTCAGCTCTGGCCCGTCTGCAGTGTGCCCGGTGCCTTTTCAGCAAGCACTGCCTGGTTTGGGGAGGGTTCCAGCATCCGGCAGGTCTCCCCCTGCTCCCTACTTCAGAGGTGTGTCTGATAGTGTTCTGGAGGCTCTGGGGAAGGCACCTCTTGGCCCGGAGAGGAGAGCCATGGGTGGCACTTTTCCAGATGCTCCCAGGACCCAGCGGGGGCAGAAGGGCTGAGGCAATCGCCGAGGGCGACTCCCTGGGAAATTCAATATCCAGATGCCATCAGGAAACCCAGTGTGCATCGTTACATCCAAAATAAACCAGTGGCAGCCTGGCAGTGCCAGGCAGCGGCCCTGCAGGTGGATGAGGAGCTGCCCCCCCGCCTGGGGCCGCGGCCTCCGTGCCAATGACTAGTCCCGGCTCCCAGGCGCCAGAGGAGCAGCACCGGCACCAGGCCGTCCCCAGTCCCCAGCTCGGCAGCCCCACACCCCGGAACGCGGTGTGCCGTGGATGCGGGAGCTCACGTTGGTGGCAGACAAAGCAACTGTTGCTGGCAACTCTTATTTTGAGCTGAAATCTGGCTGCCACCACCCTAGCCCGCAAGAAGCCACCACTTCCAGCCACTTATTTTTGGGTTCAGGAGAATAATGAACACATCAGGGCAGGTTGCATCCTGCCAGGGGCACGTTTATGACATTATCGCTTTCCAGACGGCTCACGCCCTTCCAGGGGAGCGGCATCCATGACTTCTTGGCCGAAGCAGGCCGCTGAGGCAGCGGCACTTTATGGCTGTTGGTGAATATTCATGTCGATGGAATGTAATAATAAATACAGTGACGGTAGTCTCGTTGCCGAAACGTTCGGGGACGGGGCCTGCCAGCGGGCTGCGGCCCGAAGATGGCCCCTCCTCGCGCTTCCTCTGCGCAGCCTTCGCGCACGCAGAGGCCGCGTTCCGTTGGAAGCTGTAAACGCGCGACAGCGGGATCTTCCTCGCCGAGACCCCATTAGGCTCGGTCCCCTCACACTGCGGGGACGGCGCCACCTCTTACAGGTGGCTGAGGCAGGGCGGCAGGCCCCCGAAGTCTCAAGTCACAGCCATCATATTCAACTCCCAAATTGTCAGAGAAGGGGGATGGCACCGGATTTGTCTTCGGTTGTTGGGCCAAACTGGGGCACAGATGGGATAATGACTTTTACAAACAGCATTTTGATGAGAGGAGGGGAGAAGGAATGATATGTAAAACGCACAAAGGCTGCATAAACACACGGGTGCCTGCAGCTGGAACAAACTAAAAAGATGTTTAATAATTTAGAACCAAGCAGGCAGGGCGTGTGCAGCTGTTGTGTGCAAGGGACCATGAAAGTCTTCCATTTGACAGCTGGCCCCATCTTTCCCCAGTTGCTCTGCGGAGGAGAGAAGGCAGATCTGGGATTAGCCAATCCCTGCTCCCCTCGCCCATCTGCCACCAAGACCCCCGGCTCCGCCGCCCTCTCCCAGGCAGCAGGGGAAGACGGCCAGCCTTCCCCAGCATATGCGTGCGGCGCGATTAGCCGTCAGGCCCGCGCTCCCAGGATCTGTTGACTGCGCCCGCCCGTACGCGCTGCTGTCGTTTTTGCTGGAGGGCACACTTTGCATTTCACACATTTGCAGAAATACAAAATGCTGCTGGATGCAAACAATTCAGGGCCTAATTGGCTGAATTACTTCGATGTTACCTTGTGTCTCCCACCTGATTAACATAGCTCAGCTGGGGAAGGAGGAGAGAGAGGGATTCGGAGGGCAGGTGAAGCCGTGTTTGCCCAGGAAAGCCAGATCCTTAGCGAAGTCCCAGCTGAGCGCGCCCGTGCCAAGCGGAGAGCTGAGCGCAGGAGGGGCCGGGCCGGCTGCATTCTTCCACAGGACGCGGGGAGGATGCGGCTCGGCGGAGAAACAAAACTGTTTCGGAGCACAGAGGAGGCGGGCGGTCGGGGAGGAGCGGGGACCGCGGCCCTTTTGTGAGATGTCCAGGTTGCGTCCCTGTGCTGTCCCCCAGGTGGGCACGGCACCAGGCAGCCGGCGGGCCTGCCAGAGCCCGTGCCAGGAGCGCACGGCTGCCACAGAAGCCAGCCCCGCAGAGTTGGCTTGCCTGGCGGCGCTGCCCGCTGCCCCGTCCCACCCCCGCCGCGCGCCCCCACCCCCGCCGCGCGCCCCCACCCCCGCCACGCGCCCCACCCCCGCCGCGCGCCCCACCCCCGCCGCGCGCCCCCACCCCCGCCGCGCGCCCCCCACCCCCGCCGCGCGCCCCCCACCCCCGCCGCAGTGTCGAAGACGCTCGGCTAGATTTAAAAACAGGACGTTCTTCCAGACTGTTTGGCTTCTTTAAAAACTGAAGACACTGCTCATGCCAACCCCATGTTAGTATCAGAGTGACAAAAACCGCCGATTAGAGAATATTCTGCAATTGCCTATTTTTATTGATGAGCCTGATTTGCATTTTTTTTTTTTTTTTTTTTTGTATTTAAAAGAACCCTGGGAGCTTGGGCAGCATGTACAAATGATGAAACTGAAATAGGTTTTTTTCTTCCCAAAGACACCCACTCTGCGATGAATAGCAGTGTTTGCTTTCCTTTCAATAAATTATCTCGTATCATGGACGTTTCCCTCCAGACCCGCTCGGAGAAATAGGGTGCTCATCACGCTGCCCGCCGCGTCTGTCTGCCCGGACAGGGGCGCTTCAGGAACGGACGGAAGCCATTTTCCAGCCAGTATTTTAAGTCCTTTTTTACTTACTGTGAACAGTCCAGACAAAGTCTCATCTTCATTCTAAGCAGCTGCCGCCCTGGGCCGAGTCCACTGAATTTTTCCTGGATGTGACCTTGTCCTCATGACCTCCATGGGCTGTTTCCCGGGCGCACGCCCACCAGGTGCCCACCCCGGTGGCCTTCGAGTAGCTGCCGACTTGTGCGCCCTTAGCCAGGAGTCTGGACAAACTTCATGAATTTGTCACCTGTGAAGGACCTGGTAATGACCCACGCGCCACGCTCTGAATGCCTTTGTCGGTCTTTAGGAGGAAGAACTCCTGTTCCCAGCTTTCAGCTTCATGCCTTCTGGACTCAAATGGCCCAAAGCAGAGCCGAGCGCAGCCTCTGGAACAGCCTGTGGGTCAAGAGGGCGCCCGCCCAGACAGAAGAGCTGGCTTCCCGAGGGCAGACGCACCTGGGGTGCATTTCAGAACGTGGGTGTGCAGGAGGGACCGGGCCACGTTTGCCTCTGCACCTCCCAGGAACAGGGAGTTAGCTGAGCGCTGGGCTGAGGACCTGCAGTGTAGGAGTGGGAGACAGGGGCGTCGGGGACACGAGCCCCCCTCCTGTATCTGTACCAGGAGCGCCGGGAGCAGTGGAGGACGCATACCCACCTCGCTGACACCGGGGTCACTCCCAGTCAGAGACTTACAAGCAAGGGTCTCCGAGCTGCGGCACGGGCCCTGCGGGAGTGCGTGCTAAGGCTGACCGGACAGTCGGCACCAGGCCCCGCCCGCTCCTGGGCACACAGTGTTTCTTCTAGACGGCTCTGGTTCCAACTGCTCTGTCTGCGCCTCACCTCCTGGCCACGTGCCCCTGGAACCAGGACGTACCATTCCTGTGTCAAATCATGTTTTCGTGTCACAGAGACCCACAGGGCAGGCAGGGCCAGGAAGGGCCGGGGCCTCGGGCGCCTCCTCTCTGGGCAGAGCAGGTGGGGAGTCACTTTCTGATCAGCCTGGGGCTCCTTCGGGGAATTCTTTTGCCGGACTTTGGGAAGTTTGCGTGCGGGACATACAGCAGCGTATTCACCATGGGGGGAAATTCTACTGGAAGGACAGAAATCTCCGTCGCAGCTGGGAGCACCCCGTGGGCCGGCCCTAAATCTGTGCAGGGTGCATGGTGAATGCAGAGGCCAGATCCTGGGATCCTCTTACCTTTCATACCAGAGTCTTTCCTAGAAGAGTGCCCCCTCCCCCCCAGCCCCTCCCCCTCCCCCGCCGGCAGCAGGCTGTGCTTTAGTCCCGCCTCCTCAGCTCCAGGAGCAAAGCTGAGGTTTCAGAACAAAATCAAGGGCCTGGAGTAAAGGCTGGGGCTGCTCATCCTGGGCTTGCTCCCTGCTGCTGCCTTTTCCTCCCAAGATAAGCACGTTAAAGGGTGGGGGGGGCATGTCGGGCAGGGGGGCCCCGATGAGGTGCAGGCTGTAGAGACTGCCAAGGGGGTCCTCGCCCACTCCTGAGCTCCCCACACCCCAGACCAGCGGACACCATTCTGAAAAGAAGGGGTCTGGCTGTGCCTTCATTCTATAAAAATGCCAAGTTATTAAAAAAAAAAAAAAAAAGACACAAGCACGTTCCAAAGAGAAGTTCAAGAGAAGAGAAGGAGAAGGGGAGGAACAGAGGACTTGAATTTGTCGTACGAGGAGGAAGATTAGCGCGAAGCCAGGACGTCCATCTGGCTTCAGTTCCACAGGCCGGTGTCCCTTCAGCCTCTGACACGTTTGTTCGAGACCAGTTTATTTCCCCTCTCACACGTGTGCGATACATGTGCACATTGATTGACATAGGTACGAAGGCGGTTATTGGGTGCACAGTGCTCCCCTGAGTTCTTTCAGTTAGTGGGTGTGACGTTCGGGTGCAGACGGCCCTCAGGCCCCCAAAGCTGTCACCTCCACGCGTGACCAAAAGCGTTTGTGCTGTTGAGCGCTACGGTGCATGGGGTCACCGCAACACTTGTCGTTTTCTTTGGAAAAGTCCCCGTATTTCACTCCTGTGGTGACCTTCCACTTGACCCTTCTAAAGGCTCCAGACGTTGGGGTCTGGCTTCCTAAGTGTGCTCCTCTGCAGATGTCCTTGGGAAGGCCAAGGGGCGGGCACCCCACCCCACCTCCAGCCGTGGGGACACAGGCCGGGCTGCGCCGTGTGCCTGGCCAGCACCCGGTCAGAACTGCGTCTGGGAGGACCCAGCTCTGCTCCCCCAGGAGTGGGCACAGCTCCCCAGGGTCTCTCCCTGCCCACGAGAGGTGGCCTGGTGCTGGCTTTGGGATGGGTGAGAGTGTCCACAAAGGGGGGGCTGCTGCAGGGTGGGAATGCGCGGCCGGATTCCAGGCACTTTCTTGTTTGCTTTTGGGGTGTCTGTGCCATTCTGTCGCCTCCCCAGGCCGGTGATGGTCCCCACCTGTCCCCTCCTTACCCCTTTGCCTCCTGGGCCTCCAGGTCAGGCTCCTCTTTACCTCCTTCCAATTACTGTCACAGCATCTAACGCGCGAGCCCTGCTGGCGCAGAGCGGTCTGCACCCTCGGGGAGCTCTCTGAGAATGTCACAGGGACCACCATCTGCCACCCCGACAGGGCAGGGAGTGGGGGCGGGGTGCCTGTTCACCTCCCCTGCAGCTGCTGGGTCTGCGCCCTACGTCCGTCGTCTGCCAGCGCACTGCTGGGTCCCTCCCTGCTCCCCCCACATGCCCCTCTTGGCAGGAGGAAGCCCATGTGGTCCAGGGGAGCTGTCACCCTGAGCAGCAGGAGGGTTGGGGCAGAGCATGGCCCGCTCCTGACTTCTGGGCCGGCCAGCGCCCCGGGGCTCTGGGGTCCCGTGGGCCCCCCCGGCACCGAACACTGGAGAAGGCAAACAGGTATTTCAGGCTGGGGTGCGAGAGAGACGGAGGAGAAAGGAGGCATTTGCTGAGGAAGTACGAGATGAGATGGGGAATTAATGAGGTGGAGACACGGGAAGGGGGTTCCAGATGGCTGGGGGGTGTCTGTGCCGCAGAGGTGAGAGGAGGTGGAGCGGGGCCGCGGCGGGGACCGAGGCCTGGCAGGGCTCCTCTGTGGCCGGAGAAGTGGCCTGCGGGTCCCCGGGGAGAAGGCGTGGAGCTCAGAAAGCCAGGACACCGCGGCGGGGCAGCTGCGTGGCACCGCGTTTACTGCGTTCAGCCCGGAGGGAAGAGCGGCAGCCTCGGGCACCGCGTGGCACCGCGTGGCGCGTGGCGGCCGCCCGGCAGCTGGAGTTGCAGCGGCGGCCGCAAGTCTAACAGAAACCTGACAGTGACCTTGGCCCCCTCCAGCCCCGCAGTCGCCTCTGGGCCTAGACTTGCTGCGCTCGAGATGGGAGCAGCACGCAGGGGTGTCTCTGCACCCTGTCACGAAGAGGACAGTGTCGCTTTTCTCTCGGGCCCCTTTCCTGCACCTGGGTTCACATTTGAAATATGAAAATATGAGCGGGAGCGACCTGTTTCCGAGGGCAGATGATGGCGCTCTGGGATCTCAGCGGGGCTGGCTCCCTCTGAGCCCACGGGCGGCTGGGGGGAGGGGGGAGAGCACGCAGCCTTCCCGTCCCACGCCCCTGGTGTGCCCTGGACACTCCCAAGTTCAGACGCAGCCCGGTCCACGCTGGGCACCTCGCTTCTGGGAGCCGCTTTCTAGAACAGGGAGCAGGCATTTCATAAAGCCGAGTCCCTGCCCGGGGCTTCTTTTGCGACCTTCTGACTGACTCACAGACCGCGGGGAGCGTGGGCAAGGCCTGCCAAGCAGGGCGGCTTCTGTGGAACTCCTGTTCCTCTAGTGTTTTAATTGTTTACTGATGCTAATCGTTCTCTCAGCAATAGGGACCCGGTCTCCACGAATCCCGTAAAGCGCCTGAAGAGAAGCCGCTGGGAGAGAAGCCGGCCTGGGTTTCGTCAGCCAAGGGAGCCGGGTTATGGGTTCTTTCTGGTGCTGTAGAAGATTCTAAAAAGAAGGAAAAAAAAAGAGACAGACCTCTAAATTTTCACGACACGTTCCCTCCTCCCGTGCCATGTTTACTTATAAATGAAAGAGCGTGGTGTTGCGTCTGCACGTATTTATGTTCTCTATGTAAATACGTTTTATATGCACGTGTGCAAATTCATATAAAGAGGGAGAGAACGAGCCGGTGCTAGGGGTGCATTAAAAAAATTCCCCAATGCTTCCTGCATGTCATATATAACAGTTACATTTTTTTCCCAGGGTTTGGAGGGGGAAAAGAGCGAGAGAGAAAATGAAATCCAGATTTGTAATTCCTAACAGGAGAAATGTGATCCTTTTCAATGTTTAAGTAATATTTCCTGTAAAACCTATGAGGCCATCTGCAAAGCTGTTTCCAGACACGTCCTGAAGTGGCAAGGGCGAGGCGAGGAGACTGCCAGCCGGCAGAGGCTTCGGGAAGCCGGCACCGGCGCTGGCAAAGGGCCTCGGCTCCTGCCCGCTTCATAATCATTTAATTTACCCCCGTTTTACCGATGGGGAAGGGGCCCGAGAGAGCCAGCAGGCGCATCCAGGGCAGGCTCACTAGCTCCTCTATAGGGAGGGGGAAGGGGACGCCCGGAGGGGCAAATCGGGTGGCATTTCATCCTTAAGGGACTCCAGACTAAGACCCTATGGGGATGGGTCCCCGAAACCACAGAACCAAGGAACACTGTTAGGCTACCTGATGTGCCCACTGGAACTTTCTGGCTCTTTGAGCCCGTTATAAAATTCTGTTTTATTGCTGATCTCCAGGACTACCCCAGGCTCTCATGTTAGTAACACATTACGGCCCTGGTTTAATAATCACTCTGTAAAAGGTCCTATGTTTCCAAAACCTCAGCGTGTCTGAATAGTCAGAAAATATACACCTCTCCTCTAGGAATTTCTGTTGAGTTTTGATTATTTTTCAGGGTATGGATCGATATTGCCTACATCCAATTCTAATTTTTATACCAGCACGGATTAATTCCTTTCCTAGAGAGTTCGATTTTCCTGTTGCTGTAAAATGGCTTTAAGTGACTGTCGTCTTCTGCAGGTCATAGCAATGCATCCGTTCCGTGTGTTTTTTTCCTCCCAAGGTCTTGTGTAAAGTTTTGTCAGGCCTGATACGGCACCAGTCAGCAGCTGGCTGTGATTTACTTTTTAATGAACAGCGGGGTGTGATTTGGGTCACACATTTAAATTTTTAAAATACAACCTCAGCCATAAGTGCTGTTGAAAATATCCTCCCACGTGGACAGAGCGACAACAGCAAAATCGTTGATTCTCTACTGGGCTCCTTATTTGAAAATGTAGTATAAATAACACGACTTTTTCTGAAAATGCTTTTCTTCAAGACAGCTCAGTGCAGCCGACTTCCCTTGTTTACGTATTTTTCCCTTTGCTCCTCGCCCCTCTGTTTGGCCTCCTCTCTGAATTCTGGGTACGTTTTCTCCTCTGCTCCCACAGTTCGTGTGAGCCTGAGCCTCCAAGTTGAATGTCAGCACAGCTTTGCGTGAATTCCTGGCAGGGCCGGGGGTACACGCTTCCTGGCAGCAGCGCCCTTTTTCCTCCCCTCCACGCTGGTGGGCACATCGGGCTCGATCAGCTGCCGCCGCCGCGTGTCTGAGCGGCCGCAGCACGTTTTAACCTCTGTCCAGCTGAGAAGTATGACCGTCGGAAGGCTCTGTGCTGATAGAAACTCGGTGCCCATGTCCTGGCTGGCTCCCGACAGGGGCAGTTGTCTCGCACTTGCTGGCAGCAGAAACTGCGACCCTTGACCGCTCTGATAGGTGCCCCCTGACGTCTCTCCAAGTGGATGCCCAGTGTCAGGCTTCAGACGCACAGAAGAAACGCCTTCTCACCTGGCCCAGCCAGGTCCACACGCGCCCTCGGAGCGGGGCCTGGCCGCCACCACTCCCAGCTGCGCACAGGCACCACGGGGCGCAGGAGAGGGGAGAAGCGCCGGGGGGCCCGAGGGACAGACTGGCTCCTTTTTGTGAACCTGCACTTATTTCCCAGACTCACTGGCAAACAGCCTAGTTGGGGGCAGAGCCCACCCCCGCCGCCCGGCTTCCCTTTGGAAAGGGCGGGTGTCGGCCAGCAATTGTCAGATAAGAAAACCGCAGCTCAGGGCTCCGCCGCTGTGCCGCTGAATCATGCTCCCTCCCTGCCGATGATCCCGGGGCACTATTAGTGGGGACAGTAACTGGGCTTTTTCAAGGCTCCTCACAGCTACGAAAAATGGAAATTCACCCCGGGACACGGGAGCCTATGGCCTGTCCCCTCAGGGTCCGGGAACCTTTTCCTCCGGCCCTCTGGCCATCAGCACCTTGGAGGGGGGTGGAGGTGGGGTGCATTCCTGAGCCCCTCTTTTTTCCCCTTCAGAATACGATTCAAAACACAGTCCTTCTGCATTGGATGAAAGCTGTTCCTGAAATGGCATAAAAAGAGCTTTTTTTTTGGTCCCAGAACCGTGAAGTCTGGAAGTCATTTTGTTTTCATTTCGTCCTTCCTCGTTCAAGACACAGGGAAATCGTGTGGATACCGATGGGCAGGATTTCCCTCCATGGGCGGGGCTGCTGTTGCTGCTCCCGGCCGGGGTCCCAATGACCCGGCCTGAAGGGGCACCCAGGGGTGCTTCCTGGCAGGGTGGGCCAGTGGACTCAAGCAAATTGCTCTGCTCACCTCGGCCTCATTCCTGCTGTGTTTTCATGTACGAAGAATCATCTTCAGGAAAACCATCGGGAGAATTAAAACTCAGGGTTCACTTCCCTCCCTTTTACAGAACATGTATGCAAAGCTGGGAATGCTCCTTCCTGTTTGCTTTGCCTAAGTGTCTTGCTTTGGGTCAGAATGAGAAAAATCCAACAGCAATCTGGCTTTGGTTTCTTGGATGTCATTACATTTGTCCTTGCGGAAACAGTCAAATGGGACATTTGGTTGGAGGTTTGCTAAGAGGGTCCATTTTTACCTCCCACATCAGACTGGGCGGGGGGGCGTCCTCCCAAGAATGGTGGGCACCGCTGCCTGGCGTCCTGGCGTGGCCACGTGAGCTGGGCCTGTCCCAGCTCATGTTAAGCAAGGTCAAGCCACAGTTTTAAGTCAGGTGCAGGGTAAACAAATAGAAATGTTAAATATGGTGATTTATGGCTGGCTTTCATTAAGTTCTTCCTTAGGAGGCGAGCGTTTAATGGGGCACTGGGGACCCCCCGAGTGGGTCAGAGGTGGTTCTGAAACGAGACACGTTATAGCCATTTTCTCACGTCCAGCTTCGCGAAGCAGAGCCCAACAGAGAAGTCTGCTTCACTTGGAAAATGTCATCTGATTCCACGGTGGCCCTTCCCGGGCAGGGAGGGTCAGGTGCGCCGGAAGCTGAGACAGGTCATGCAGGTGCTGGACGGGACATGGACGCGGCGGCCTTGGGTGTGTGCCGGCCCAGCTGCCTCGTGGGAACTTGGTGGGCACTAATACATTGATTGCGTCTTTATTTGCAGACTTTCCTCCTTCGCTTTCACGGCCCGTTGCTTCCCAAGCAGAGTTAAACTGAGTCTCCACGAAGCCGGCGTGGAGACCCGGCCTCAGCCGGGAGCTGGGAGCAGGCAGGAGGAAGAGCTGGCTGTGGGGGCTTGGCCATGTCACCTGCCAGGTGGCTGCAGTCCGGGGGCACCAGCTGGGCACGTGGAGGAGGCATCACTGAGCACTTCTGCTTCTGTGGTCCTGCCGGGCGGCGCTGTCTGAGACGGCCCCGCCCTTCCTCCCTTCAGACCCTCAGCCGGGTCCTCGAGGTTGGAAGCCTTTGTGTGCCCCACGCTGGCCCTGGGCTGCTTCTTCCTCCAGGGGCCTGCGGAGCTCCCGGATCCCTGCGCACCCTCCCCCACCTGCCTCTACCTCTCCCTTTGGGATGGGTGTCCCCTCAACTACCTTCCCTCCCTCCCCTGCCCAGGACAACTCTGGAAGGAGAAAGCTGAGGCCTCCGAAGGGTGGGGGGTGGCCAGGGGCGGAGGGGAGGGAGGAACGGGGCGTTACTTGTTCATGGGACCGGCTCTGCTCGGGGTGGTGAAGTTCTGGAAATGGCTGTGACGCTTGCGCAACATTGTGAAGGTCATTAGTACCGGGCATTGTACGCTGAAAATGGTTAAAAGAGCAAATTCCATGCTCTGTGTATTTTACTCAATTAAAATAAATGCAAAACAAAAGTCATGTCCAGGATGAGCTCTGAGGTACTGATTTCGTGGGTGTGCCCCCAGCCTGCTGTAAGGGAGCCCCTTCCTGGATTACAGCCACACCCCAGTCTCGGAGCCAGCTGGCCTCTCCACAGTCAGCCAGTGCCCACTTGGGGCCCCTGAACCCCATCCTGGGGAGGCCTGGGTTCGATCACAGGAGCTGGCCCGGCGGGGTCCATGAAGCTGCCGTTTTCAAGGACAGCATTGGGGGAAAGAGTCCTGGCCCAGACGGGGAGCCTGCCGTTCTCGGGCAGAGGGGTTCCGTCACAGCGGGGCCTGAAAATCTCTGTGGTGCACCGCGTTTACCTAGATTTTGGTCTCATTGTTCCTTTAGTAGGAAAAACCAATGAGAACTCAGGCAACCCTGGATTTTTCTGGAGTCCCAGGGAAATATGCGTTTGCAGTCAGATGGGTAACACACCGAGGGAGGGCAAGACCCCGGGTCTCCTCGCTCTGGTCACACTAGGTTTTGTTCGCCCCCTTTTTCTCCCAGCTGTGTGGCTTCCCTCCAGCCCAGCCGGCTGCACGCTTATGAAAGGCCGCTGTGCGGGCTCGGAGCTGAGGCGGCCCCAGATAGGCTTATGCTGGCAGATTGCAAAATCCTAAGAAATGCAAATTTCACTTCCAGTTCCCATCATGGAGTTAAGTGGGGGGGGGGGGGGTGCGGGGGGGCTACTAGATATTTGAATAAAGAAATCTGGACTCACCCCATAACTGAGCAAAGTCGGAAAACCTGGCATGAGATTAGGTCGCCCTAATTAAAACGACTAATGGGGAGCTAAACGACTTAACATCTAGCCATACCTATTTTTTTTTAAAGTAGTTTGCCCTCTGGATTCCTGGTCCAGAAGCTCGTGTTTGGAATTGTTTTTGGTCCCACAAGTCAGCTCGCCTCTCCAATGAGATTAAAATCTGTGGGTTTCGTAAAGTTTACATACATATTTCACACGAATCCATCCTTAATTAGGTTATAACGCTATAAAGGACCGTGCCGTGTTCTCTTTCCCCAAATTAGACCTGAGCCCCACAAACAAATTAATCTGTGTCTCAGGGTTTTGACTGGGCCTCTTGGCACAGTCCCCCCTCTGGAGGGCTCCTGACCCTCTGGATTTCACATGCCGGAGGGTAAAAAGCAATTATAAAAGCATGGCTCCCCCAGATCCACGTTCCCTCTGCCCTGTCTCTGTTTTATTGATGGGAGATTGAAGGAAGATTCAAATCAGCCAGCCTTCAATTCCTCACCAGCAGCAGAATGCAGAAATCATTAGCGTTTCCTGCGTAAAAGACTTCGCCCTGCCTTATTATTCTACCCCGCTCGCTCGTATGACTCAGAAGAGTCATGCTGAATATTTATTTCTCATTTTCAGCACTGGTAAATATGATATCGTTTTGTTCCCCATCTTCTTTTTATTTTGCAAATTTTATCGCAATTAATTAAGGCAGTGCAGTTATTAGCGGCGTCTCCCCAGTTTTCCCCGCCTGCATCTCAGACGATACCGCCCGTCAGGACGGCGCTGCGGAGATTGCTCACAGCCGGAGTGTGTCTGAATTACAAGATCAGTTCTAGGTGAATAGGAACTTGTCCTCGGTGGAGAAATCTTTTATTGCGACAGGACACTCGATTGCACAGCTCGCCTTGTATCTCACACCTAATTTTATTTAATTACTCCCCCCTCCTCCAAAAAAAAGGGAAGAAACTTGGTATCCAAAGAGCCAGTTGTCTGATTTCAAACAAAGAGTGAGGAAGGGTCTGCAGGCTGGCCCACCGGAGTGAGGGCCACTGTCCTTTCCTGTCACCAGGGACCCCCCATGGAGAGTAGAATAATAAAAATAATTTTCATTATTTGGCCACATGTTTCTACTTATTCACAAGGCTAATTTTAAATGCTGCTATTCCGATTTTATTGGTGACATAATTTTCTATCTCCCAGAAACCTGAATTCTATTGATCAATAAAAAATAATGAATCCTCGTATGTTGTTGTGAGCAGGATAAAGATAATGTTCATTTGGCCCATGAATTTGATCACTGTATATTTGAGGTGAAATAGATCTTTTTAAAATGTGCATCTTAGAATGGTCTTCAGTGTCCTTTGTGAGTTCGGAGGGAGACGATGGATTGAGAAAGCCCTTGCTCCAGACCTCTGAGCGGGTGGGTCTGGGGTGACTCTGTCCATCCAGAGGCCATGGCTGAGGTGAGGTTGTCAGGAAAAGGGGTCCCTCCCGGGGCTTTGGTGGTCAAGGGGAGTCTGGAACCACCACGGTAGCTGGGGCCCCCCAAGCCCAAGCCGGGGGGACCTGGAGTCTGTATCAGACGAGGGGACGAAGTGGGAGAAGGAGAAGCGGGCAAGGGACAACACAAGAAGGAAGTGGGGACAGCTGACGGAGCTGGGGAGGCGGGTCCCTTCAGAAGAGCCCTGAGGTGGTGCAAAGGCAGGAGGGAGCCAGGGAGCCTCTGTGCGTCCCCGCCTTCCGCATTCAGGCCTGAGGCTCCACTCCTGAGCCCCTCATCCTGGAGCAGCCCTGTGTGCTGAGTGATCGGGTCACAGCCCCGGAGGCAGGGACAGCCCCCGCGGCCCCTTCCTGCCCAGGGTGGTGAGGCTCAGGAGGGACAACGCCCGCCTGCAGGCTCCCAGCTGGCGAGGGCCACATCCCGGTCCTGCAGTTACAGGGGCGTCCGGAACTCACCGGGACCCACGTCCCAGGCAGGGGTGCCCAGAGTGCAGGTCCCAGCGGGCAGGGTGGGCTGTTGTGGGCATCCCCCATGCCGTGCTCAGGGCCGTCTGGTTACTGACTGCTAGGCTGGGGGCGCAGGGCACAGTCCTGGGGCGGCTGCGGGTGAGGGCGGTGCGGGGGACCAGCCAGCCCCATGGGATGGCCTGCAGTGGCCTCCGGAGCTCCGTTCTGTATCCGCAGAGGGGAGGAGGAAGGGGCCTTGGGGGTCCCCCGGCACACAGCGGGGGGGAGGGCACGGCACTGCAGGGACCTCTACCCACTCTCCAGGGCTTGATCCGGAGCAATGTGTTCAAGCTACGATTTTAAATAGCCGGCGCTTTAATTTTGGAATCCCAGAATGTGAGCCGGGTTTAATGAACCTAAAGCTATAATGTTTTACTTCTCCTTTGATAAAAATTTGTGTTTCATATTTTAAAAATTGCACTCATTCTGCCAGTTGGTGTTACCAGCCGAGCATGACCCATCCCCGCAATGTTCCCAAGCTGTACTTTTTCTTGGTCGCAGCGTCTTTGTAAGCGTTCCGCCACACGCCCCGACGTGGGAGCGGGGCGGTGAAGGCCCGGGGTCGCCGCCGTGGACCACAGGAAGGCCACTGCGGCTTTCTGAGCACACCCAGGACCTCTCCTGCTCCTTGCAAATTCACCCACGCGCTCAGAATGTCGAATGCAAAAGGGGGCAATATTCAGCAAAGTCGGGACCCCGGAACCCCACTCTCGATGGGCAGGGACACGGGGCTGGCTGCTGCTCACCGCACAGCTGTCGTCCGTCCTTCAGGGAGCGCTGAGCGCTAGACACTCAGAGCCTTTGAAGGAGGAGAGCGTGGCGCTCGCTGAAACCAGACGAGCGTCCATTGTGCTGCTGTGCAAGCACACTTCCCGGTTTTCCACAAAGGAGAGCTGCGGCCGAGCTCCTCCCCGCGCGCGTCTCGCGTGGGAGGCCCCCTCTCAGTCGTTGCTTATGCGAGGCTTCCGCTGTGGCTCATGTAGGCGTTCTCGGAACAGGCACGTTGTTGTTCTGAGAAACACCCCCCGGAAGGACACCCCGCTGGCCGCCCCTGCCTGCGTGTGCACCTCACTGTCTGTGTGGGGTAAATCGCTAGAAGTGAAACGGCCTTTTATTTGTCTTGCCAACATGTCTTCCAGAAAGGCTGGCACACTTGAACCTGCCAATGGCAGGGCACAGGGATGTTCTTTACCTGCACCCGTAGCCTGCCCAGGAAGTAGCTATGTTTGTCCATCTGTCTGTCCATCTGCTCATCTGCCTACACATCCACCCACCCACCCATCCGTTCGTCCACGCACGCACACACCTGCCCACGCGTTAAGCTTACTTTCTAGCCCGACAGCTCGCAGTGGAGGGTGTTCGCTGCCCAGGAATGTGTGTCTGTGACTGTCAGGGGTCGTTAGGGGTTTGTGGTTTGTCCTGGTGAGCGTTCTGTCCTTTGGCCGGTGTCCCCGTTGGGGCTTTACTATCTTTGTGTTAATGTGTAAAAGCCTTGCTTCCGTCCTTTAGCACTGCAGTTTTCTCAGTTATCACTAGCGTTTTAATTTTGTGTGTCGTTTTTCACTTCCGGGAGTGTAATTCCTACACAGTTAAATCTACGGGTGTTTTTCTTCATAGTTTTGCTCTGAGCGCCATCCTCAGACAGGTTCTCCCGTTCTCCTAGGGTGCAGACATTTTATTATGTATGTTCTTCTCTTTTATGATAAATTTAAATCCCTTTGAAATTTAACTGAGGCCTGAATCTCATTTCTATTTTTCCTAAACGAATAGTCGTTTTTTCCAATACCACTTATGTCCTCTTGATTTGAAATGCCACTGTCATATGCTTGGTCTGCTTCAAGATGCTCATTCTGTTTTATGCATCTGTCGATTTCCATACCAGTAAAATGTTGTTTTTAATGTGCACTGGTGTTTATTTAGGCCGGCTCCCATCATTCCTCTTTTCACCCCAATATAATTATTTTTTCAAATAAACTTGATGATTATTTTAGCATTTAAAAATATTCACGCTGGGAATTTTATTGGAATTACCTTAAATGTATAGATTAATTTGGAGGAAGGGCTGACTTCCTGAGTATTCTGGGTCCTTCATACTGGGGCACGCTGGCACAGATCTTTACAAATTTCTCACTGATCCCTAGTTATTTTATCGCTTTGGCTGACAACACCTATCGACACCTCCCCTCCACCCCATGAAAAAATCGACTACCCTTTCTTTTCCTCTGTTTTTCTACCCACATCTCAGTTTTTGTTAAAATAATGGGAACTTTTCATGCAGATAATTATTTCTATTATTGCTATTACATTACATTGTTTTTCCACCTCTAAGAATATTTTTGACGTTTGCAATTAGATCTAGACATTAACTCTCAAATTTTTGCAGGTTTCTTCCCATCACTCGATTTTTTACACAGTGAATTCCCTTTTCCTAAAATAATTGTTTGGGTTTATGTTTTGGCCCAAGCTTATCTCTGAGCGATTCTCCATGAGAAGAGGTACCAGGGCTGCAGTTTATAAACCAGAAAGCCAGTTGTTTGGGAGCCAGGATATCTCCCTGAAAACTCGGTAGATAATGTCCTGTTGTGTTCTAGCATTTAGTGTATTGGAGGAAAAGACGGATTTATTATTAGAAGTTCCCTGATGCCAGGAATGTTTAAATTTTTCACAAGAGTGTGTCTGCGTGGATTGTGGGTTGCTATACTTATTATCTTCGTGCTGAGGAGCTCATTGTTGGTACAAAGTGACAGGGAAGGGGAAGGAAAGTTTCTATGGCAAAGAGAAAGTCCTGTTACTCCGTGTGCGCCTGTGGGATTCCTAGGAACATATGTTGAATTTTCTGAAACTTTTTCCACGTGTGTTAACTTTTCTGTCATCACATTCCTCCCTTTATTATTTAGCTTTGAAATCTGGGAAAATAAAAACAATGAATAAATCATAGACTGTTTTCCTGGATTTTGCAATGTGTTCTGGGCTAGTTCATTATTAAAAACAAGAGAGACGGACACACACACACACATACACACACATGCTCCCGTGCACAAGCACGTATGCACATGCATACACATACATGGCTACCTTTCTTTTTACTGCTGTACCTCCCAGATACTATGGGCTTAGCTCCGGACCAGGGCAATAGAGTGAGTTTCCCAGTAAATCGAGTCAGACGCAGGGTTTGGTTTCCCAGTGCACATAGAATTCACGTCGGTACTATTATTAAGTGTGCTATAGCATTATACCTAAGAACAATGTAAATACTTCAATTAAAAATACTTCATTGCTAAGAAATGCTGACATACCTGACCCTTCGGTGAGTCACAGTCACTTTGCTGGTGGACGCTCTTGCCCCGATGCTGACGGTGGCGGAAGCGGGGGTGACGGGGACAGTCGCTTACAGTAAAACAACCATGAACGTGGCTGCATCGGTTGACCCCTCCTTTCACTTGAACACTTGGAGGTCACTGTAGGGTCATTAAAAAGATTTTCTTTATTTTTAGAGAGAGGGGAATGGAGAGAGAAAGAGAGGGAGAGAGAGAAACACGGATCAGTTGCCCCTCATGTGCGCCCCGACCGGGGACTAAACCTGCAGCTCAGGCATGAGCCCTGATCGAGAATCGAACCGGTGACCTTTCGCTTTGTGGGATGACACCCAACCCACTGAGCCACGCCTGTCAGGGCGTATGCCTTAATTTTAGAGAAAAAAATTCTGATTTGTACTCCTTCCTCTGATTTACACTTTCTGCCCACGCGGGTCTGGTTCGGCGACTTCCCTGAGTTGGCCCCGAAGGGAGGCTGTGAGTGCAGGTGGCATCACGCGGTCACAGCAGTTTCCCAGCGGGACCCCTCAGGGCTACTGGGGGCTGCTCTTGTGCCCGCAGTTTTAGAGAGTGCCGCTGCTCAGGAGAGCAGGCCACGTGCCCCGGAACCCACGCGCCGGTCCCACAGGAGAGCCTCCAGGCTACTTCCGGCCAGGGACCAATCAGCAAGACCCCCCGGACAGCTCAGGCTCAGGGAGCCTTGGAGGAAACAAAAGAAGGCGAAACGACACCATCTTCGGTTAAGGACTTTGAGATCGGTTTCGGTCTGGCCTTTCAGTTTGGAGCTTCACCTGGGAGGCACAAAGCTCAGCTTGTCATCATGAGACGCAGTGTGTGATTCTCTAGTGATTTTCTAAACTTTCCAGTCCATCAGGTACCCAGTGATCTAGTTTCCTCTCTGCTGTTCATCAGAAACAGACTTCTGCCTTCGTATGAGCCTCGTCGTTCACTCCCGAGGAGGAGAATTCAGCGGCTCCGGTGTCAGCCAGGGGCCAGGGTAGGCGTGTGCTGGTGCTGGCCTTCAGGCTATGATAGAGGCGAGGGATATATAGATGTAGGTCGGTTCTTCCTTAGTCTGGGGAAGTTCCTTTTCCTGTCTGAAAACATCTGGTTAACCCATCGGTTCCAGAGGGACTTGCATTTCGTACAGACAGACGCACAGGCCCGTGCCTGCTACCCGGCCTCACGTGCGTGGCCTTCTGGGCCATGCCCGCTGCATCGGATAAACGTGGCTCACACCACAGCTGTGAGGTCACATTGCAGGAGTGAATAGTGGGTGACATCTGAGCGTATCTCTGTGTCCCTGTGCTTATCAGGAGAAGGGATTTAACCTCTGGCCAGATCGGATGACATTTTTATAGCCGGGACCTTCTGACACCTCTACAAAGGCCTGTTGATTTCCTAGGTGCTGAAATCTGTTTTCCCTTTCATGTCTGCCCAAGCAGGAGAGACACTAGCCGAAAAAAATCTTATCAGACTGCTGGTTAGTGACTTTCGGTTCCAATAATTGTAGATTTCAGAGTATCAATTTCTGGTGCTCTAAAGCATGTCCACCTTTTTGCTTCTACAAATTGATTAAGCTTTTTATTTGATATCACAGGAACCTCTGGAGAGTTATAACCTATATTTCAACCTTTGAAGAAATTCATACCCACAAGATATTTCTGCCGGACAATCTTCAAGGTCATTAATATAATGCTTAGAAATTTTCTGCAGAAAGTGGATTTAATCAGAGGCTTTCTCCATGTGCCTCTTCAGAGCATGATTCAAAAGTGCTTTGCCTTTTAAGTTCCTCAGAAAGTCAGCCTTTATTATATTTTCTTCACACCTTAAATGCAGGCAGCCAAGGGGATTTTATGACAAAGTATGATAAAATTGATAGTATAAAACAATAACATAAACTAACCCAAAAGGCTATAAATTATAAATATAGTATAATTCTCTTCTATCCCCAATACTTTGATGGAAAGAAAAATAAAGAAACACTTTTAAAGTTTTTTTGTATGGTTCTCCCCTCAAAGCCACCGTGCCAAATTCTCCCCAAGTGTCTCCAGTCCTCTCTGCCTTCCCTCTGCTTGAGCCCAGGTGTATATGCAAAGGATAACTGACATTTATTAACAAAATCAGGTGTGTGGAGGTTATTGCAAAGGAAGGTCAAAACCTGAAAGAGCTGTATTTGGTATCCTGTAAAATCACAGATTATGGTGGAGAAAAACCATGTTTTATAAAAACACGAAAGGCCCTGACCATCAGCTGTCGTTTTCTGATCAATCCATGAGAAGGATCAGGTAGATGTGATAAGAAGCCAGAACTGGAGTTCACTGAGAGAAGAAAGCTCTGTAGCTTCAGCTCCACTGGAGAGGACACTCCAGCGTCATCGCAAGATGTCGATTCAACACGGGAGGAGACAGATACCGTGTCACTCCCGAGTCGGACTGCACAGCCATTCTCGGCAGTGCAGATAGATTCTTAAGAAGCTACACCATCGTCTCTCGAGACGGACGGCTGCCGACGACGACGTATGGTTCTATTTACAAATATATTCCATAAATTTTGATGGGAAATTAAATTTATATAAAAAGATGTCTATCCTCCTGGCTGCTGTGGCTCAGTGGATTGAGCGTTGGCCTGGGAGCCAAGTGTCGCTGGTTCGATTCCCAGTCAGGGCACGTGACCAGGTTGCACGTCAGGTCCCCAGTTGGGGGCACAAGTGAGAGGCAACCACACAGTGATGTTTCTCTCCCTCTCTTTCTCCTTTCCCCTCTCTAAAAATACATAAATAATTAAAAATAACAATAATAATAAAATAAAATAAAGATGCCTATCTTTATATGTATATTTACATATGTGTCATGTAGAAACCACCACAGAGTAGAAAGAGCAGGAACAACAATTTGTCAGATTTTTGCTGTTGAAACGCTCTGGTGCCTAGAAATTAGGAAACAGAGATGGTGACATAAGCGACTGAAAACGTGTGGGTCACCTGCGCGCCGCTGGGGTCGATTTATCTGTTAAAAATGGCCTTGAAAACAGTGAAAGATAAGGGACTGGAAAGCGAGAGGCCGTGTTTTAGGTACTACGGCCCTTCACACTTCAGGGAGTGAAAGCTCGCCAGGGAGCTCCGCCAGCCACCACGGTGGCGCGCTGGTGGCCGGCGGGGCCCGTCGGGGAAGGGCCAGTGTCCTACGCTGCTTCCCGGAGTGACCGTGCTCCGGCGCACGTGCATTTAAGGCACTTAAGGTGCCTCGCTCCTTCCTCTTCTTGACACGTCTCCAGGTGAAGACAAACAAGGTGTAGAGAAAAGTTGCATCTCAGAACCACGCTGTTAATAATTACATTTGAATTTTAATAGAATGGAGGTTTAAATCTCATCCGACCTACGAAACAACAGCTCCTTTGAGTGACAGGACCGTCACCAGAGAGGGTCTTTTGTGTTCGCAGGTGGGCCTCACAAAGGCGTGTGTGTCCTGAGTCCTTGAATCAGGGTCCCTGCCGCCCCAGGGTCCGTGGTCCTGTTTGCAGACGTTTCTGGAGCAAACTCTCCAGCAAATGAACCACCAGAGAGTGGTAGAGAGGTAACGGGACCCCCTTAAAGTAGCTTCTTTTTTAAGTAGTGGGAAATCAGTGACATCTGATCTCTGATTATGAAGGATATTTGTCTCTTTCTTCCTGTAATTCTGTCAGTTTTATTGACCAAATCAGGTGTTTTGTGGTTAGTTGCAACATTTTTCAGCCTTTTGTGTCTCCCACACACAGAGGGGCGTCCCTGTTTCCGAGACACGACGTCCGCCTTAATCCCGTCTGACCTCTGCCTGGAACCGCGCTGTGGTCCGACACGGCGGGGCCAGCCCCCTCGCGCCCGCTCCCGGCGTGGCGTGCGAGCCCGTGGTCCGCGTCCACTTTCACCTCCTCCGCATCTGCACTCTTAAATCCCGTCTCTCTGGCTCACTCTGGTTTTCAACCCAGTATTACAGCCTTTGCCTTTGAAGGAGGGAGCCCTCGTTCGTTTAATCGTAACGTGATTATCGCTCTGGCCTGGTGTGAGCCCATTGTGTGTCTGTATTTCCTTTTTATGCTTCCTTGCCTCCTTTTCTGACTTCTTTTGTGTAAATCAAGCTTTTTTTTTGCATTTTATTTCCTTTATCGGCTCCTTAGCTCTCCTTCTTTGTTTTTTTTTTTTTAGTGTTACTAACAATATATGTGCTAAACGTGTCTGTCTATTTAAAGCCTATTCACCATCCTTTCTCACACGTCACAGTTCATCTTTTCCGGCTGACATTTCCCATTTCTTGCTTCCCACGTCACCTTCCATTAGACACCCAGCCCTTCCTACCTCCTGCTACAAACTTCATACTTTGCAGTTTAAAAAATGTAACGATCACACATAGTATAGTTCTATTCAACCCCCATACTTGGCGAAATTACTGTCACATCTTTTATTTATCTATTCGTTCTCTACCTCATCGTATTGTGTTTTTATTTTGGCTTTAAATGTCTAGTTTTCTTTTAAGCAAATTGCAAGAAGAAGCATAATCTGTAAGTATTTACCTGTTCACTCACCATCAGAGGCCTTTCTGCCACTTCCTTATAGAGCTAATTTTCCTACCTGCTTCCTTTGGCCTAAAGAATCCTCTTTGGCATTTTTTTGTAGGACAGGTTGCTGATGATAAGTTCTCTCATCTTTTGTTTATTTGAAAAAGATCTTTATTTCCTTTTCAGTTGTGAAGGGTATTTTCAATGGCTGTAGGAGGGGTTGGTAACGTTTTCCTCTCAGTTCTGTAAGATGTTTTATCCTGCCCTGTTCTTTGGAGAAATCAGTTGTAGTTATTATCTTTGTTCTCCTGTATATAATTTATTTTTTTCTCTGGTTGCTTTCGGTATTATTTCTTTACCTTCAGTTTTCAGCACGATGACTATAACTGTCTAGTCTTAATTTTCTCTATATTTATACTGCTTGATAGTTACTGAACTCCTCAATCTGTAAATCAATTAAAAATAATAAAATTTCTGACGTTTCCAGTCATTATTTCCTCAATTTTTGTTTTCTGTCCCAGTCTTGCTCTCTTCTTTCTCTAGGCCTCCAAGACCACCTGCTTTGGTCTCCGAGTTCTCCAGGGTCCATTCGTTTTTCTTTAATATGGTTTCTCTTCTAAGTCTTCAGGTTGGGTAATTTCGGTCGATTTGACTACATACTCACTGACTCTGGCCTCTGCTATTTCCAGTGTGCTCTTAGGCCCAGCCAGTGAGATTTTAATTTTAGCGTTCACTTTTCAGGTGTATAATTTCCATTTGGGGCCTTTATATGGTAGTTATATATCTTCTTAGAGTTCTCCTCTGTCAAATTGTGAAAACATTTCCTTTAGTTATTCGACCTTTTAAAAAATTTTCTTGATTCTTTGAACATATTTACACCCACAGCTTTAACGACTTTGTCTCCTAAAATCAACCCTGGGCAGTCTCAAGTTTGGCCTTTATGGACTGGATTCCAATTTTCCTAGTTATGTATATGTCTAGTGATTTTTGACTGAACACTGGACATTGTAAATGATCAGTTACAGCAACTCTGGGTTTTATTATCTGCCCCTGAAGGGAACTGGCTTTTGGCCAAGTGGCAGTTCAGTTACAGACGGACCATGTTGACTGGTGCAGATTTGCTCTTATGCTTTGTTTGTCCTGGACGGTGGGCAGCCCGAGTGCGTCCCGAGGTGACCTCAGTTGTTAGAATGAATATTGAAACACTGTCTTCCTGCAGGTCGTGCCTGAGTTTGGTCTGACGCTTTGTCAGGGTGACGCAGCACAGCTCTTCCCTAGGAGGTGGCCTTCCCTCTGCAGGTGCCGGTGCTGGTGCAGGTGAGGTCTCTGGGGTGTCTCAGTTACATGCAGATGGTGTCAGTGATGTGCTTGTAAGGCCTCCGCGTGCTGGCAGAGCCCAAGGCCCCGTGCCCCCATCCCGATGTCCTCCTCTCACTGCTTGACCTCTTGGCGATGTTCAGTCCTGTTTCATTTGCTGCCTGTTAGACGTCAGGTCGGTCTGCCGTGCACATGGGCAGACTGGCTCTCAGCCACAGACTTGCAAGGCTTTTCAACGTGGATTCTGGGGTGTCCTTTTGCACATCTGTCTCCTGTCTGACACCAACCCTTGTCCCACGAATTTGAGCTGTGTTAGCTGCCTCCAGTTCCGATGTCTATCCCCTAAACGCAGGGAGTTTGCTAAGCTATGCACCACGGCTGGCAGATGTCTTAACAAAAACACCAGGGAAATAGTGGGGCTCACTTGATGAGTGTCCCTCCTCTCAGGGGCCCTGGTCTCGTGTGGACATTGGTTCTACGCCTCGAGGTAAATGCCTTACATACTCGGGCCGGCCTCACGGCGGTTTGTGGCCCCAGCACTGATTTGGTACCAGTTATGCCAATATAGTTGGCAGCAAAGTGTCTTCAATATCTGTTAATGTTTCTTAAATTCTTTTATGGGCATACTAAAATGTGACAAATATAATTATAGATAAATTATGAAAGGCAAGTATAGACATGAAACAGAGTGTAAGTTTTATAAATATTGGCAATTTGTACAAAATAATTTTATAAATTTCAGAGGTTGGGATAAAAGAGAAATAGGGGAAAAGTGATGTGCTTTTATTTTCTGATATTGCTGGCAAAGGGGTTCTGTAGATATTACATAAAGTTAAGTTTTGGGGATTTAGATGTATTATTAAAGTTATAAATGAGTAACTTTCATGCCAGGGGAGGTAGAAAGGAAGGAAAGATGGAAATGAAGAAAGTAAATTCCACTCATGATTTTCTATAAGGGGAAGTCAGTAGCTAATATATAAAATGGGTAAACCAGGAAATAAGAGTATAATTACATTACTTAGGTGTAGTGCTAACTTGCAGAAGATCCCAAAACACTGAAACTAGGAAAACTGACCACCCCTGGGGAGTGGAGGGAGGGTGGGGGAGGAAAGGCTTATTTTCCCTTTAATTTTCCCTATGATTTGGAATTTCACGGGTGTAGTACTTGTTCATCTCCTTTCTTGTTTATTTTACTCTAGTAATATTTATTTACCGCTTTCTTCATTTATTTTACTATATAAGCATTATAGGTACAGCTATATTCTCTGTGCATATTTTAAAATGTGTGAATTTAAAATACATTAATCTATGTTTATATTTAATTAAAACATATGAGAGAAAGGAATAAAATTCAGTCTATGTTCAGCTCTCCGCACAGGGGGACACATTCTAGTCATTCGAATTTGCTGTTGGGAGGCTGGGTCGCCGCACATGCCTGGGATGCGTCCCCATGTTGCAGTTTGCTCTCACGTCAAATGGCCTCCAAGATCTGAGGGACCCCCACCCGTCAGTGAAGCACCCAGACACTTTCACTATGGGAGGCTGAACATTTAGATTTCGAGAAATGTTCTTAAAAAGTAACGGAATTCAGCACTTTTCAACTCAGTGTTTGACGACACCGATGAGTGAGACTACCTGACTGTGACTTTGCAGCGGCCTCTCTTTCTGTCACACGTCACCTGCCTCTTTGCTCTTCCCAGACTCAGTGAAATAATAACAGAAAAGGGAGTAAAGAATCAACCACACGTGCTTCTGCTGTGTGTCTGTCCTTGGCAGGGCAACGCGGCGCTCTGTTTTAAACTGAAACTTGCACAGGTCTGTTCAGGGTTAGAGGCCAAACTCAATGTCGCAAAGGCTCTGTCCTCTGGCAGCGTGCCCAGGAGACCTCGTGCTGGAGGTGCCACTGTGAACTGCTGGGCACGCGGGTGGGCAGGGTCGGTCGGGACTAACTTAAGATGAGTCCTCACGGGCTTCATTCGGGACTTTCTCAGGGTTTGCGGTCTTCTCACCTGGACACTGACGTTAGAATTGGGAGTGCCTGGTCTTTCTCGTTCTAGGTCCTTCTTTATTTTTTCCTAAATGGGAAAAATGATAAAAATCCTTGCGATAGTTGCGAGGAGGGAAAAAATGGCAGCTTCAGGGCTGCTTTCACGTAGCTCACCGCAGGAGCGGCAGCCGTAGGCCAAGGCACCATCCTTTCGGGACAGAGCAGAACAGCATGGGGAATGTGGGTCCGCGAGGTTGGTAATGACATTAAAAATCTGTCCTGTGCACATGTCACGTTCAGGCCCCTGTCTACAGTCTCCTTTATTCTGATAAAGAAAATGCATAGAAGTTGGGTCGCTTTTGGGGGAAAAAATAATTATACTCATAGTCACAAACCCATCAGTTAGTTTGTTATTGGCAGAGGCAGCCTCATTTGGGCCCTGGTGTCTGTCAATGATCGAATCAGTGGCTGGGCCTCTTGGAGAGAGAGTGAGGTTTGGATTATTTGTATGTTCATTCCCACACCTAACGGCCCTGGATACAGTGGGACCAACTGCCTACAGAAGACGCCCCAGCATCACCTGGCAGAAGAGTCAAACTGAAAGTAGAATTCGGGGTGTTTTTCTTAAAAGGACCTTATAACAAACAGAAACATGAGCAAACAGCCTCTAGAGATACCAACCCCTCCTACACTGTGGCCAGGCCTTGATGAAAACCTTCAATGCTTGACTTTGGAAAGATAAGGATATAGAACTCCGAAGAAAAACAATGCTCAGCCCTCAAACACAACACTTACATGGATGCTAAAATAAGCTTAGCTTCTTTCTAGATTGTATAACGGAGAGTTCTTGGGTCAATTCATGAAAAGGTTCCATCTCTGTCTGTCTCTGTCTCTCTGTGTGTCTGTCCCTCTCTCTGCACATACTTGTCTGAGTTTTGGGTAAGCCAGCACCCACCGTGGGTTAATGTCCATAAACCGAAGGCAGAAACGGTGAGGTGAGAAGAGACATTTCCCAGAGACGTGCGGATCTGGAAGCCCTGATAAGCATCCCGAGGCGGGGAGAGGAAATCCGCCGCTGCGGGGCCTGCCCAAGGCCCCTCCTCACCTTGCAACTCCCCCCTGTGGACCAGCCTCTATCTCGAGAGGATCAGGAAATGGAATATAATCTATTGCAGGGTGCTCAGAAGGAAGCATGCAGAATGTCCACTTCAAGGTACAGATAGATAAAGAAAGACATTTGAAAATAAGAATCAGAGCTGAACAGGAAATGCTAAAGCGTTCAGCAGGCAAGTATGCTTTTAATTAGACAAATGGCATCCCCAAGATAATTTTTTCCAAGGCTTTAATAAATCTATGTTTTTTTAAATTCTGTCTTCCAGCTTTAGAAGTGCTTCCTTACTATCTTATACTATAAAAGTAATACATGGACCTGATTTTAAAAGGTCCTGAACCCCCCCCCCCCAAACGTTAAAATTAAAAAGGAAAATAAACACTCCTGTCTTGCCAGCTCTAGCCCCACTCTGCACATGCATCGCCATGGGTTTCTTGGGTAAAACTCCAGAAATTTTATTCCTCTTGGCCCTTTTGGAAAACCAAAGTGCATGATCCATCTGCAGCATCACTTGAAACCTGAATATTCACCTCTCATCATGACCTGGGATCTCTGCCTTCCGGGCTGTACACCCTGCCCGCATTTGGGGTGGCCTTACAGAAGAGAGCAGACATTTACCGTAATGCCTTGCGCATCTATGTGTAAGTGACTTGGTGAACTCTCTCTGTAGAATAAATTCCATGCAGTGGAACCAATGGGTTGATTTCATTTGAAAATAAGAATCCTGCTTTTATAATCCCATCCTTATAACCCTATCCGAGCCGTTTTGGAATAGTTCATCGCGGGAGAGGCAGTTCTGAGAGCGCCTTGGGAGATGACCATTGAATACTGTTTGCACCCCCGTACTGTAACTTAGGGGTCTCCTCCGATCTTATTGGTCACGTGTGTTACTTTCCTATTTGTTGCCTGAGTTAATTCTTCCAGTGGACCATCTTCTTTTTGTCTGATAATTTTTACAGGACATTATTACCCTCTTTACAAAACTTTTTCTTATTTGAATCTTTTCCTCAGATTGCTTGCTTGCTTTAATTTATGATCCAAAGGTTTAACATTTATATCATGAAGTACGTGGTTCCATACATCAAACTTGTTCTTCGTGGCTTCTGGTCTGTGCTTTGCGAAGAAGGCTTTGCCCACTTTGAGATAACATTTAAAATGGTAATGCTTCCTTTTTTTCTTCTAATAGTTTTATACTTTCCTTTTTACATTCAAATCTCTTTTGGATCTGGAGATACTTTTGGTGAAAAAAAAAGAGAGGTAAGAATTCCAAATGTCTGATCTGTGATCTTTTTCTTCTAGATTTGAGATGCCACCTTTACGCCATTTAAAACTCCCAGATGAAGGTTGTTTGTTCTTAGCCT
Source organism: Furipterus horrens (assembly GCF_987537825.1). NCBI lineage: Eukaryota > Metazoa > Chordata > Mammalia > Chiroptera > Furipteridae > Furipterus > Furipterus horrens. Next base: position 200,854,290 of record NW_028327175.1, read on the forward strand.
TTTAAACTCTCTCTGGGGGACCATGGGGGTCCGGGCAGCTTCTCCCGCAGCAATGCCAGCCCCGCGCACGCGCACGGGCAAGACGGGCCCCCCAGCCTGGCTCCCTCGGGGCGTCTGTGCAGCCGACACTTCCCTGCAGTGGCCTGACCGCCCACAGGACGTTTGAAGTATGCAAATGAGCCGCATGCAAATTAACCTGGTCCCAGCTGTCCCCACAAGAAGCATAAATGGACCTTGCTTGTCCCCGGAGGAAATCTGACGCACCAAGTGTGACTTGTAGACTCGGGGGGAGCGGGGGCAGGTAAGTACCTGCTGAGCGTGCTGCTGGGGACACTCACCCTGAGCGCACGCATGGCTGGAAAAGTGTGGAGTCGGGCCTGCAGGTGCCCACGCCGGTGATTCATACGGGCCCCTCGGGGTGATGGGGGGGGGGCCTCCATTCTTCCTTTTTTTCCTCTTTTCCCGCTGTCTCTGTTCTGGGGGGCTCTCGGGTTGGTCCGCAAGTGTCCCTCTTACTTCCGAGTTTTTTATTTCCCGTCCCCATCAGCGCGGTGTAGGACGCCGGGCTGTTCCCTGTGTGACCGTGGAGCCAAGGCAGCCTCACGCTCCTCATCTCACTCCCTGTCCCTTGGTCAGGACCTGGCTGCTTTAATTTTTGCTGTTTTCAAGTGCTTATTAATATCTGCTGAGGTTAATACGCAGTAATTCATTTTTTGATAATTTATCTGGCTTTTCTTGTATATTGGCCTTTCTACATGAACATTAGAATAACTCATGTTAATCTCTAAAATCGTATTGGGGATCTGATTGGCATCGCCATGCATTTATAGGTGACGTTAGAGAGAACTGATATCTTTACAATATTGAATCTTTCCAGCCAAGCACAGAGCAGGGCCTGAGGTTTATTCGGGGCTGAAGTTTTCCTTTGTTAACTTTCTTCCCAATATTGAAGAGTATAATTTCCCCTCCCATTTCATTTTTCTATCTGATTATTTTTCATACATAGGAGAGCTGCTGATTTTATGTGTTCATTTTTGTAGCCACGGGACTAAATCCTTGAGCTGCTTGTACTGATTTAAACAGTCGCTTTTCTGGGTTCTTTCAGGCATATAATCATCACTTACAAAGAACAATAACTTTCCCTTCCGTTCTGTTCTCTTTATTTCTGTATTGATATTTTCTGAACAACGTGGCATGACTCTTGACTTTGTTTTTAGCAGCCAGCAGGATCATATGAAACCAAAGGGCCCCAGCGGCTGGTGCCGGGGGAGGCATTCATCAGTGCACAGTGAGTACATCAGCGTTGCCGGCCCACCATCCGTGGAAGGGACTGACGTCTCGGGTAAGGCATTTCTCCCGAGCACCTACTGTGCGCCTGGCACCGCTCTGAGTGTGTGGATCAGGCAGTGGGGGGACAGACTCCCTGTCCTGCCACCTGTAACGTGCACACCCTTCATGCAGCTGTGTTGCAGACCCATGGGGAGGAAACCACTGTTACTAGTAATTTATTGATGAAGTAACTGGACACCCTGCTTGACCCCTCTTAGCATGCTGACTAGCACCATGGCAGAAGCACTCTTCACAAAGTCAGTGCCCAGAGAAGGCGGTGGAGGACCATCTCAGGCTTAAGTGTTCATTTTGCTGTAGGAGTTTGGTTGACTACTTGGCATTCAGGCCTTAATTTGTTATTAAGTTTTATTTTTGCATTTTGAAGGGCTGTGGAAGTTTATTGAATTTTGCATTATGCTTGTAGTGAGATGATGGTATGTAAGTGGCTTTTCTTCTGTAATTTGTTTGTGAGGTGAATAACATTAAACCATCCGCATATTTCTGGGATAAATCTTACTTTGCCAAGACATGTTTTTTTTGATACATTACAGTTTTCATTGGTTAATACTGTACTTAGGATTTCAAGTCTCTGTTAATAAACAAGACAGTTCAATTTGATTCTCTCCGAGTGTTGTTTGCTAATGTGGATTTCAAGGTTATTCTAAACCCATGACTGAGTTGGAGAGCTTTCTATTTCTATTTTCTAGAATAGTTTACATAAGATACAAATTACCTGTTTGCAAGCTCTGATGAACTGTAGAAAAGAAATAAAACTGTCTGAACCTCTGCCAATTTTTTGAGTGACATGAGGACTATTTGTGGCTACTCTTTTTAAATGGTTGCTGACAAATTCTCTTATGACATCTGGATAGAAAAGTATTTCATAAAGAAGATACAAGTAGCCCTAACAGTGAAAGAAAAAAGAGAGGGTAAATATGGGTGCATCAAAATTAAATATTTCTGTTTGATAAAAGATTCATGAACAAATGAAAAGAAAAAACTAGCCACAACTTGGTAGGAGATACTTACAATTGTTACAGCTGAATGATGTCCCCTCCAAAAACGAGAAGTTGAATTTCTGGACCCTGAGTCTTAGAAGGTGGCTTCACTGGGAGAGAGGGTACCTGCAGAAAGAAGTAGCTATGCTGAGTCATACAGAAGTAGGCTGGGTCTCTAATCCAATGTTATTATCGTCCTTATAAGAAGAGAGACATCTGCACTCAGAAACGGAAACACCAGGAGAAGGTCACGTGAGAAATGGCAGCGACTAGAGTGACTCCATCACCAGCCAAGGAACGCCCGGCGGCACCGGAAGCTGGAGGAGGCGGGAAGGACCCTCCTCTAGAGGCACTGGTGAGAGGGGGGCCCGGGTCTGCAGCCACTGGACCCCAGACTTCTTGCCTCCAGAACTGGGAGAAGACATTTCCGCTCTTCTAAATCATCCAGTCTGTGTTGCTTCGGTCCGGCAGCCCTAGGGAAGAATAGAGCAATTGATAGAATTTCCAAGGCATCAGTGTGAACACCAGTTCATGAAATCCTACGAAGTGACAAGAGAAAGGTGGACCACCCAGCAGTGAAATGCGCAGAGCACATACACTGTGGGAAGCTGCAGGAGAGCAGATCCTAATTATTGAGGCCGCAGGAAAACAGCTCAGCTTCCTCGGCCACTGGGGGAAGCCAGAGTGAAGCTGCAGTGGGGTACTGGTCTGCCCACGGGGGGGACAGCACCGGCAAGCTGGACATCACTAAGTGTTTGCAAGCTGTGGGTAACTGGGGAGTGAACAGTGCCAAGGGGCCTGCGGATCGTTTTCTGTTTCTGTTGTGATAAGTCACCGCAAACTTAGTGGCTTAAAGCAGCACACATTTACTATCTGGGTGTTCTGGGGGTCAGAAGTCTGAAATGCGCCTCCCTGGGCTCAAACCGAGACATCAGCAGGGCCATTTCTACCAGAGGCTCCAGGACAGGGTCTGTGTCCTTGCCCTTCGCAGCTTCTGCCCACGTTCCTGGGCTCCTGGCACCGTCCACCTTCTTCAAAGCCAGCAGTGGCCGATGGAGTCCCTCCCATGTGACATCACTTGGCCGCTGGCTGGCTTGTCTCCATCCTCCCTACTTACAGGACCCTGCGACTACACTGGATCCACCTGGATGATCCAGGTTAAACTCCTTATGTTAAAGTCATCTGATTAGCAAGACAATCCCCGCTTGCCATGTACTCATCGCAGACATGGGATTAGGATGCAGACATGTCTGGGAAGACATCATTCCGTCTACCACAGAGTGTATGTTGTCACATCAACTGACGAGAGCAATGTTGCGAGACCTGGGGAAGCCGAGGGGACCCACAGCCCCAGCCCAGCCAGTCGAGGCATCTTGCTAGAGAAGCTCTCATCACAGGCCCAGGGAGACATCCATAAGGACGCTCTCTGTAGCATCGTCTAGATCAGAAAAGAGCACCGAGGTACAGCCTGGCTCGCCATCAACAGGGGGACAGAGAAGCAACGCCATCAACAGGGGGACAGAGAAGCAAAGGGCAGCTTGCTCCTACGCAGGCAGATCACACACTAGTTAAACATGAATGAGCCGGATTCACATGGGTGGACACACAAAGCAGAGTGTCAGGTTAAAAAAATCATTTAACCACAAATGATAACATGTATGGAAACTTTAAAAGACTCATCGAGAATGCACATTATTTATGGGAAAGTAAACATGCAGTAGAAGCAGAAAATAAGGTGAGAAGGACCCACTTTGAGGTGATGAGCACACTCAGGGTTGCTGCGGCTGGAGCCATAGGAGTTCATTTAAAAATGTCCCAGGGGACTTTCTGGCCAAGATGGAGGCCTAGACAGACACGCTGCGTCTCCCTCCACAACTAAGAAGGAACACAACTGCCTCAAAACTTGTGACAACCAGAAGTTCCAGAAAATCAGGCTGCATGGAAGTCCAGCAAACAAAGATATAAAGAAGAAATGCTCATTCAGACAGGCAGGAGGAGTGGAGCTGGGGTGGAGAGGACATGGTGTGGTGGTGGCAGCAGTGGCAGTGGCAGCAGCAGGCTGGTGGAAAGTGCAGTCACACATTTTAAAAAGTAAAGAGGGACACCTGGGGAGCATCCCCAGCTCCGGATAAGACCAGAAAGGTACAGTTCCAGCGCCAGGGAAAATCAAGCCTCATTGCTTCTCTCTGTGAGAACCAGTGAGGGTTCGGGCGGAGGAAGAAACTGCCGGTCTCTCAGCAGAGTCCGCTTGTTTAAAGGGCCCCCACAGTCCTAGGACGTCCACAGACCCACCCACTCTGGGAACGATGGCCAGGGCAGCAGCTAGAGGTGCCAGTCCCATATGGAAGTGGGAGAAGTGCCTGGAAAAGGGGTGAGTGCTGAGCAAGCATCATTGTTGCCTCTTAGACCCCTCCCCCACAAACAGCCCCACAACTGGTGAAACTGGTCACCCTGTACTGAGGAATCCCTAAGGCTCTGCCCCTCAAAATGTAACAGGTGCAACAGCTCTACCTAAGACACAGAGGCAAACAAACACAGGAGCCTGTCAGAATGAGGAGACAGAGAAGTATGGCCCACAAGGTGGAATGGATCAAGGTACCAGTGGGAGAACTAATCGACGAGGAGATAGCCAACCTCACAGATGAGGAGATAGACAACCTAACAGATGCAGAGTTCAAAATACTGGTGATAAAGATGCTCACAGGTTTGACAGATATGCTTAAGTATGGCAAATGCATAAGGGAAGAAGTGAAGGCTGTGCTGAGTGAAAAAAAGGAAAATCCACACAAAACCAATGGTGAAGGGAAGGAAACCGGGGTTCAAATAAATGATTTGGAACATAAGGAATAAAAAAACAGTCAACCAGTACAGAATGAGGAAACAAGAATTGAAAAAATTGAGGAGAGGCTTAGGAAGTTTTGGGACAATTTTAAACGTGCCAACACCCGAATCATAGGGGTGCCAGAAGAAGAGGAAGAGCAATAAATTGAAAACTTATGTGAAAAAATAATAAAGGAAAACTTCCCAAATTTGGTGAAGGAAATAGACATACAAGTCCAGGAAGCTCAGAAGTCCCAAACAGGCTGGACCCAAAGAGGACCACGCCAAGACACATCATCATTAAAATGCCAAAGGTTCAAGGTAAAGAGAGAATCTTAAAAGCAGCAAGAGAAAAGCAGAGAGTTACCTACAAAGGGGTGCCTATAAGACTGTCAGCTGATTTCTCAAAAGGAACTTTGCAGGCAAGAAGGGACGGGCAAGAAGTATTCAAGGTGATGAAAGCAAGGACCCACAACCAAGGTTACTCTATCCAGCAAAGTTATCATTTGGAATGGAAGGGCAGATGAAGTGCTTCCCAGACAAGGTAAAGCTAAAGGAGTTCATCATCACCAAGCCATTATTATATGAAATGTCAAAAGGACTTATTAAGAAAAAGAAAACCCGAACTATGAACATTAAAATGACAAAAAACTCACAACTATCAACAACTGAATCTAAAAAATGAAAACAAAATCCAACTAAGCAAACCAGAACAGGAACAGAATCATAGGTGTGGGGATCATCTGGAGGGTTATCAGCTGGGAGGGGGAGGGGGGGAAATGGGGGAATGGTGCAGGGACTAAGAAGCATAATCGGTTGGTACAAAACAGACAGGGGGAAGTTAAGAATAACATAGGAAAGGGTGAAGCCAAAGAACATATGCACAGCCCATGGGCATGAACTAAAGGGGGTGGGATTGCTGGAGGGAAGGGGGGTACTGGGTGGAGGGGAGCATAATCAATAAAATATACTTAAAAAAAAGTCCCAATGCAAATATGTTCAATGTATTAAAGATGCTCCAGTGTGGTCACACACATTCTGTTTGGGCAGGGCATGTGTGTATGTCTTCTACACTTTCTGTTTTCTTGTATGTATGTAGTATTTCATAATTTAAAAAATTAAGTAATACATACCTCGAAATAAACTTAATCATACATAATACCTGATTGTTATAAAAGTTTGAAAAATATAGAAAATTGTGATGAAGATGCACACACACATTTAAACTGACAGCTTTGCTCTCTGTAATCTTTGTAACAAAATTGGGATTATATTCCACCCAGTAAGTGAATTTTAAACTTGCTATATTGTAATTGTAATTATATTAAAAGTATAGTATATTAAAAATAGTATATTAACAACATAAAAATGTTTTTGGACAGATGGCTTTTAATGGCGATGTCGTATTCCAGCTAACAGAAATGGCAGCCAGGTATTTCTTGCACTGCTCTGAAGGATGCTGTCCCCAACACCTGTGGGCAGCCTGGGCAACGCTCCCCTGTTTCCCAGGCAGGGTTCCCAGGGCTTGGACTATTAGATCAGAAGATGAGAGCATTTCCAAGAGCCTCTGACGTGTTGCCTAATCGCTTTCCAGAAAGGTCTTATCTTCTGAAACTCTCCCTCATGGGTTTCCTTCCCGTTTTAAACCTCGCACGGCTAAGTCACGCCTGCTTCTCTGAACTGTGTGGCACAGCGCACTTACGACTGTTGGTTCCAGTTCCCTGGGAAGTGTGTTTTATGGCCGTGGGTCAGAATTTCCTCGTGTGTGAGCGGAATATACGGAGGCTCGCAGTGTGGGCTGCTGTGCTGGCTGGCCGAGCCTCCCCTCACTCGCTAATGCTGGAAACCAGCTCACACATGCAACTCTTCGTAATAGGCCACTGTCTTTTCTAAAAATCCCAAACTGTATTCCCCGAACAGTGAAAAGACGACTTCTGTGGTGGTTATAATAATAACGATGATGGGGATGATGATGATGGTGGTGACGATGATGAGGGTGAGGAGGAGGAGGATTTGCATCTGTGTGAGTATGCAAATCACATCCTATATGTTATTCGTCTGAGACCCCAAGGCAGCTGGAGGGCAGGGGTGGGCTGGGAGCTTGCATGCCTTGCCCCAGCCTCCCCCTCCCCGGGGGACCTGGCCTCAGCCAGGAGCTCCCCCCCCCCAGCAGCCCTGCGTGGATGTTTGAGCTCTGGGCCGTGAGCCAGGGTTTCTGACTTGCGTTCAGCACTCGGCTTGCTGAGTAGCAGGTGAGGTGCCGGTGCAGGGTGCTGGCCTCTTCCTAGGCCCAGTGGGTGCCTCCTGGGCGGCCGGCCACAACGTCTGCTCTGCAGTGGGTGCAGGGCGTCTGACCACAGAGAGCGCAGCAGAGCCCAAGTCTGTCGTCCCCCGTCACCGATGGCAAGGAGGGAAAGAGCAGAGCGAGCCATCTCCTGCAAAGCCATCTGTAACTTCTCTGCGTGTTCCACCAGCCCCTCGGTCCTGGCCTCTTCCCCTTCAGAGGGGCCTCCGAGCCGAGGCTGCTCCCCTCTCCGAGCCCCTCACCTCATCTGCAGCCCCCGCCTTGCTTGGAGGTCACAGCCCCCTTGCAGAGGTGGCTTGGCTGCGGGCAAGCCACGCACAGCAATGGCCCCGCCGGCCTCTGCAGGAAATCGGCGGAACTGAAGCCAGTTTCCTTTGCTTTTCTCGTTGCCCAGCTCTCTCCCCGAGGAGGAACGAGGTGGCCGAGCGGAGGGGCAGCCTGCCCGGGGACAGCTGCCAGGAGAGGCCGTCCAGCAGGAGTTGCTGGGAGCTGCGGTGTGGCCTGCCCAGCTCCGGGCTTCCGCGGCCCCCGTTCCCGGCCTCGGCTTCCACCAGCCGTGCCCGGCGTCCCAGGGCGCAGGGAGAAAACGTAACCTTCTGTTTGGAGATGAGCAGATCCCCGCAGACCTGGTGCGAGGGTCCCGGCAGCACCTCTGCCCGGTGTTCACAGACGCCCCTCTCCTCCTCTGCAGGAGACTGGCCCTGCCTCTCACTAAGCGTGTGATTCCGGGCCCGGGGTGCGGAGTCCGGAGGGGCCAGGCCAGCCCGCGTCCACCCGCCGTGGGCTCAGGGGCTTGCCCCCCTGAAAACTTAAACTCCGTCCTGCTCAACTGCACACTACCATTTCCGTTTGATTTCGCCGAAGTCGCACCTCCAAAGTAGATTTTTACCTTAGGCGGCTCTTTTGATTCTTCCAGCCGATTGCGGATTTAGCGGAATGCGGCCCGCGAGTGGCTTTCTGGTAATGACTCGTTTGTACTTTCCTGCTCTTCCCTCCAGGACTTTGCTGGCAAGTTTGCTGCTCTCCTGGGTTTCAGGGAGGTGAGTTTTACACTCCGTTCTGTGTGAGCTCTTGGCTAAGACAATGTCCTCGGGGCTGCGGGGTTTGTTAAATGTCTTCCAGATCCTTCCTTGGGTTTGCTCGGGCTTGGCTTGCTGTCCTGTCCTGCTCGGAGGTGCGCACTGAGATGACCTGTGAGCTGGGCCCTGTGGGATGCTCCTCTGACCCTCAGGACCTACAGCGTGCACGCACATGTATACCTGGGCACAGTAACACACATGTGCTCATGTGTACATGTGCATACGCAAAAGCACACAGACACAGGCATGCTGTAACATGCACACATGCATACACCTGCGCAGTTGCACACATGTACTCACATGTACCATGCACACATGTATACACAAAAGCACACATACAGGTACACTGGCACGTGCGCACATGCATACACCTGTGCACAGTCACACACATGCACTCACATGCACCATGTGCAAAAGCACATAGATGCAGGTTCACTGGCATGTTTGCACACACACCTGTGCAACACACACATGTAACCACATGCACCATGCACACATGTATATGCAAAAGCACATAGACACAGGTACACTGGCACATGCACACACCTGTGCGGTCACACATGTACCCACGTGTACCGCATACATGTATGTATATGCACAAAAGCACACATAGACACGGGTACACTTGCACATCACACACATGGGCCTGGCATGTGCACACATGCATGCATACACATGCACACACACACATGCCCATGCTGAGTCACGGCCTAGCCTCCAGTCTGACTCTTGGCCGTTTCTTGCTGAAGCCCCTGTCCGTGTTTGAGGGGCGGGGCTTTTCTCCAGCTGGGTTCGGATAATCAGACCAGCGGGAAGGGGGGGGGCAGGCTTTCCACAACCCCATGCATCCCAGGCTGCGGCCAGACCTTCTCAGAGAGCTAAATATGGTTGTCTTTAACTCCAAATATTTGGCTGTCTCTATGGAAACCCAGGCCCTTGATCTGCAGGGAGGCTGAGCCCACGTTCCCGTTACGTCCCCTGCAGGCTGCCCCTGCAGCCATGGTCAGGAGTGGAGGCCCCCCCAGAGGAGAAGACTCACCAGCCATCACTGTGGGGGAGGGCACCAGGCTGAGCTCAGGGCGCTTTAGCCCCCCTGCAGTCTGCCACGTGCGTGGTGACCTGTGTCCCTTCCTGCCTGTGGGGGCCACAGCGTCTACTGGCTCCATTCTCTGGGATCCACTTGTTCCCCAGTTTCGGACAGTCAGCCTGTGCCATCTTAACTTGGAAATGGTGGCACCAAACGAGATTCCCCGGTTATGTCTGAAAATGTAACCAAATGATTCCTTGCGCTAGCGGCCCCTGTGCAGGCCGTTTGGGAAACATCGCAGGACGCACACGGAACGCTCGCTGCTCCTGCCCGCTGTGCCGCGCGCGCCCGGTTAGAGGGTGCTGCCCAGCGGACAGACGTGGCCCGCAGGCGGATCCCGATTGCAGCCACGCCACTCACGTGTTTCAACCCCAAGAGGAGCCACACGTGATGAGGTCCCTTCTGCCCTCCCGAGAGGGAGTGGGTCTTTGCCTGAAGTGTGGACAGGCAGCTCTTCGAGGGCCGGTATAGCCCTCGCCGGGGGATGCTCACCCTGCCCAGAGATTCCTTTTGGACAAGTCTGAGTGATTTGAACTGCTTGGTGGGTCCCAGGCCGTCTACCCCGGGCCTGCCTGTTTGGACATATCTGGGACTGAGAGCTGCCTCCGTCCTCTCAGGCTGTATGCCGTTTCCAAGGCCATGCAAAGCGGACCAAGGAGTCCGTGAGGGGACGCGTGGAACCCTCCCCAACCCCTCCCCCAGGCAGACCCGACGGGCAGGTGTGTTTTGTTTCCATAGCTGGGCCGGGCTTCTCACACTGTCTCTTACTCACACGTCTGGGTCTTCTTTCTCCGGCCAAACGGGAGGTCCCCCGAGGGGAGCAGCGGTCCTCGGGCTTCCCTTTGTGCCTCCCACGGGTTTAATCAGGGTGGACACCGGGCGGGCCCTGTGGCGTGAGCTTGCTCAGCAGGGTCTCCGGCGCCCTGAGAAGCCTGCCCCGAGGCAGCGACGCGCCTCCCCCGGTCCCTGCCCCCCAGAGCCCCACAGCCAGCCCCTGGGTCCCCCACGCGACGCCCTGCGTTAGCTTGGGGACCTCAGCACTGGAGCGGGTAAGAGGTTGGCCGCAGGCTTTGGGGAGCAGGGCACAGGAGGCCGGGGATTTCCTGTGGCTCTGGGAGTGTCACCCCGACACGTGGCCTGAAACTGCTCCGAGGGACTGCGACGGTGCTGCGGTCGGGACTTGGAAACCGGTTTCCTGGGGCTAAAACCCAGGTGGCAGGGCCGCGGCCTTCCCGGAGCAAGTGGGGAGGGCTCCCTTCTTGCCCACGGCAACCCGCTTCTGCCTCAGTGGTAACCTCTCCTCCTCTCCCTGTGCCCCCCGCCCCCCTTTCTCTTACTCGGGCCCCAGGGGCTGCCCTGGGCCCTCCGGGCCTCGGGAACTGACCCCGACCTCAGCGCCCCTCACTAACCCCAGCTGTAGAGTCCTTCTCTTTGGCCACGTAACAGGTTTGGGGGAGGATGTGGACACCTTTGTGGGCGCTGTTCTCGCCACCAAGAAGGCACAGGAAGTGGAAGACACAGCCTGGGGGGAGGGGCAGCACCCCAGGAAGGGGAGGAGCAGGTGGCCGGCGCGCTGGTGGCCGGTCCTCTTCGCACCGGCCTTCTGCTCCTTGGCCTGCTAAGGCCTTTTGTTTTTGTGCACAAGTTTGAGTTCCCTGCCAGGCACGCGCGTGCGCGCACGCGCGCACACACACACACTCTGAAAAGCATGCTATTCCCTTTTCCTTTCCTTTTAATTTGGCATTTATTGAAGCTGATGGAGTGAACTCGATGAGAGGGCCCCAGAGTGACGGATGTGCCACTTAAAATATTGAGCATCCATTCAGAAAAAAATGCACTGCACTTGGTCGGTCTCAGCACAGCGCGCGTGGCTCTGCCCTCTGTGCTCGGGGGTCCCAGGCAGAGAGCACAGCCCCCCACTCCAGCCTCGGAGGGGCAGGCCTCCTCCTTGGCTGCAGAAGGGCTGGGTCCAGAGAACAAGGATGTTAAGCAAAGCCAGTGACAAGAGCAAAGGGAAAGGGACAGCGGCCGGTGGTCCCGGGGGACGGCTGCCTCGGAGGCCTCTGGAGAGCCCACGGGGCGGCCCTGGGTGTGCAGGGTCAGGGTGACTAAGATGGGAAGTTCTGCAAACGGTGTCCCCACTTTTCCAATAAAACCCTGTGCCGTTCTGGGTGAGCCGTGTGACATCACGAGGGCCGGCGACACGATACAAGGCTTCCTTTTAAATTCAGAGATGCAGCGTTTCAGGAGAAACGGGACTGTGTCCCCAGGCATCACGCACCCCATGCTTTTCGGAACTTCTGCTTCTATACCTCGGCATCGGATACGTAGCCATTCGGGGGCCAGGCTGCTTCTGGATTTCAGGATGGACCTGGACTTCCCCAGACGTTCACAGCTTTGCTGCTGCTGGGCGCGTATCTAAACCCTGGCACGTCCAACCCTTGACTTGAACTTCCCAGGGCATGAACATGGGCTTCTGGTGGAAAAGCTAATATTTCCTCCTCTGGCGAGGCTGGAGTCACGTCAGAGGCAGACTTCCAGCTACTGGCGTTTTGCTCCCATTCCCGGCTCCAACCTAGAAATGCAGACCTGCCCCGGTGGGGCGGCCAGCGAGAACAGGAAGACGTGGTCAGGCCTCGGATGGTGAGGCCTCGGATGGGCTGTGGGTGACGCATCAGGCCAGTGGCTCTCAAGTCAACAAGTTTTCCTGTTGCTGTGGCAGAGGACAACCCCCCAGGATGACAATGGAGAGCCCCAGAAACTGCTTCCAGTGGCAGCTTTCTGAATGGGACTGGGGAGTGACCAGGTGACCGAGGGTCACCCTGGCCAGGCCAGGAAACCTCTAGACAGTGTGACCTCTGCCCTACACAGTATAGAGGAGACAGGCCTCTCTGCACCTGACAGAGACCCTTGGGTTACCTCTTCTGACCCTCTATCTAGGTTGGGGGTTGACTGTCTTTGGTTCTATTTTTTTTTTCTTACTTTTTTTTAAAGTATATTTTATTGATTATGCTATTACAGTTGTCCCCAGTTTTTTTTCCTTTTGCTCTCTCCAACCAATACCCCACTTCCCTCCAGCAATCTCACCCCCTTTAGTTCATGCCCATCGGCCATGCATATGTTCTTTGGCTTCACCCTTTCCCATATTATTCTTAACTCCCCCCTGTCTGTTTTGTACCAACCAATTATGCTTCTTAGTCCCTGAACTATTTCCCCATTTCTCCCCCTCCCCCCTCTCAGCTGATAACCCTCCAAATGATCCCCATACCTATGATTCTGTTCCAATCTGGTTTGCTTAGTTGGATTTTGTTTTCATTTTTTAGATTCAGTTGTTGATAGTTGTGAGTTTGTTATTATTTTAATGTTCATAGTTTTGATCTTCTTTTTCTTAAATAAGTCCCTTTAACATTTCATATAATAACAGCTTGGTGATGATGAACCTCCTTAGCTTTACCTTGTCTGGGAAGCACTTTATCTGCCCTTCCATTCTAAATGATAGCTTTGCTGGATAGAGGAGTCTTGGTTGTAGGTCCTTGCTTTTCATCATTTTGAATACCTCTTTTGAGAAATCAGCCGATAGTCTTATAGGTACCCCTTTGCAGGTAACTCTGCTTTTCTCTTGCTGCTTTTAAGATTCTCTCTTTATCTTGAACCTTTGGCATTTTAATGATGATGTGTCTTGGTGTGGTCCTCTTTGGGTCTAGCTTGTTTGGGACTCTCTGTGCTTCTTGGACTTGTATGTCTACTTCCTTTGTTAAATATGGGGAGTTTTCCTTCATTATTTTCTTACATAAGCTTTCAATTTCTTTCTCTTCCTCTTCTCCTTCTGGCACCCCTATGATTAGGATGTTGGCACATTTAAAGTTGTCTCAGAGGTTCCTAAGCCTCTCCTCAATTTTTTTCAATTCTTGTTTTCTCACTTTTTACTGGTTGACTGTTTTCTTCTTCTTTATATTCCAAATAATTGATTTGAACCCCAGTTTCCTTCCCTTCACCATTGGTTTTGTGTGGATTTTTCTTTGTTTCATTTAGCATAGCCTTCACTTCTTCTCTTATGCGTTTGCCGTACTCAAGCATATCTGTCAAGACTGTGAGCATCTTTATAACCAGTGTTTTGAATTCTGCATCTATGAGGTTGGCTATCTCCTCATCACTTAGTTCTCCCACCAGAACCTTGATCTGTTCCCTCTTTTGGGCCATACTTCTCTGTTTCCTCATCTTGACAGGCTCCTGTGTTTTTTTCCGTGTGTGTCTTAGGTAGAACTATTGCACCTGTTACATTGTAAGGGGCGGAGTCTTAGGTATTCATCAGTGAGGAGTGACCCATTTGACCATGTTGTGGCACTGTGTAGGGGGGAGGGGTCTGAGAGGGAACAATGCTGCTTGCTCAGCACTCGACCCTTTTTCAGGCACTTCTCCCACTTCCGTATGGGACTGGTGCCCCTCTAGCTGCTGCCCTGGCTGTCGTTCCCAGAGTGGGTGGGTCTGTGGATATTCTAGGACCATGGGGGCCCTTTAAACAAGCGGACTCAGCTGAGAGACCAGCAGTTTCTGCCTCCGCCCCAACCCCCACTGGTCTGCACAGTCAGAAGCAATGAGGCTTGATTTTCCCAGGCGCTGGGACCGTGAGCTGTGTGGTCTGGTCTGGTGCTGGGAGTGCTCACCAGGTGTCCCTCCTGACTTTTTAAAATTTGTGACTGCACTTTCCACCGACCTGTCACTGCCGCTGCTGCTGCCACCACACCGTGTCCTCTCTGCCCCGACTCCACCCCTTCTACCTGTCTAGGCGAGTATTTCTTCTTTATATCCTTGTTTGTTGACTTCCATGCAGCTCAATTTTCTGGAACTTCTGGTTGTCTCTAGTTTTGAGGTAGGTGTCTTGCTTCTTAGTTGTGGAGGGAGATGCAGCATGTCTGTCTAGTGTCTTTGGTTCTTAAGGAAATTAGAGCTCAGGATCCAGACTCTCTCTTTGGAGCTGCAGTTGGAGCGCCAGGTTATGAGAGACCTTACACTTCCATATTTGGTCAGAACTCAATAGCTTCTCATCATGTTGTTGCCAGAGAGATGGTTATGTTCAGCCTAACTGGGTTGTTTTCGCAGATGTTAATTATCAGTAACAAAACAGCAATGCACTGATTTATTTAGAAACTCTGTCAACAACACCTTCTCCTGGAGTATGTAACTGATGAGTCCAGCAATTAAACTCTTGGGGGAGTAACATGGCAACCTGTAGGAACTTCCAGAATAATTATGTTGATCCTGTCAAGCTTGTCCTGATGCCTGCCTGATGGCGAGCACAAGATGACTCTGAGACAGTCACCTCCTTCTAGCCACCAAGGTCGCTTTTACATCTCGTTCCCACCCTCCCTGCACCTGACCCACGTGCCAGTGGCGGTCCCAGCCAAAACCTCTTCCCAGCCTTGTGTAGCCCAACATGGCACGCCCGTCTACTATTTTAATTCACTATTTAAAACAGACAGCAGCATTTCACTCACCCAGTTCCTCCACCCTTTGTCCAGAGCTCTCTGCTTTCCCGGCCTGAGCTGTGTGTCGGTCCACGGTTTCTGGCCCTCACATCTGGCCGCGGCCAACTCGCTCACACCGGGCCCTTTCCTCGGCCAGGTTGGTCATTCTATGGGGGGCGCAGGTGGGTGGTTTCAAGCCATCCCTCCAGGTGATTCTGTGATGCCGTGAACGTGTGGCGTCTGCTCTGCGTCTTCCCACAGATGCTCTGCCTTTCTTAACTGGACTCAGTAAGTCAACACTCAGAAATCCACTGAGTTTTGATTAAGTCAACAGAAAAGTGAGAAGGCAAATAATTGTCACAAACTGTCACCACCTACCTGTGGTCTCAGAGAATGATGCCATGCAGGTGAGCAGGGCTGGTCTTCTGCCATCCCTGACAATTGCATCGTGGACGGAGGGGCAAGGGCCACACACCAGTACATCCAAGAGCTTCACTTAGGGACTTCTTCAAGGCGGGCCTCTGTGACTTCTCCCCCTTGCGGGTGCTTTGGGAACATTTCCAGAGATCAGATAGGGTCCGTCTGTGACAGCATTTGCTTGTGTGCAGTGGGGAGCATTTCAAAGGCTTCATCAGTTACCCCATGTCACCGGAGCCGGATTTCTGTCTGCAAAGACCCTGCCTCCAAATGCAGTGACAGGCAGGCAAAACTCACCCTGAAGAAGAGTCACCTAGAGGCAAGGACAAGGAGTGGCAGTGAGGCCTCACTCCAGGGGTCTGCCTCGCTTGCGGAGTCACCGGGCAGGTGAAAGGGGGCAGAGCCACCCCCGCCCCCTCCTTTGTCAGGCGCTCCTGCTGGCCAGGTAGGCTCACACATCGGGGTCTCCTGGACCCTCTCATGTGACTGTGCCCTGGGACCCAGGGCCATGCCCTGCGCTGCTGGGGGCTGTCCTCCTTGCCCATTGCTTTGCAAAGGGTGCCTCTCCGGGTAACTGTCCTCCCCCAATGTTCATGGGCTGGCGCTGCACGCCCTTTCTGTGGCAAACACATGTGATTCTGTATGGGACAGTAGCTTCTCCCCCCTTTGGTTTCTGCCATGACCGTGAACTGGGGAACGCTGTGCCGAGTGTGGCGTTGCTTTATTTCGGGGATGGGTGTAATATTTCACTGCTGCAGCACCTTCCGTGCGGGAGAAAAGCGTGGCCATGTGTTCAAGTCATTTTCCCTTCAAGACTTTTAACCGGCCGCGTGGGCTTTTTAAGGGCGGCCTGAGCTTTGCCATCGGTTTGGGGTTGCAGCTAAGACTTCACGGGAGTTCTTTAAAGCTGTTCACACCTTGTCACGGTGGAGCGACAAGGGATTTTCTTTTTCATTTCCCCGTGGGGCACCTGGAGGTATGAGGCCAGACCTGGGTTTTTCATCCATGCCTGAGTCTGGTTGGTCCCAGAAAAGCTGAAATAAAAAAAGTAAACATAGTGGGAGCAGATGGATTCTACGCTATTTTAGCAAAAATATAAGATGGGATTAGCAATTCTGCTTGAGGATTCTACTTGAGGGACAATTTTAAGAGTACTGTTCATTTAGATAATCAACTCAAACCTTTAAAAACAAAATTACTAACAAAGAGCCACGGTTTCCCACTCAGCTGGCTAATTAATAAATCAACATGGTGGAGAGGGCGCTGGAGCTCATGCCCCAAGAGGACTTCTGAAAACGATAAACTCTTTGAGGAAACAGAGCTGCACCCACGAGCAGGCAGGGTTTTCCTGGGTCCGTGTGTCAGACAGGGAGGCTGAGAACGGTGTGTCTGTGGCGAGAAATGAAAGCTGAGGTTCGCAACCAGAGCTCAAGCTGACGAGGAGTTAACCGGCAAATATGGCGCACGGTCCAAGCACAAAGCTCCGGAAATGGGGGCCCCACGAGCCATGCTGCCCGGGGCTAGGCCCTCCCAGTGCTGCTGGGGGGCCCCTTCATTGTTCCTCTGCCTGGAGACCCTGTGAAGTTGCTGGACCAGCATTCTGGGTCACTGTTCACAGACGGGACCAAGGTCAGAGCAGCCCCGTGACTTACCCCGGGTCCCCCTTGAGGGTGACGTCCCGACTTCCCGTTTTCTGATCTATGATCCCGACACTGGGACCTTCAGAGATGAGCCACTTCCCCATACACGGCTCAGTGGCAATGAGTCACGAAGCATCATGCGTGGAATCAGAGCAGTGTCAAGGCTGGGATGGGACAAGAAATGAATGCACTATT